>NC_051190.1:57023820-57341257 GCF_015220075.1 Falco rusticolus | reverse complement strand
AGAGATGAAAGGATGTGATCTCTCGACATTTTTGTTTTATCCTTCTGCACTCCCTTCCACCATGCTTTTCTTTGGCTTGTTTGGTCTTACTTGGTTCAGTTTTTCTCTCAGTCTCCCTTGGCCAGGAGAGAGGGGGAAATGACAAACAGCCTGAGGAAATATTTCCAGTTGTGTTGCACACACTGCAGTGCACAGGGATAGTTAAATGGAGCCTTGGGGCTAAAACAGGGGAGAAATGAGAGAAACACCAATGGTTCTGATTTAACCTCAAAATGCATCTATGTCTTCCCAGTAAAACCTTTGAAAACTCCTCTAAGGTTCCCAGAACTTTGGATAATGTCTATAAAGATATGTCGGATTAAAATTTCTGCCTTGCATTAGGCTGGAATATATAATTGTATATTATATGATTATGGCATCAAGAGAAACTCCAGAGCAAGAACCTTCTTATTTGTTGCACACCATTTGCTTATCATGAAATACGAAATGCACTTACACTGTGCTACAGCCTTGAGAAATCATTATAAAAATCTGTCAGTGCAAGCGAAGACTCTTGTTTACTCTAACCATGGCAAAGGCAGTAACGAAGATGTGAGTTATGTGTTACCTAACTGGAAAGTTCCTTGCCCTAGTTCAACAGACTAGTATAATTTTTCAAGATGCTGTGTCTAATGCTAAGTGCCTGAACACTCTCAGGTTGTTTAGAATCAATTGGCTTAAATCTTGTGTAATGAAAGTGTATTTGTCAAATAAGCTCAAGCTTATTGCCATGCAAATTAACATTTGCAGGGACAAATTTTGAAGTCCTTCCTTTCTTTGTTGCTTCCAAGATGTTATGGATACAATTTTGCACTTGCAGTTACGTGTGGGTGCAGTTCGTGTCATTTAAACTTCTAATTACGGCATCTGATTGCACCCACGTATCTTATCAGCTAGTTAGACACGTCAATGACTCGCACCATAACTGCAAATAACTGGGGGTACAAAATTGCACCAGCAATTATTTGCACCCACTGAAGGCGAGGATGGATATAAAGCAGGCCATTAAAGTGTTTAAAATACTTTTCTTACAGTAGCATAAACCACTGCTACAGGGCTATTACCTGCAGGAATGTAGAGCAAACATTAGGCTGAATTTCGAGCAGCAGCTGGGTTGGCTTTGCAACACGCATCTCACCAAGGTTCCCTTTATGGGTGCAAAGTGTGGCAGCCAGGTCTGAGTTTACTTACCTGGCTTTCTCTTGTAGCCCTGCTCAGGATCCTGACAGTACAGCACTGAAACGCTTCCTTCAGTCCAGCTGAAGCCAACAGCGATGCCTGTACTGTGCCCTTTAGAAAATGTGCTCTGGCAGGGTCTGAGCCAGCACCTGCAAATTCACTGTGAGCACAGTCTGTTTTTTTCAAACAGCCTCAGGGCTTCTTTTAGCAGCCAGAGGAGTTATGTCGATGGGGCTTATGCTCGTATTTAAATTTAAGCTTGCAAGTGCTCTGCTGAATCGGGGTGTAAATGGAGTGAGGACAGTTAAAGTAGAAAGAAAATCAAGCTCTACTCAGGATAATAGCAAGCAGCTTCATGACTTTCCTGTTATTAATTCAAATAACAGTCTTTGGGACACATCCTTCTGCCCTGATCTCTGTGATCTTGCCATTATTTCCTGGAACTCTCAAGAGATGTCACCAGCACCATGGCAAAACGTAGCAAATACTGTGTGATTGCGCTACAGCTCTGTGTAGCCCAAACTTTAAGCACTGGCCTTTAGAGGCTGGTCCTCCACTGGTGCAGTATGGAATGATGGTCCCTGACCCAGGAATATTCCAGGCTGGTTCATTCCCTCTATCAGGCATGGGACATGCCAATAGCATTTTCTCTCAGAGATTGATAAGTGGCTGAAGATGGTAGAGTTAGTAACAGCAGTTGAAATACTGGTGCTTACATGTTGAGCGCAGCATTGTGAAACCAGGTCTGGTATAATGTCTTTTTTTTTAAAAAAAAAAAAAAAGGTGTTTTTTAAGTGATAAATTTCCTCACTCAGAAATGGTGTACATTTTACCACAGACATTTTGCTGTCTGAATTGAAGTCTCCCACAACAACCTAGGTGTATGTGTCTTCAGATTTTTCCCCCCCCCCCTATATCATGAATACTTGCAATTATTCAGGATTAGATCCAAGATTTTCCAAGCAGATGGTAACATTACAGGAGCTGGGCTGGAGGGGGGTTGCTTTTAGAAAGGAGCCCTGTCAGAAGTGGAAGACGGTAGGGAGCACAAATATTTACATTCAAACAGATACCAGTGGTGACGAAGAGGTCATACCTTGGAGCTGTACTGATACTAGTTTCTTGGAGTCTGGCCCTGATTCTTCTTTAGAAAGAAAAGGAAAGAAATGAAATAGAAAACCTGGAAGGATTGTCTTCTGTTCTCACTTACCCTGGGGTAAATCCAGAGCAAATTCAATGATCCAAATGGAACTAGTCCAGATTTCCACTGGCCTAAAACATTGTTTTCATATACTAGTGGGGAATTCTGCCTTCTTTAATACCATACTTTTAAATTTTGCTGTCACCATGGGACACTGAAGTTTTATTTTTTGGCTTATATTTTACCCATGAAAGAATTAATTGCTCCAGCTTCCTAGAAATCATTGCACGATTCAAGTTACTCTTTTTCATGGCTCGTTCAAAAGTTGGGTTTAGTTTTCACCACAACCACTCCCTACTCTAAAACATTATTTATATCCATAAACTACTGCATGTAGGGAACAGCCAGCAGAGAAGTAAAATAAACACAGTATTGCCTTTTAGCTGGGGTTGCACTCTGCTCCCCAGAAGGGATAACATTTATAAATCAAACAGGGGTTTAATTAACCTTCCGTCTTTGCACAAGATTACGAGGGTGGGCACAGTCATACTGATTTGAAGATGCAAGGTGCTTCACACAACTACTTTACAAATTTTCAGGGATTCAAAACAATGAAACAAACCATGGTTTAATAAACTAAGGTCTGGGTTCGGGGCTCTGCCAGTGCTGGGCCAAAGCTGTAAGAGCCATGATGAAGTCATTTCAAAGCAGCATGAGATCAGAACGTGGTGCCCAAAGTGAGTATTTCTTGTTTTTTACACAGAAAAAAAAAAATTCCTCCCCCAGATGAAGAGACAGTAATATACGTTCTGGCATTTGAAAGGGGGTTGCATATACTTTACCATCTTGCAGTCTGCAATCATACACGCTTATCCCTAACCCATCATTTTGGTGAGTGACACTACTGTAGTCAGAACCTTATTTCTCCCTATTGAGAGAGAGAGAGGGAATTCTTCTCTGCTTTGATAAAGTGCTGTATCCCAGTTGAAAGGCATCCTTCCTGGGTAGCACCTCTTTGTGCAAGTCAGCGGTTCAGTAACCATTTGTAGCCTGAAATTAACAGTTAGTCTAAAATCAGTCAAAGATGATAGCAGTCCCTTTTGCAATGAAGTTAATTAACCACATTAATCAAGATTTGGGTGCTTTTTAAGAGCTCAGGCTCAATCAAAAGGTGTGAGTGTTTGATGCAAGAAACATGGGGTGCATTTCTGGGTCTCTCACAGTACAGTTGCGTGCGATGTTCAGACTCATCCTTGTGGCCTTTAAGCTCCAAGTCTACCAGCTCTGCCTGTGCTGGGAACACTTCCCAGAATATTTGTGCTACGGACAGTGTTGTTGGAATGACGTTATTTCTAGTGGCAAAAGAAAAGACCAACTATCTACAGGTGACCCCCTCACTTTCTTATTTGCATTGCTGTGTCTGTGGCAGCTGCTGGGAGCTCAGGCTGCACAAATGCTCCAGCCTGTGTAGCCTGATGCAGGGAACTGGTGCTGGCAGGGGAGGAGATACAACAGCTTGGTCTGATGTGGATGGGGCATGATTATTTCCAAAATCTCACTGAAGAACTCTGCACATGAAGATTAACACCCATGGGAGTGTTAGTCTCAGTTTTATGATCAACCCGGCACTGATTTCCACCTGGCAAAGCCTGCTGTGAAGGTGGGCTGACACCTTTGCCCAGAAGCCCTGGTCCATGGCATGGCTTCATTCCTCTGCACCCACTAGTGATAGCACTGGTGTCAGTAGGTATCAGCTTGGCAAAGTGTTCAGCACTGCCTGAGAGCCCTGGCAGGGCAAGTGGCTCTGCTTTTTATAGAAAACCATGGTGATGCCTGGGGATCAGGCAAAAAGTCTGGGTCCTGGTCCCCAAGGCTAGGGAGAGGTCTAGCTCTGAAGGGAAGGAGAGGGACTGGTGGCTGGTGAAGAGGGATTTGATCTTGGGCAGGAGTTCAATCCCGTCCTGATGCCCATCTGGAGAGAGAAAAGAAGTTTCTAGTTAATTCCTCATAATTCTGTCCCTCTTGCTTGCATTTAAAAGAAAATCCAGCTGGGCACTTCATTGTGGCTCTTGTTGCACCAGCTTGGCAGGACACAAGACCAGTTGTGCTTGGCTGATCTCTGCTACTGAGGGCACAGGGCTGCTGGTCAGACACCTGACTGCAGTTCCTAGCTTTGCTGAAGGATATTTAACAAAGATTTCCCCTTTTCAGGGCTTCAGTTTCCTTCCTTTTACCCATTGCAATGCTGCTGTATTACTTCGAGTCTGAGGAGCATCTAACTGCTCCTGCTGGAGGACCCTACTATCAGCTGAATCGCCAGCCTCTCTGGTGGATCAAGGATATAGTATATAAAAGGGGCACTGCAGGGCACGGAGATAAGGCATGGGTAATCCAGCCAGGAGTGCAGACAGAGAAACCACTAAACAAATGGCTCTGCAATGCATGGTGCACACGTGTGTGCAAAGGACATGTTAATTCTAACTCCATTTTGTGTTTCTTCTCCCCGGTGAGCTTTACTGACGTCCGATCTGGGTTCTTCACTTGTTATTTCTAAGGAGTTATCAAGTTTAAGTGCTTTCTTTTTCTGTCTTACAAGAAGGGAATACTTGAGCCTGTTGATTAAACACATCCCTTGCTTTTCCCTGTTCAGGCACAAATTTTCAGACTCAAACTCTGAGTATAATTTCTATTCCTCCCACACCATGTGCGTGTTGCAGAATTTTACCATCACGTTCCAAATCTTGCAGTAAAAACTTTTCCAAGTCATTAACAGACGGGATGGGTACTTGGGCTAGGTTTTCTTTTTTTTTTTTTCTTTTTTTTTTTTTTTTTTTTTTCAAATGTGGGATTCCAACCCTGGGGGATCCAAAGAAAGATAGGTTGAGGTAGGATTGCATGGATCAGTCACACTTCTTTGCACTGTGCTATCAATCAAGGTAAAACACAACATCCTAGATGACCTTGTAGAAGTTTATATACCAAAAAATGGATAAGAATGTCACTCAAGTGAAAAATGGCAATGAAAAAGGTACTGAAACTATCTGTTCTTATTACAGTTTGCCTAGCAAACTGTGTATTATGGTGCCTGTATTGCTTTGCATGTACACATGTGTACATGGACATTATACAGTAAAGTGCACACATTATTTTTATTTCATGTAAACTTTAAATGGGAAGCTATTACATGCAGGGCAAAACTTGCAACGTGCATGCCTGTGAGCAGAGAAATGATTGACTGATTTGCAGTGGATCTTTTAGAATCTTAAAATAATTCTCAGGGCCAGGCTGTGAACCTCATTCTCCAGGAGATCCCATGCTATTCACACATGTAGCCTCCTTGGCTCCACTGGAATTACTCATGGGAATGCTCACCAGTGGGAGTAGGTGGTGCACAGTCTCGCTGTAAATGCTTGTTTCCCTGGGTTTCTTGCAGCCAAGCAACACTGATAATTATAGTCACCCGCAGGTCTGAGACATGTAAAATGAGGCACTTGGGAGCCCTTTCTGGAGTAACTATACTCTAGGAGTTCCAGTTCCTGCTATTCCGAACACGGGCTTTGGGATGCCTTCCTGCCTCCCACATTCAGTCTGGACTCTGGACTTTCTTTTTCAAGCCGTGTCTTTGGAACCTTTCTGATTTCCAAGTGACTGGTAAAGGGAGGTGGGAAACACGGGCTTTGCCCTCAGTACTAACCACATGTGCTATTGTGTGACCCGAAACATGGAATATGTCACCATGGCATCAGCACCCTCCCTGCATCCTGTTTGTGTCCCACCATGCTGCAGCTGCTCTGGGGTTTCTTTATGAAGGATGACAGGAACCTCCACTGTGTGATTTGTATCTTCAGTGGGCTGAATGCTCTCTGGAAATGCCCCTCCCTTGAGTACAGGTGTGACTGTCTTCAGGCCACACTCAGATGCTTTGTGGCTCTCATAGACCCTGAGTGGACCATCTGGCTGTTCACAACCACCCCTCTGCCTATATTAGTGAGCAAGGAGAAAAGTGTGAGTTATCCACCTCTTACCTGCATTCCAAATGTGCACAAAACCTAAGCATTCTGGGTCTGATAAAATGAACTTGGTGGTGGGGAAGAAGGGTGCTGGGAGACTGCTGCCCCTTGAGCAATGAATGGGGAGGAGAACTGTACCAGGAGTGTCTGCATAGCCACAGCCTGGAAAGACTGAGCTGGGAAACCTGAACACCATCAAGAGAGAGCTTCTGCCAAGTGTCTCGTTGATGGCACCCCCCCCCAGTCCTTCTATGGGGCTCAGGACAGTAGGGGGTACTTTGGAGACAGTGCTGGGGCACCTCTGAGGGAGTGGCAGAGCTGACAGTGCTCTGGAGAAGGTCACAGGGAGCAGCAACTCAAAACCTGATCTCTGGGAAGGACCCTTTATTCAGTCCCTTGGGTGAGGTGGTGCAGAGCTCCCGGGTATACAGTGTCCTGTAGAGATGGGTCTGGAGTTGGGGCCAGGGTGAAAGTATCTGAGGGATCACAGTGCCCCACTAGCTTCTCAAAGCTGAAAGAAGAGCAATGCAAAGTCTGCTGCCAGGACATCCTGGAGTTAGGGTCTTCAAATGAGATCACATTGCTGACCTGCTCAGTGCTGGGTTTCCTAACTTGACTGCTTTTCTACCTCCTACCACTATTTTGAGCCCCAAAGTGTTCCAATTCTTTTAACTCATTGCACTTAGTACTTAGGAATAAGAAAATATGTCATATTAGTCTCCTGGAGGGAAATGTCTTCTCTGGAATTGCACCGAGGTTTCTGATGTTTTTCTAACGTTCTAGTGAATATATTTAGCCACCCTGAGTCTCTGGGCTGAAGCCACTGGCCACCTCAACCTTGTCCTTCCCAGGACAGCAGCCATTCAACTGCACGCGTTATTGGAGAGGACTAGTGGGGGAGCAGATGGAAACTATGTGCAAATCCTCAGCTATGCTCCTGCCTGAGCTTTGGGCCAGAATCAAATCCTGTATTTGAGCAACCTTCTGGCTGTGGAGGTGGCATAGACAAGAAGCCGTGCAACTCAGCTCACAAAGCCAGAAGGCAATAGCAGGATAGATTTCATCGCTCCCCCTTGGAAACTTCCACATTTCTCTTCTCTCCATTCCGCTTCTCCTTTATCCTGCTCTCACCTTCCTTCAGAAGATTTCTATGTGGCAAAGGGATGAATATCTTTTATATCTTTCTTTCCATCAAGCTGCAGACATGATGAGAAGGAGATTCACCACCGTCTAGATTCACCCATCAAACTTCAGGCATTTCACCAAGGCTCCTAAATTAGAAGCCTCATTGTACTGACTTACTGCTGTTTGTGCCAGCAGCATCTTGAGAAATGGAGAAACACTGGCATCTCGAGAGCATGATTCACCCTCCTCAGATGTGAATCCCTCTCCTGAGGTGTCTCTTCTCTGTGACTGTAGCTGGTGCCCAGATAATGACAGTCCTAACTTCAGTGTCTCTGCCTACTACCAGGTGGGATGCCTTTGAGCCGAAATGCCAGATAAGCAAAACAGCCCGTCAGAAGTATGATGGAGTATGAGCAACACAACTGATTCAGTCTTTCTTGTGAGAGGGAAAAAAAAGTTATCAGAACTCTTTACATTTGCTTCTGGGTTTATACCGGTCCTTTCCTTTTTTTTTTTTTTTTTTTTTTTTTTCATCTATTCTCTGTAATAATCTTCTGATAACGCCCTTTGAGCAAGAGCAATGGCAGATTTTTAGTGCTCACCTTTCAGGACAGCCAAGGAAAAGCACTCTCACCCTTCCTCACTGCTGACAGGTGAGTTGTCCACTGAAGAAATCCAAACAAGCTAAAAAAAAACAAATGCCCCCCCCCCCCCGAAAAACCCCAACAAACAAAAATACATCCAAAAAACCAAACCCCTACCAGTAGATAAAGTTTAAAATAAATGGTTGCTGCTTTCCAGGAAAGGGACCTAATAGGAAATATAAAACCTCTTGAATGACAAACCTATATCTACCTTGCTAGCAGGTACCACTCTCCCAAAATATTGATGCTTTTAAGCCTTAATCTGTCAGAGGTGATAGGATACTTTTAAAAGGAAAACACTGCTCCAGGATGTTGGGGGGGAAGATGGAACAACATATGTTAGCAAGATGTGTTACCTGTCCTCCGACAGCTAATGTATCTTTCTTCACATCGCCACGCCTTTGTCCTCTTCTGTTGCCAGATGAAACCAGAATAATTATGGATGTCCCCGAAGACAGCCTGGTAAACATATATGATAAATTAAATTCTAGATTCTCCTGGTGGTATCTCAGCATAGAAAATTAGCGGGAAGTCTGAATGGGGTCCAGGTACATCTGCTCCATGGTTGTGTCTGGAGCCAGTCAGAATGGCAGGACCTTAGACAAAATAAGGTTTCTTTCTTATTTGTATCAGTTCACGCTTGCCTCTTTTTAAGGCTCTTCTTCTTGTGTGCATGATCTGCCAAAGGCAAAGTACCTTTGACTTTCAAAAGCCACTTAAGTAGTTTAAAACAGAACTGATGGGCCGCAATGGTTAAGGCACCATCCACACAAAGTTATGGTCAGAGGAAAGCAAGGCATCAAATGGAAAAGATGGAAAAGGCATCAAATGGAAAAGATGGTTTGGAAGAAGTGAAGGGGAAGCACATGGGTTTGCACTGGAGGAGAAGGAAGAGGATGTACTATGAAGACAACTTAGAAACTTTGTTCTAGTAACTAAAGAAAAGAGAAGTAAATGAAAAAAACCCCAACCAACACATTTGCTTGTCTGATGGCAGGACAGTGTGAAACTGTGCAAATAAATCATTCAGAAGAGGGCAATATACATTTAACCATCCAGATAATGGTTTTGCATCATTTTCTTGCATTGAATATTAAAGTTCAGGAAAGACAGAGGAAGAAATAAGCTATGACAACAGAAGTGATGATTCTGTTCTCAGGGAAAGTTGCTCTCAGCATCTTCTTACAGAGAACTGGTTTTGGCTGCGTTTTTCATTATCCACCTGCACAAGTTTTTTCAAGCAATTTGTGCTCTGTGATTTGTTCTGCTGCCTGCTTGAGGGCATGGTCCCAGGTCACAGTCATGTGAGATACAGGAAAAGCAAATGGTCCCTCAATGAGATATAAAGAAGATGCCTGGCTTGCTTCCACCCGAGAGAATTGAACTGTGGCCTTGCAGGTCACCTGCTGCAGCAGGACATGTGCGTTTGGGTTCACTTTCCAGCTCCATTACAGATGTCTTCTGTAATCCTAAGAGACTTTGGAGCATTTCTGGAATCTATGCTATTTAATAGATCAACCAAACTGACTTTATCAATCTCTTCTGGCCTTAAAATCTGTGCCTTGGCTTCACACTCTTGTATTCTTTTTTTAAAGCTCCCTTGGGCTGCTCTACGGGATAACACATAGCCATTCCTCAAGCTGGATTGACTTTTCCTTTATGGTTATGATCAAAATCCTTGGCAGGGGTAAATCACCACTGCTCCACTGCAGGGAACAACGTAAAAGATCTTACTCATTTAAATGGATGCAAATCAAGGGTAGTTCAGGACAAGTTAAGTAAAGAATTATACTGGTAGAAAAGGAAAGAAATGGAGAAAGAGGAAAGAAAAGAGTGTTATTTATTACCAGTAGACAATGGTACAATGATGCTTTAAGTGGACTTATTTCCAACCTTGTCCCCTTTATAATGTTGTTTCCACCTTTGCAGAATGCACATAAACCTGTTGCAGTTCAGCAAGGGACTTTTCACGTCTGACTGTCACTGCATTACAAAGTGCTTTAAGATGCAGGATGGCAGGAAATCCCTTCTCTGGGAAATCTTTCCATTACATCCCGATTCTTGTTGAAGGTGGGTAACCCCCAGCTCCCTCCCAGAGGCCTCCTACAAACTTTCACCAGGTCAGCTGTCCTGCTGTCTTCTTGCTCTCCACTTGCAATGAAGCTTCTGCGTGGCTTATATTTGCTTGCTCACCTCACAGACCCCCTCCTATACCCAAGCTGCTGTTGGAGAATAACCATGAGAAATCCACTAATACATTGCCACCTGGTCTCTGAAAACCTTCTTAATACCTGGTTTTCTTGCAGCGTCTGTGACTTTGTTGTCTGATTCTTCCCTTTCTTCCAGTGTTTCACAGGTCCTTAAGACCTTTCCTTTCCCCTTTTATATCTCTCCATGACAAGTTCCCTTGTTTCTGGGGGAATAAATTGACAATGCAAAGCCTCTCACAGTGAATGTCAAGTGATATTTTTTTTTCCCTTTCAGCCTCAGTCTATGACTTAAAAAGAAGCTCCTGTGAAGGGTACAGCTCCTGCTGGAAATGCAAAAATATTTTGGGTGGGACGGTATATTGGCCACTGATTGTGGCTTTAATGTTTATACAGACAGGCACACAATGCTGTCCTGAAGACTATTCCTTGTGAACGTCCAAAGCTCAAGTTAATCCTAACCACAGCACAAATAGCCAAATATTGCAGGAAAACAGATTTTTAAAGGTGTTTTGAGGATAGTCTTAAGGCAATGCTTGGTAACTGGGGAAAGATCCTATCTGAAAGTGGTTATGTTATCACTGCTGTTTTGTGCTAACTAAAATGGTTACATATAAAGGTATGGATGTTGAGTTTCCAACCAGCAGATTTCCAAGGGCTTTGGTTCCTGCCCTCAGGGATGCAATCTTAGTCAGAGGCATGATCTGCAACAGTGAGAGATAGTTGCTATTCCATGACCATCTCACTTCTGGGGTCTATAGAAGACTGACAAATCAAAGTCCAGGTTTAGCTAGGCGAGGAGAAGTAGATTTAAAATCTACAAAATAAAACATTAGTATCCTTGAACTAGTTGCAGAGAGGTGGAAAAGAGTAGGTTAAAGCTCAGAAAGGACTGGAGTCTTCCACACTTTGGTCTACTGTCTGCTTGGCACATGCATTAACAAATAAAAACTCCACTGAATGATCTTTTTAAAAGGGGAAAGGTTTATGGGTAAGCAGCATGTTATCCTCCTATTTGTTCTTTATGAGGCCAGAACATGTTAAAAAATATTTCCTGAGTTGTCTTGTTTAATGTGTCATGTATGTGTTTAGGTGAAAGAATGGTCAACGAAATCTACAGTTTTCCATCTCTTGGTGGTTTTTTTATTGTTTAGAGGCAGGGACGGTTTCCATGAATACTGTGCCTTTTGCGCGGACTCCATGCCAGACATACTTGCATATTTTGAGTTCCAGGCTGTATCACCTTGAAAAACTCAGCCTTGAGTGTTGTCCCCAGGTCACGTTTAGCCCTGCTGTGGGAGATGGCAGCGCTGGCCATTGGGAGATGTCTGGTCTCCTGCTCTGTTGTCGATTTTCTGTAGCAAGCTGCTCACCATCAGTTACATTTTCTGTCTTGCTTTTCCTGCCTATGGACAAATGCAGTCATTAAAGTCTAGACTAATTTCTACGGAGACCATAAGTTCATCAGGACAGGGCTGGTGTCTCGCCCACATACACTGAACTTCAAGCAGTTGGCACCTGCCACGAGCTGTGCTGTGGCGCCTGGGATTGCCTTCAACCGACTTGTACTCTTCTTCCTGGTGTCTCTGCCTGCCTTTCTACAGACCCTTTGGGATTTGACCACACAGAGTGTGTGAGCTTAATTAAAATTAGCTTAAAAACAGAAGCAGTTGAAAAGATGTGAGAGATGCTGGGGACACAGCTGGCAAATGCAGAGCCTCAAGTTAAACTGAATTTAAAAAAATAGGTTTAAATCCACTGAGAGTATCTACACAAGGGTTTCTACCAGTTTAAGTTAATTGGTTTAAAAGAATGCTTTTAATTAATCCTGTGTGTTCCTATAGGTGGATGAGACCTTCCTTGGAGGCAGTAGAAAGTGGTCAGCGTTCTGAGACAGGGATGATTGCAAGAAAAAGCATTTAGCCATCCGCATCCTCCTCCCATGGGAGGAGCAGATCGTGCAGCCGCTGCACCAGGGATGCTGATTCAGATCCATGAAGTATCATAAAACTTTTTGTGTCACCTGAGGCAAGCTGCTTAACATTTTACCCATCTCTCTCCCCAAGAAAAAAAGGATAATTATACTGAATTCCCTGGGGCACCTAAGAATAAATATATAAAGCATTATGAGGGGATAAGATACTGCGGTAATGGGGGCCATGTTAAAACTAACTCTTTCTTTCTGTGATCTGGTTCTAATGATGTATATTGCTTTGCAAGGTAGCTACTGGCCATTCATTACTTTTCAGACAATGAAGGCATTAGATGTGCCACCAGAACAATTTCTGCCAAACTTGTGATGTATTTTTTAATGAAATTTAAACATTTATGGTGCTTTGCAAAAATAAAGGAAAAAAAATATCTACAAACCCTTCACCCTTCACATCTTTCAACAGATCTTGAGCTGTTGGATGGAAAATGAATTTAACAGGATATTACTGTTCTGTTGCAATATTTCTGGTGTACAACAATATTATAGTTGGTGTTAAACTTTATTACTAGCCCTGTGATAAAATTATTTCAATATTGGCTGCTTTTATAACGGGGTTTTACAATTGCAACATGGGATAATGTGATAGTACAAAAAAAAGCCCCAAACACCAACAAACCCAAACCCTCTAAACCCAAAAGCATGGAGTGGAGGAAAGGAACAGAAAGTTACTTAGTGGGAAGGTACAGGGCAGGTGTTGCATTTTAATGTAGGGTGCTGTGAAAATTTCTTTCTGGAAGGGCTTGGAGCCAGAAGCAGCCTTTTGATTATATTATACACAGGCTGATGACTGTCACAGTGAAAAGTGTCAAATGGGAAGCAGGCAGGAAAGGCAGGAAAGAAGGCAACAATTTCACGGCAGTGACTAAGCCTTGTTTGCCCGGAGGTGAATTTAGAGCAACGTCGTCATCATGCTGTCATTGGCTTCCCAAGGAACGGAGGCTTCCGAAATGGGGCTTTTTGAGGTTATTTGTATTCCTAAATTGGGTGAGCTTAACCTCAGAAGGATTTAGTACATTAGGGTGGAAATACAAGCCTAAGCAGTGCTGTAACAGCATAGTCAGCATGTAGCGTTCAGGCACCTAACCCGTGACACCGTGCCATGTTCAGTCAGACATCTTCCTTTCACTGCTGTGTCATTCACTGCTTCGTCATTCACTGCTTCATTTACAGAGCCTGTGAGCTCCTTCAGGCAGATATTGTCTTTTACTTCATGTTCGTGCAGAGCTTGGTGCAACAGGACCTGTTCCCTGCTAGCATAAACCCTAGCAGAGCCAAGTTCTGAACCGGTGCAAACCCAGTGAGCTCTGCTAGAGCCAGGACTCGGCAAGCAGAGAAAAAGGGCAGAAACATCTATTTATGGCAGTTGAAAATCTACATCTGGAAGCAGTGACTTCAGAATGATGTTTAGGACAGCGTGTCATAGGTAGGTTGTAGCTTGTGTCCTGATATGTCTTCAGGTCACCCTTGTCTTAGGGACAGCCATCCCTCCGGGAGCAGCTGGCCCTTGCTACACCTTGTCATAGACTAGAAGATGAAATCAGAATCATATCCTGAATACTATCACACTATTATATCATCTTCTTGGTTTTGGTGAAAGTAAGAATTTTACTTCTTGAGAATTATGGCATCTACTGGATGCTTCTATTAAAAACAAGGCTGAAGTTACACAACCCAGAAAGCTATACCGTTGTCTGTGCAGACCTTGGCACTGGTGCTGTTAAACTATTGAGCCAACCTGGCTCCAATGTTTCTTCTGCTTCAACTTAATCTGTTCTCATGTTGGAGCACATCTCTGGTATAAAGGAGTGGAAGGTGGAAAGAATCTGGAAAATGTATTGCCTACATGAGCAATGTATGCAGCCAGCAGAAGCAGCTTATTCCTAGTAAAGAGAGCTGGGAATAGTTACGACCACTCACTGGAGAGTATAAAATCCTTTGGGCTTTGGTGTAAAGATGTAGTGATACAGATATGTGGTAGTTTTCAGAAAGAAAATACAGCTTGGGAAACGGCATAGCAGAATATCAAAACTTGGGGGTGAAGTTCAGACATTCCCAAATTAGCAGCTAAGCTGCTACCTGCCTGTGGAAGGCTGGGCTGTGCTACCCTTATCTAACCCACTGTGCACCAAAACCAGGGGGCACTTTGCCCTGGACACCAGAGCTAGATTGCATCAGCACAGAGCTGGTATGACACCCACTCCTCAGACAAAAAAAAGAGAGCAGGATAGCTGCTCAGCAGAAGGGTATCACTAGCAGAGTCTGGGTCTAAAGAAGTTGTTGCAGTTTCTGGTAGTTCTAACATCCTTATTTTGCTGTTCCTGAGTATGCAGGCACTTTGTTTTTTTCCAGACCATGCACCCTTGTCACACTAGCTGATCCTGAAAGCCTCTTCTCTCTGAGTCTCTTTCTTTCCTCCAGTCAAACTGTGCGGAAGATTTGAGTGCGTACATAACATTTTGACACAAGTTTGTTTGACTGTGAATTGCCACATTCTCCACGGCGTTCAGTGCATTGTAAGCAGCTGAGTTGCACCCTATCAGGTGGGTTCCAGTGAATCCAGGCAATGGATTGGAGGGCAGCATCACTCACTGCTTGATGATCTTAAGGATGTTTTCTGAGCTAAACGATTCTATGAGCAACATTTAAAGGAGAACATAGCGTTGTTGTGGATGATTTCCTTAAGAGTGGCTGAAGGCTACATGAACATGTAGGTGGGAAGGATTTAAAATGGTGAATAATTAAAGCTTGCATATAAACTGTCTGTTTATCACTGTAAGGGCTGTGGTAGCTAATGGTGCTGCTTCTACCCAAAGCTGGAGTTGATGGGATACTTAAGGTACACTCAAGAGAGGAAAAACTTCTTGAAATGGATGGTCCTTCACCATAGATATATACTTGACTTATCTTGCAGCACTGTCCATTACAGAAAGTACAATATAAGCTCAACCAGAAGGATTGGTTTCACCCCTTGGTGCCACTGGTGAACCTGAGCTAACTGCAGGCCAAGGCTGCTGCTGGGTGCCACTGTCCTCTCCCTGCTCTTGAATGTGCAATCCAAGGACCACCTGCCTCCATCTCCTAGCTTTCACCCTTGGGCAGAGCATCTTCATCTCACTTTGGTGACCAGAACCCGTCTCTGTCCTCTCCACCACCCTCCAAGCTCTCCCAGAGCAGCTGGCAGCCTGCAGCACGTAGGAGTAGGGGCAGGGCTGCCTCACCCCTGGCCATCCTCACCCCCGCTCCCCTCACAGCCACCCCCCAATCCCAATGCAGCCACCCCAGGGTGCCCACCACATCACAGAAGGGAGGTCTTTTCAGGGGTGATTAGGAACACAAAGGGCTGTGCCTGATAATTCAAGAGAGGCTCTGGGACTGTGACAAGCCTGACTGGAATTTGGAGCAGTCAGCACTAAAATCACCCATGGCCACGGCTTCAGCTTTATGTTTCAGCAGCAAGTTTTGAAGTTGAGGGAGAGGTTTCGTTGGTTTGGGTGTGGGGTTTTTTTGGTTGTTTTTTTTTTTTAATGTGGATTTATTTTTTTTTTTCCCACCTTTCTCAGCCGGTTTTAAGGAAACCGTGGCACTGAATCAGCTGGTGGCGGAGGCAGGAGGTTTTGCAGCATTTAGACCTGGAGGAAGGAATGGGGACCCAGAAATGAATGAAAGCGCGTCCTTTCAAAGCCAACCATCAGGGAGAGCAAATCAATCACGCCCTGCCCTCCGCTGGGACCAGCAAGTGATTGATTTAGCTCCTGGGTTGCCCTTATGGACCGGGATATGCATGGACATGAAAGGAGCAGAACAAAGGCCCTATTACCGCAGCAGGCATAGAGGAGGCTCCCCTGCTGCTTGATGCATCTCTCCCTCTCTAAGCTATTGCAGCCTCCCTGTCTTTGTCCTCCTTCCTCCTCTGCTGCTTTGATCCTTCCTTCCTCTGCTTTCCAGCCAGCCTGGCCCCAGTTTCTTTTTTTTTCCCATTTCCTCCTAACTGTGATGTTTTCTTGCAGGGACAGTCCCAATAACCTCCTGTAGCAACTACTATTCCTGGTGTATCCTTGTGCTCGGTCTTTCTTTCCTACCTATTTTTCTCTCCCCAGCTCCATTCATCCATCCCTTGCAGAAGGCATAAAATCCCAGAGTCAAACAAGTGTCTGCTTTTGGGGATTCATTACTGGTGAGGCACTGGTCTCCCAGTTCTTGCCTGCGGTTCCCAATGTCTCTCTCCTTCTGGGAAGATCCCATTTTTCTTTATTTATTTGTCTTGGGTAGGAGCATGAAGCTGACTCACAGAAGTGGAACGGAGCATGGTTATTTTGGTTTGAAAAGAGTTTCTGTCCCTTCCCACTGCATAAAGAAGTGTGAAGGGATAAAAATTTGCCTGTGATTTTTCTTCCCTAAACTTCTTGTTTTCACCCACATTATTCACAGTGCCTGGCTCTTCCCCTTCAGGGCTTTTCTGGGCTCCTGCTGCTGAGGTCACTCAGCAAACTGGTGGCTGAAGCCAGCAGTGCCAAGACAAGAGCTGAACAGTGCAAAGGGCATGGTACTGCCTGCCCCGCTGACAGCCTGCTGCCTGAAGGTAACTCGCCCCTCTGCTGAGCGACTAGCATGTTTTTGGCACCTCAGAGATGGTGTGAAGCTTCATGCTGTAGCATCTTGGGTACCACCTGAGACCAAGGACCTGTGGGGATCTCGTCCCAGTGTCAGCCGTCACTGGATGTGGATGCTGATGAATATTGAGTGCATCCAGCTTGAGGTCACAGGCTGTGGTGTCTTGGGTGCTGCTTTCTTGGGGGCTCCTAGACTTCCTGAAGGAGAACACAGATGCTCAGATCTCCAACAAACCAACGTCCTGCTGCCCTGGTTGGCCTTTGGCTTGTGAAGACAGGTCCTGGTGCTTGTTTTTCTGTTGTCAGCTGTTGCTTGATGCAGAAACAAGCACTGGAACTACAAGTGTAGCTTCATAAGGGCAGGGGAAGATCTGACACTCCAGGATATCTGCAGTCCAATAGCCCTGTACTGCCTCCAAAATGTGGAGTGGCTTAAGGTATGGAAGTGCATCAACACCTGCCCCTTCCTCTGCTGATTCATTGGGCAGTCCTGCCTTTAATATGTCCTTTCTTACTTACCTCTGTTTAATCACCCTTCCATTAGTCATTCAGTCTAAAAGAAGCTTCTGGTTGTGCCAAGTGAAGAATTTTTATTTCTCCAATCCATATGCACACGCAAGCTCAGCAAAATCCAGCGGTACAGAGCAGCATGGTTAATATTCTGCAGCTCCATGGGTAGGCTTTGCGGGTTGTTTTTTTCCCTCTTTGTCTTTGTGTGGACACAC
Organism: Falco rusticolus; assembly: GCF_015220075.1. NCBI lineage: Eukaryota > Metazoa > Chordata > Aves > Falconiformes > Falconidae > Falco > Falco rusticolus. The sequence goes on along the minus strand of NC_051190.1, from coordinate 57,323,584 downwards.
ACACACACAAGGAGAGGACAAAGGCTAAAACCTCAGAGGGGCTGCTTACAGTTTCATCAATATTTCATGATTAAGAAGGTGACAGAATTCTGCTTTATTTAATAAGAATATTCCCTAGGTAGGTCCTGTTTTCCCAGCCTGCTCCTGTAATTACAAACTGTTTGTGCATTAGCTGAGCAGCTTCACCAAATTGTCTCCCCCTCAACTGTTTTAAATTAAAGGGTTGACTTTTGCCTTGCTCAGACCCATGCTTTTCCTGGAAGCCAGTGACATTTTTCATCGTTGATTTTAAATGAATCAGGAAGGGAAGAAAAGAAAGTGTGAGAGAGAAACTGGGTGCGACTGGAGGAGCTGAATTTCACCCTCCCTGAGCACAGCTTGCGAGCATCAGGCCGTAGTAGTCAAAATGTCAGAAGAGACTCTCTAAATTAAGAATCGTAATCTGGGAGCAGCGGCCCCCACCAGCTGGATAGATGGTGGCCTGCAGAGAGGTGGGGATGGGGTCCTGTTAACCACTGCTGCAGCTCTTTGCAGCAGGAGCTGTCACTGACTGTGGGTTTCCACAGCACCAAGTGTGATGGGCACCTGGTTGGCTTCACAGGGCTGCCACAAAATGCCATGCTAAGAGCAGATCTGTTTATTAGTATTCTCAGGACTTTGCAAGCCCTTGGTGTTTTACAAAAGGAAGTACAAGGAGCATGGCCACATTTTGAGCTCCCAACATGGAGATTGGAAGGGGCTACAGAAAAGCACCCCCAGGTCTTTGCTCCCCCCTGCATTCTTGCAGCTCAGGCTGGGGATGGACACAACTCCAATGTGAAATGGGGACAGCTCATGTCCATGGGACTGTTGCCACACCACGGGAGCATGCAGTGGTGCAAATAAGGTGAAAAGGAGGGCTTAAGGCTCCTTAGCACTCCCTCTCTCATCTAAGTAAATTTCTGGCAGGTTTAGAAGTGTTTCTGTTGCTGGGTCTGTGTTGGTTCATCTCTGCCTCCTGATGCTTTGGGGCACAGGCTGTCAGTGTCAGGGGCAAGCACAGGGGTTCATGCTGGGGGCTTTGACCCATGAGGAAATCCTTGGCTGGTGTCATACTTCTCCTCAGCTTCTGAGAGAAAAGCTGATTTTCCTCTTGGACCAAGCAATGGACTTCTGGGCTGTAACAACTCTGCAGTCCTTGGGATTACCCCCTTTAGCAGGATATGTTTCATTAGCATCTCCAAGGGATGCTGTTAGCTTTTCTGGAGGTGTCACTGCAGGAAGGCTCAGTCCTTTCAGGGCTTCTCACCACGCTATCTGCTTTAGTCCACACAGTGTAGTCATGGGTTAAGTGAAGCAGTGTTTGCAGTATGGACATGGCAAGCAAATGACAAGGTGAGCCATGGAGGGGCAAGGAGGTGGCTGCTGCTATCCTGCCTCCTCACATTCATCTGACTTCTTTGTTCCAGCCTTAGGAGGGCAAATTCCACAGGAGATCAGTAATTCAGCCTTCGGCAGGATCAAAGAGCCTCATTTCCAGGGTTTGTGTCTGATGTTTGGATTCTCTGGCAGGGGGACGAAGTCAGGATTTTCCATCAGCTATGGTACTGAAAGCTGTATGTGCTCATACGTGTGTGTGTGTGTCTCTGTTTGGCTTCTTGCATGTCCAATACTGGCTGGGGGTCTCCACCTTTCCTTCTGCTTGGAACTCTCATCTACCTGGTTGCCTGTTTTTATGAAATTTGGAGGAACTGCTTTGCTTTGGGAATGCTTCACCTCTTATACTTGGTAGCAAGTGACCATTGGATTCAAAAGTTATTTGGGATGAAAGCACACAGGCTATGATTGCATAAACAAACTAGAAGCAATCCTTCAAACCACTTTTCAGGGTCACAACTCCCAACTTACCTCCCAACAGGAGCAAGAGTACATTTTACAAAACTGTGATTTTTCCCCCTCCCCATTTAACTTAGTGTCTGAATACGTGTGGTGGGAAATGCTCAGTGTCATGAACATGTAGTCTGAGTAAAGGAAATTAGTCTGATGTGAACATTGCTGCTCATTGGTCTTCCTGCTCTGAAAACCATCCACCACAGCCATTTCTCCTTCTCCTGGATAGTTTTCCCTCAGCCAGCACCACATGGAGTCAGTGTGGTGCAGCAATAGGATCTGAACAAGCAGAAAAAAGCCCTAATCTCTGCTTATATGTCTCAAAGAACATTTAAGACATCCTGAAAATGTCTTTTGGGGAATGGGGACATGCTATGGTAGCCTTGAACATATGGTCACCTTGTGGGGCGTCAGTATAGGTGGCTCAAACCAACAGGCTCATGGCTGCCTACATTTAGCTGGGAGTCTGGCGATGTGGGCTGGGGTTTCTCCCCTTTCTGTGCTGCATTTTTCCTTTGATAAAATGAGGTCCAGCACTGACCTTCTGTAAGGTGCTTTGGGGTCTTCAGTTGGGAAGCACTCCATGAAAATTGCATATTATTGGGAAGAAGAATAAAAAGCATTAAGTTCAGAAGGTAATTAAAGGACTGTTGGCAGTTCAGCTGTCATCTGCAGGTAGTGATGCTCTGAAAACCCAACATCATTAAATGGACATTGTGATGGCTCTGAAAGTTCCTACTGAGCAAAGGTGAGAAGGGAGTGACTCAGAGACGCTGCAAAGGCTTCTCTTGTCTGTGGCAAGCCATGAGTTAAATGTGTGCTGAGATTAAGCAAATTTACTGCTCCAGGTACAGAAAAAAAATACCAAGTCCTAGAAGACAGGACATGCCAGGTGGGAGGAATGCTCAGCCTTTTCTTCTGAGACCAAAATTTGCTGCTCAGCTTGTCTTCAGAAAACAAGTCATTCGGGTGAGCTCTTTCACAGGTTCAAGTTCAGCTCTTGTCTTGCCCCAGGACATGGGTTTGCTTCTAACGGAAGCCTTGAAACTATAATAATAATAGTAATAACAACAACAATAATAATAACAACAACAATAGCTGATTGGCTGCTGTTTATACTTGAGCCGAGATCTTACAGCTTAAGGTGTTTGCCCTTGCGTCACAGCTAATTTCCCTATGTTGCTCTATGTGGATGAATTTATATCGTTCTTTATGAGCTTTTTGGAGGTGGGGGGGCAGCTCGTGTCACCACGAGCCACAGGCTGTGGGGTGCTGTAGCAGAGGAGGCTGTGCCCCACAGTCCCTTCTTGCAAACCCTCCCCCTCCTCCACAGCTGAAGACCCCCACAGCCGCAGGGGTACCACCAGCAGCACAGGACAGCAGAGGAGCAGTGGCTGGTGTACATCGCCCCCGTGTAACCAGGACACCCAGCGAGCTCAGAGTTTGCCTTGTTGCCTACTACTGTTTTTAAGGTGATGCTCCACGTTTTCACCTGCAATAGAGCCTCAGCACAGATTTACAGGCTGCCCATGGCTAATTTTAGAGAGATCTGCTAAGAGGGGCCATCTTAGAGGGACTCCAACGTATTGGGCCCCTCTCCAGCTAGTACTGGAGTCAAGAGAAATGGTACTTATGGGTGCATTCAATCCTTCAGTAGGAATGAGGAGTAAAAAGACGTATATATTTGGGGGATTTTCCCATACCTGAGCTAGGAGGCCAGGTTCCCTCAGGGGTGGTGGAAGAACAATTACAAGTAAATGCCATTCTGCAACAGCTGTATAAAGGACCGCTGGTTTAATTAGGCTGAAGAGCCCCTTAGCAGCTGCATAAGTGGCTCAAGAGTAGCAGGAACAGCTGGACTTCATGCACGCCCATGAGATGCATGACTGTGGTCCAGAGGCATAGGGAAGCCAGGGGTCTCTGGAAGAAGATTTCCATTTTGCTGTAGAGGCTTCCTCAGCTGTCCTGTGGCTCCCAGTCCCATGGCTGGCCTGCAAGGTCGGACTGTCTCATGCTCCCAAGCAGTATAGGAAGATTAATTTGTAGAACTGGAGTCTCGAATGTTAGGGGAAAGAAGGGAGTCTGTTTCCTTCCAGGCATTAGGTTTGTGGGGTTTTAGTCCTGCTGACTCATCACTTGTTTTGGCCAAGTGAGATTCTGCTAGATGGTGGAGCAAATCACCAGCTCAGAGGGCTGTTCCTGGCCTCGGGATCAGAGCTAGGTGCCCTAGACAGTCTCTCTGGCACTGTATGGCACCATGGCAAGGCCTGGAATCATTGACTGGGTCCATGGACAGCCAGGTCTCTGATCTCATGGGGTAACCCACCACCCACTCTTCAGTCTTATAGGCACTAAAGCATCTGTACAACCTTAAAAAGTTGTCTAGCCCTCCGGGGAGTCCCCAGCTGCTCAGCCTCTCTGTGCCCTAGCTAACTCAGGGTCTCTCCAGAGAAGACCCTTGGTGCTGTGCTACAAAAGCTGCAGGATAAGCGGCAGCACTCGTGTGTATGCCCACAGACACAGCCCATCAGTGCTGATTACTTGTCCCACCCTTTTCAGGGTATTTTAATTTTTTCCTGCTTTGAATATACAGGCAGGAGGGTTTTTTCTATCATTTGAAAACCAGCATTGACTGGACTAGAAGTAGAGCAACCTGGATATGTGGGTCTGTGAAGCCGGCTGTGGCATAGACATGGTCAGCAATGGTAAGGTAGGGGCAGGTAGGGAAGTCCTCCAAAAAAATGGGTAAATATTTCCTCCAAAAAAATTCCAAAATATTTCCAAATATTTCCAAATAAATCTTCCATTAGTGCCTGTCTCACACTAACCAGAAAACAGCAAAATGATACCCATGACTGAAGAAGCACCAGGCATCCCTGGAGTTCCCTATAGCCTTTTAGAAAGACAGTCTAGCCAGGAAGGGAGAAGTCACAAGTTATTTTCCCTTGTAAAGATGATACAGAACGGTTGGGTCTCACGTAGTTTGTGCCCAGCTTTGAAGCTCTGTTTGTGCTGATGACTCAGTTTGCTGCAGTGATACTCACTGGGAAAATGAAAAAAAAAACCCCAACAAAACCTCCTAGAACATATCTTCTGAGAAGAGGTGGGCTCACCTGAAAATGAGCTGCTGATTAATAAAACTTGATCTGTTGAATCATGCCTTTGTGCATGTTGGGCTGAGCTGCTGTGACCTAGGATGCTTTTTTGGATCTAAATGCAGAAAGCTTTGGCATCCCTGTGCTGCTACAGAATCCTTAAAAACAAGTTTCATCGAGAGCAGTTGTTACTGTGAAAAGCTCTGCCTTGCTTGCAGTGTTTCATACAGTCAAGGTCTAGGAGAAAGTTATATAGCAGACACTAAATCCCACCTACACTTCTTTTTCTTTTTTTTCTTTTTTTCTTTTTCTTTTTACAGACAGATGTCAGTGCCTTTGAGTGTATGCTACTTTTCAAAGTGGCTTTGTAAGCTGATAACACATTCTTCCGAGGCTACACAATACTTAGCACTGCTCTAACAAATTTTATCTTCAAAGTGCTTTCCCCTGTGCAAAAGGAAAGTCAGTCTCTTCCCTGAAGAATTTCAAATCCAAAAAGACAAAAAGGGGTTAGTGGAGAACGAAGCTACAGAGAGTAGTTCACTTGCCATAAACAAGTCATTTTTGGTTAACCTGAAACTTGGCAAAATCATGCCACTATTTAAGGTATTTCACTCTCAAAGAATGAAAGAAAAACATTTTTGAAAATATTTCAGTCTTGCACCTTGCCGTTTGCAAAACCAAAACTTTACATCTCAAATCAGTATTTTGCTTGGAAATGTAACACTTTTTTTTCTTCAAAAAACATATAAAAATCATTAAAAAAACCCAGGGTATGAAACAGATATTTCATTTTGGATAAAATGAAATAAACTTTATGTTTCCTGATTCAGCCACTGAATCAAGAAAAATAAAATCAATGCTGAGAAGAGCCTTTATAAGTGAAAAGCATTATAACCCCTCCCATAAAACGGAGAAACTAAATAGTAGTGGATATCGCTGCACTGATTTTTATGGTCGACCTTCTGGCTACCCTTGCCCTTCCCAGACCTATGTCATGCATCAAAGCCAGCTCTGCTATACTCATGATTTCTTAAGTACGGTGCTCGGGTGCAGCTGCATTCCTTTATTTTGTGTAAACCAGCACCCTTGGAGCAATGGGTCTGCAAGGCACTTGCATTTCTGAGCTGCTTTTCCTTAAAGATCAGCAGACAGCAGAAGAAATACAGAAGCTCCTGCAGGTAGTAAAAAACCTGTGAGATGGGTGCTGCAGATCACTTTTGTGGTATGATCCTGCCAGGTATGGGGTAGTACCACCCACTGCAGAGGCTGTGCTGGGCAGTGCTGTGATGCGAAGCATCAGCCTTCATCACAGGACAGCTCTCAGGTTTGGGCTGCGCAGCCAGTGGGCTGAGAGTTTTGGGTAGCTGGTTGCCAGGTATAAGCTTGAAATTCATCTGAAGTATCAATAGAGACACAGTAAACAGCTGTGTTGTTTGGGGGAGTCTGGACCCTCGATAGGAACCCAGTCTGTTGCGTTACAGTTGATAACTACATGAGCTGTTTTCTGTGAATGAGTTTGGCAATGACCAAGGGAATGTCTCCTTGGTGAGGAGGATGAAGCATGTTCCTTGCTGGGGAGTGTGGAGAAGGTGAAGCATGCCCTCAGCTGCATTGATTCAGGAACATGCCGTCTCCTTGCTTGCTTTGAGATGACACCGGTGTTCAGTTTGTAGATCTCACGCTCCTTTGGCTTCTTATTTGTGGCTGAGATTACTTGAGAGGACCATGAAGTCCTCTCCTTGTCTCTTAAAGCAAACAGCCTAAACATGGTCCCATCCTTGAAGGAGGGTTTTTTTGGGGATCCTCTCAACTCACAAAGGAGTCATAGTATGAAATCCATCCTCCACCAGTGTATGCATGCCCTGCTGCAGACAGAGGTTGTACACAAAGGTGCTGGAGAGCTTGGTGAGATGAAATAGTGGGACCTTCTCTTGCCTTATAGCATCCTTGCTCTGCACAGCATGATGACAGCTCACACTGCCAATTTACAAAAGAAGCAATAAAAGATCACCGTGAGTACTCTAAGAAGCCCCAGCATAAGGCCTCGGCCTTAAAATAATTAGTATTGATTTGCTCCAATAACTCGGGCTGAATGTGATAGTTCCACAAGCTACATCTGCCTAGAGGCTTTGTGCTCAAAATAGCTCCGTTCCTGCTTTCCTTCAGCTCCCGCTTCCTTTGCCTCTCCGAAGCACTGCAGAGTAGCGTTCTGCAGGGAGCTATGGGGAAAATCCCATTATAGACTGTGTGGGAGCTCATAAGATATTCAGAAAAGTGAGCCAGGTTAAGTTAGGTTTAAGTATTAAAAGACAAATTACTGAAAACCAGGCCATGCTTCCACGGTGTCTTGCAGCAAACAGCTGAAATCAGTGCTGACAAAATCAGCTCCTTTAAAACTTTGTTTGCGAAGAGTAAATGCCCTGTTTTCAGCAGACAGCTACAAAGCTGGCTGGAAGTCTTGGCGAATAACTTTTTTAAAATCCCCATTCCTTACCATCACTGCTCTAACAGGAGAATAATACTCCCCAGTCTTATCTTTTTGGAATATAATCCCTGCAGAGTGAGAATGTCTATTTGCATTTTCCCATTAGTGACTAGCACAGTGGGTGCAAGAGAAAGTTTAATTACGATTGGGCTGAGGGAGATAAGAGAGCCACAAAGGGGAGAAAAGGTTCTGTACCGACCACCATTTCCCCTCCTCCTCCCTTGCTTTCTCAGAAAACCTCAGGCAAGTTTCTCGTGCTTCTCCCCAGACTGAAGGGGAAGGTTTTTAAACAAAAAATTGGAGGACGGTGGAAGAAAATTAGTTCAATGTGTTCTGTCAGTTGGTCTCCTTATGCAGCCATTACCCTCGACATCGGTTACCTTAAAGTTTTTCTGACGTGTGCAATTACTGGCCTCGGGAGAGACTGAAATAACGCATTGCACAACATGATGCTGGGGCTGCCCCTGGGCTCCGACTCCTTCCTCCTGTAGCTGGGCATTCCTTAACCCCCATGCACAGTAATATGCTCCAGGGCGTCCCATAGCAAAGATTTGGGGATGCCTCGCCCCCCATTTTTCTATTTGTGAAGCCAAAAGAAATAAAATAAAATAAAGGCTCAAAGCTTCCAAGAGAATGATATAAATCATTGGGCTGTTATGCAGTAAAGCAGTCATGTCCTGAAAAACAGGCTTATACCATTCCTATGCTCTTTTGGGAAACAGACCCCTTTCCAAAAGGAAGAAAGACTCTTCCCAGAGTCTTCCAGAGATGCATGCGCCCAAATGGTAAGAGGAAATCTTCCCAGGCAGCTAAGGAGAAGCAAAATTTGGGAGTATGATTAAAAAGAATTAATGTTATGACAGCAATACTTACCATGCAAATGAAAACTTCAGTGTGAGGTAGTAGGGGATGAAACTGCACCAGCAACCAAATTCCAAATGATAAAGAATTTGGGAGCCAAGTATGAGATTAACTGCTTCGGGTAGGTCAGTTTGCTTCTTGCTTTAAAAGCACTTTATTCCTGAGGGACATAAATAAAGGACACAATGACATGGGGGAAAGGAACAGTTAATGTATTTCCACCAGTGCTGTTGCCTGGAGGGTGATCAGCTGGATTTCAGTGTCATGTTGGACCGTGTTGGTTGTGTCTCCCACGCCATGTACATGTAGATCCATTGCACACTCCCTGAACTCCCAGGTCCGTGCCTTCCAGGTCTGCAGGTCTGTCTTCAGACTCCACTTTACCTTTGTTTTTGAAATGAGTAGCTGAAGCATGAGGAAGTGGTGGAGCAGATACTCTTCACCTGCTCAGCCCCCACCTCATCCAGAGGGACTCAGCCTGGCCTTTGATGACACTTGCAAGTCTGGCAGCTGAATGGATGCCAAAATAGGATCTGCTTTCTTGAAAATCCAGCCTCTAGTGACCTGCTTTAGTGAAAATGAGGAGACTGACATTTTTGGGTGGGATTCAGCTCACTGATTAAGGCACACAAATTCAGGTGTCCAGCTGTCCAGATTCCCATTATAGTCAATGGAGGTCAAGGATGTCATACGGTTGTCTAAACATAGGCATCTAGCGTCATTTTAAATGCCCTCTGGTATCCAAGATATCCCCTGGGGCTGGCAAACATTAGCCAAAATCTATGGGAAACCTGCACCCCTCTGGAGCAGCAGCTGGGAACCAACCAGGACACTCCGGAGCCTCTAATGGTACCAGATGCCTCTTCTATGCAAAATAATTTATGCCCTGATCAAAATTATGCAGAACCAAGAAAAACAGTGTTCTACAGATGATTAACATTGACTAGATCCCCATTGGCTATAAAAGAAACTAAGCATCTAGCTCATAATGCACCCAAACTTAAGGGTCGGTCTGATGCTTGGTCCCATTAACTAGGAGCTGATTCCTTCTTTCTGCTGTCTACACATTGGTAGTCCAGGTGGAGCAACCATGGTCTTCAGACTGGTGGTCCCTGTCCCAAACCCCAATGCACTGCAGCAGAGTGGCTGGGAAACCTCATAGGTCTTGTTCCTCTGGGAGCTCTTGGCTGGTTCATGGGGAGACAGTAATGAGAACATGGCTCAGATGGCTCCAAAGGGAACGATGGCACCATGGAGCAGCACGATGGCCAAAATCCAGAATGGCTCTGGCTCACAAAGCTCTGGAGCAGCCTATGCCTGGCTCTTTATGTATATGCTTGTACTGGCTTTTCTTTTCTGCTATGGTCTGTTTCCATCATGCTTGTATTATCCAGGTTTCAGGTGGCGGTCATGGTGCTTTCTTTCCCTTGGAAGTAAGTTTCTATGCCTAATTTTAAGGCTTATATAAATTAAACAGCTAAGAAAGTGTATATGAATATGACCTCATTTTTCCCTCCTACCTCCCCCCACACACTTCCCCAGTTGACATGTTTGTGCAAATGTTGGAGATGAATAACGTAAATAGACTTCTTTAACAGTGATAGCTTATTAAAATAGCATGGGTGTGTGAATTTCTATCGCTAACTGGGAACCCTGCTGCTTACCAGTTACAATGCCATACATGCATTATTCAGCAGCTGAAAAAGCCCATTGTTCCCATGTTCTGGAATTAATCAGTTGAGTATGAAAATTACCTGTCACCAAAATATCATGTTTACTCAGTCCATCAAAACAGCCTGCTCTGACGGCACTTGGATTTCCTCCATAGAGTGTTACGTGTTAAAATACATGTTTATAAATACAGTAGAGACCTAGCGGTGTTACGGAGCATGCAAAAGGAGGTAATCTTTTTTTCATCTGTCTTGTGTGCTGGAGCTTAAGGACTGTTGTGGAGGGAAGAAGGATGAGATGCATGGAGCAAGGAGCACCTGCGAGTTATAATTCAATCAATCTTGAATGCATAGCGTTATTGTGACAGATCTAAATCCGACTTTCAGGCTTAAGCATTTTCCAGCCGCAGCAGAAGCATGTGAGGTCTTCGACTTCATTATTTTGCTTCCACGCCGTTCCTGAGCTCTGGCACTTCACTGAAAGCTGTGGCCTTTCTTCTGTTTCTCTTCTCCTGGCCCTTGACCTCTTTGCTACGTTTGCTCCTCTTGTTGCCAAAGCAAAAGTATCCGAACATCTGGCCTGCCCTATTTTCACCACTCCGCTGGATCAGATTAAGGAGCCCAAGGCTGAAATATGCTGTGGCACATCTCAAAAGACCATTGTGGGCAGTCTGACTGAACTTGAGACCTGAGTGAACAACAACCAAACTAAACCAACCAACCAACCAAGTCCGTAAAGGAGGAGAGTGGCTCACTTGTCTTCTTCTTTTTTTTTTTTTTTTTTTTTTTTCCCGGTTCTGAGTGTCCAGGATATTTGAAATAGGCAGGAACACTACTTACAGGTAGTACCCCCCATTTTTTTAAGTTATGCATAATTTTTCCCCAACACATACATATCATAATATCCATAAGATGGGATCCCAGATCTTCCAATACATGTGCCATTGCACAGTCTCATCTAGAAACAAGTGGTTTTCTGAGCAGCAATGAATGAGGAGGATGGAGTTGTCCCTGTTACATCTCCAGATCCTTACAGAGCCCCCGCAGGGCAGAGGCAGATGTGCAGCAGCAAGGTGCTGCCTACCTCTTTGTCTGCAAAGGCACTAATTTCAGTCTCTGTCATTTAATTTGCCCAGATGCTGCTTTTAATTAAGCTCCTAAAGTTTCATGGTCTTTGAGACCTCTTTCACTCTGTCAATTTTTGTTGAAGCTGGCAGGCAGCGTGATCACAGGCTTGCTTCCTCTTAAATTCAGGCAGAGGTCTGTGAGTGGATATGACTGTTTCCAAGCAGGGTTAATGCATTCACCTGGGGTGTGAAATATCAGCAATGTTGCATGTTTCCCATATGACCTTGAATCTGAGAGTGACTTGCCATATGCTCACTGAAGCTGGTTGCAATTTCCCCCCCCTCCCCCCTTGTTGACTACAGCGGGTGTCTGATCAGGGTCCTAATCTCTGTGTGCCTCTAATCCCAATCAGTAAATGAGCATGCACTTTGCTTTATTTAAAACACAAGCTCCTCACGATCACAGTTTGTACAGATTCCAGGATCATGATGTGGGGGTTGGTGTCTCCTTCTGGATCACGTATACCAAATAATAAATACCTAGCCTTGCCACCCACCCCTGAGGGATGCTTTCCCATGGCCGTGCTCCTATCAGGAACTTTCCTAGCATGTCACTGTCCATGTTCTACAATTGTATATCAAATGTGACCATGGCAAGGACTGTAACGCAGGGAATAAACTGGCCTTGTTAAGTGAGGAATATGTTCCCTTGCAGAAAGGCAACTGTGTCCATGTCTGTTTTCTCTTGGCTAGATCAAATCTGTTTGCTTTGAAAGGGTTTTTTAAGGATGTTCTACTGTTCTTTAAATTTCCCAAGGAGAAAAATGGGTAATTTTAACGGAGAGAACCCAAAGAAAGATAATGGGTTTAAAAAGTATTGGGAAAAAAAAAAAAAAGATAATGATGCCACTATCAAATATTCCAATTAGCACTTTCAGAAGGAAAGCTGTTCTCCTCAGAAGTGTTTCTTTGATCTTTTGACTGGCTGAGACCCATTTTGTCGGCCTGAATGCTGGTATCTCTGATCTTACTATAAAGAGCATGTCCCTGGCCTGGCCATTTGAATTCCCTAAGCTAGAAACAGCTTCATTCATTGCAAATATGTCAGCTCTGCTCCGGGCTCTGTAATAATAACTCTTTCACTTCAGCTGATGAGATCTAGATATCAATCTTGCTGAGGTCACCAAAGAAAAAAAAATGAGCTTGGTCACTTCTCCACTGACAATTCAACACAAACCATATATCTATGCCTAGGGGGCCTCACACTTCCTCCTTGTTTTATCTGAATTGCACAAAAAAAGCACAACTGAGATTTCACTGAGTTAAAAAATAAAAGCCCTCCATGGCACCGGTCATTTTTGGTACCTGCAATGTCACAGGGACAAGTGGCAACAGTCATCTTATTTTATTAATGCCAACCAACTCTAATCAAAAGAAGTTGTTGCTGACCTAAGCTCTCCTGGAATGCAAAGCACAAAACCCCTGCACTCAGAGACATTATACAAAGCTAGTAACAGCCTTTTCTCTGGTGCTTCCTACTACTGAGTAGAGAAAAAGGAGCAAATGAATTCAAGTCTGTTTATCCCCATCTGGTTAGATGATGTGTTATTGGCAGGCCTGGCTGAATTTGCTTTGTGTGGCACCTTATACAAGACACCTAAGGCATATGTCTTCCAGATAAAAGCCAAGTCCCCTGATTAAAGGGTCAAAGCAGAGTGCTGACAGTAGGAAGATGAAGCAAGCTGTTACTGAGCTCTGCAGAGGGATGGGAGTGGAGATTTCAGAGCAAGACAGTGAAAAGCTGAGAAAAGACGCATTTCATCCAGGCAGAGATACCAGCACTGAACGGGCTGCAGGAGGCGCAAAAAATGCACCTGCTGTTCACCTCCAAAATGCAGACTGGAGAGAAAGCCCCTGCCAGGGCCCAAACAACCACAGTGGGGAGCAGCGTGTGAAGGAGCTCTGGAAGGGGTAGCTGCTGCAATGGGCTCCTGCAGCAGTTCCCATGTTGGTGACCTTCACATTCCCCTTTCCACCGCCTGCCCACATTGCCACCTCCATCTCCCTCCTCACCCACTGCTTTGAGCTAGCTGTGAGCACCCTGAGCTCAGGAGCAGGCAGGATTTGGGCTAACCCAAGACAAGGCACTGACCTTCATTAGACGGCTTCAAGCCACCAAGCTGGACCAGCACCAGCACTGGGGAGTAAGAGCAGTTAGCATCACCACCATTTGCCCCTCTCTTGTCTCTGCTGCCTGTTCCTGCAGGGTTTTGCTGTTTCACAACTCCCCTGGGGACAGCAAGGCAGCTATCGGTACCTCCCAGAAGTGGAGGGCTGGACCTTCCCTGCAGGAGCAGTTTCCATCTCCACAGGCAGCCCCCAGCAGCCGGCGTGTCCCAGCAAGCACGGCTCTGCTTCCAGGGGCTGGCTCTTGGTGCCCTGTGAAGGAGACTGCTGTACAGCATCCCCCAAGCAAAGATTAATTAATGAGTGTTTGCACAGCACTTTAAAGGTGTGAAGAGCCATATAGATGCTGCTAAGTATCATTGTTAATTATGATTAGGTGTAATATTGTAATCTATCAATATTGTACAGTAAATAGTGTGAAAAGCATGAGAGTTTCTCAGCAGCCACAGACATTTTATCTTCATAGCTGGAGACACATTTACCCATCGGACACTAACCTTCTCTGGGAATTTGAAGGTTGCAAGCAGTGGGGGACAGAAGCCAAAAAGTCAAAGAGACTGACTCATGTAGATTTTTTGTAGAGAGTGGAGAGAAGGCAGAACAAAGTGGCATTTTAAAATGAAACAAAACATTGGAAAAACTGACTATTGAATGAACATAATTTCTCCAGCCCATTTTAAGGAAACCACCACCTCACCAGACCTCACACCTCACCAGGAGCAATGTTTTTGCCAAGATGCACTTTTTTCTAAGGCAGGTTTTGTATTGCTGAACACTGAAAAGGGTGACTGCAGCCCAGGGACAGTCCCCAGAGTGCTCCAAACAGCCACTTGCAGCTTTTGCCTCCTTATTATGGGACCTTTGGTGGCTGGGGGAGGGAAGAGGGGGGCTACCATCTGCACTTCTGGGTGTCTGTGCCAAACTTTCAGGTCTCCATCTGGGTGAGCAGTGTTACACTCGTAACACCTGTTCTCAGCTTTGGGTTTTCCCAAGGGCATTGAGGTTTGTGTATCCATCCTCTGATCACCCAGAAGGACCATGATGGATGGAGACCACTATCCACCTTCCCATTGCCTCTGACTGCCCCTGTGCTCAGGCCAAGCAATGGGGCTATAAATCAGAGGGTTAAGCTCTTGAGCCAACACACCTGACAGACTGGCAGTTTTAGGTGAAATCCTGTTAAAATCAAACACCTGAGTATCCCTGAGCCTGGGGCTCTAATTTCTCAGTTGCTCACTTTCCTCACTTGTAAGGCTGAGGACAATAATTTCCTTTATGAAACAGGCTGAGATGTACGGCCAAAGGGCCCAAAGCCAGGGAAAGTTAACTTTTATTAAGTGGATTCTGAAGGCCAGAAGGACCGTTATGATCGATAAGTCTTGTCTGTATAACCTTCTTCTGCGCATTCTTTGTATGGATCCTTTACCTCTGTTTCAGTGCTGGTGTGCTGTTATTCTGCGCCTTCACCCATCCCTGAGACCTCAGTCCACCCCACCCCCCCAGTGCCACCCCAGAGAACAGACCTGGTACCTGGTGTTTTTAATACAAGGGCTGCTGCAAGGATGAATTCATTAGTATTTGTAAAGGGCTATAATTTGATGGCTGAGGGGCAGGTATATTCATCAGTGGCATGTGAATGTTATTGAAGCCCAAATTTTCCAGAGAGAAAAGAAAAGAAAAAGTGGATAGAGCAGGGAGTTGGTATACGATAAATCTCCTTAATATACAGAGAGAGAAACTTGTAGGGAGTGAGCTGCTCTGCTTCCTCTCTTCTTTCTGTCATTCATGCCTTATTAATAATGCTTGTGATGTTAATTTTCACCTCACACAAATGACAAATGAAAAGGCCTGATTTATATTGTTCTTGAAGTACAAAGATTCATACACAGACTTGAAGGGAAACTCTGATCACTCATTCCCCCTGGTAAACATAAATATTCAATAATTAATATTGAATTTTTGGAAGGCTGATCTGTTCTCTTGATCTCTACAGCAGCCTGTTGACCCTGTCATATGTTACAGGCAGCACGATATTGAAAACTGGGCCTCATCTATATCTGCATGTACCAAGTGAATCTATTCAATCCCAGTTAGAAGGTGAGGTATTAACCATCTCTGAACTGCCACCACTGCATTACTGCCTCGTTGAAGAAGCAGCAGCCTGACTAAGCCTTTCATGCAATGCTTTCAAAATTGTTTCTCCTGTATTTGCTCAAGGAAGTCCTTGATCTTCCCCATTCCAGGCTGCAGAGCCAGCTCTGCTTCATAACAGAAAAGCGTGCGGTGGCAGGAGAGCCTGGGTTCCCTAGGTTGTGCCTACTCTTACCCAAAAAGTCCTGGGTGCCTTTGAGGTTGACTGCATCCCTATACCTTGAATTTTCCTCTGTACCATGTGGGGGACATCTATGCTTTCTCCACCCCTCTACACAGCACCCAAGCCCGCTCCCGATGGAGGTAAGTGCCCTGGAGGAGAAAGAGAAGAAGTAACTGGTTCAGTCCCGTGGGGAATTTGGAGCCGACTCCTTCCTTGGTGCTGGCGGGCAGGGACCAGCCTTCCCAGGTGTGCAAGGAGGAGAGCAGGGAGATGGTATTTTGGGTTGGTCACAACCACTTCCTCCAGCCACGAGAACAGTGGTGAGCAAAAGCCTGCCCATACGTTCTCCCAGCTCAGCACAGCTCATTGCTTCTGTAATTGCAGTTTTTTAGACCAGCTGCTTTGGATGGCAGGACATCAGCACTCCTTGAGGTTGAATCCCCAGTGCCTCATCCAGAGGAACATCTCTGTGAAGTCACCAAAAGCCACCAACAGAGAAACCTCACGTGACCTGCCGTGTCAGCTCTGAGAAGAGGCTTCAGCATTACCCCTTTTCCAGAGCATCACTGCCAAAACAGCCAGAGAGGAGGAACACAGAGAAATCAAAGGAAGGAATAGCTTCCAAACCATGTTATTTTGGAAATGAACATTTAAAAAAACCCAAAACAACAAACAACCCAAAAAACACCCTCAGCACAAGAAAATTCCTCTCTGGACTACCTAGTGGTTTCATCAGAATTTCTTCCTCTTTGCTTGACCTCTCATAACACCGCTGAACTATAAATAAACTTGTGATAGTTATGACACAAGACAGGCTGCCAAAGCAGGCGTGGAAAGTGGATGGAGATGCTATGAATGATCTCTACTATTTGAAGTGTTACTTTACTGAATTTCTTCCCAGCGACCAAGAGAAGGAAGACAGCAAAACAGCTGAAAAATGTCCTCCTATTTTGCACTTTCAGATTCATTCCTTTTTTAAAAAAACTGCTTTAAAATGTATAGGCAGCTTTCTGCCTGTAAATAAATGGCTCTTTTGCGCAATAAACATGTAAATTGGACTGTTGAGCATTTCAGATACAAGGTATTTCCTTTCGGGTATCATAAATATCCCAGTGTAGCCCCTGCTTCTGTTTGCAAAGTTTTTGTCTCATAGTCAAGCATAGGAAGAATCATTCTAAGAAAAATACCTTATTGCCTGAAAACGGTTTGTTGTAGGTTACCAATCAATCTTTTAAGAGTCTGTAGGCAGACCCTTTCTTGCTATAAATTGGTGTCACTCAGCTGAAGTCAATAGAGATTATATAAATCGAGGGTCTGACTCCGTGTGTGTGTCTCCCACTCCCTTACGCATGGTGTGTTTTAATCAGCTGAAGTAGAGAGCTTGCTGTATAACCTATTTCAGGAAGGAGAAAAAATAACATTAAAAAAGTGATCTTCTTTATCTAGGGCATGGATTTTCTGTTTGAAGGGTTGTGGTGATGACTGGGAAACAGCTTGTTGGTGAATATCTGCAGGTCTGATTGTGACTGGGAAAAGTACTATTCCTTTAAATATTCCAAACAATTTTTCAGGGGTTCCTTGTTTATAAAGTGTACTTCTGCTAGTGGCATCTCTGACCGCAGAACATTACTTGTCTGAGGCTGTGCTCTTGAGTTCTGCTTGCTGACCCATTACTGCATCAAAAATGAAGAGATTTAATTTAGTTCCAATAACATTGCATTAAGTTTGTAATAGATGTCTTTTATTTCCAATTGGATATGGCAGCTCCCTTCTACGAAAAAGAACCAAGTACAGTGTTTCCAGCAAAAACCTCTGGAGGTCTTACTGTGACCTTCTCTCCAGAACTTTTAGCAAAGTCCTATCGAATTAGGTACCTATTTGTTACAAAACTTACCTTTGAACTACTATTGATAAATAATTCTGGGTTGAAAACACTTAAAAGCTTACTCTTGCAATGTAGCTAGACTGATAGGCCTGTCTGGAATACCACCGAGATGATTTTTCTTTTTTTTTATGGAGTGAGGAGACAATGTACAGCAGGGGGTATGATAGTTATCTGTTTTCATAAATATCTATGGGAAAGGGGGATAGTCTGAACGCATCCATGCTTTTGTATCTGAGGATCTTCATTACTACAAGACAGGATCCAAATGTCTCCACAAGCATTTGATATTCAGCGTTCAACGAGTTTTTCAGAAAACAACTGTCAGGTGTTTAGTATTTAAACTGTTTGTTCTGCACGTCCATCACTTCCTCTGAGTGATTGGCTGCTATTGGCTTAAAAGAATGCTCTGAACGGGAAAATGATACCATACGGAATAATGAATATTATTATTTTAGCCTGGCACAAATCTCGAAACATTCTGGGCATTGTGTTTGTCTTTTGAATGCCCAAAGTCGTAGCTCTACTTGTTTACAAAGAACAAGCAAAGCAATTCCACAAAATACCAGGAATCAAATTCAAGCTGTTTTGTTTATACTTATTTACCAAATCTGTTTCCATTCTCTGACTAGCTCTCATTGTAACTAGAGTTTATCAACATTTTTCAAATGCCAACATTTCAGTGAAACAGATTTGTTTGGGGGGAGGGAGAGGAAATGTTCATTTCATTCCAAAAAAAGAAGACTACTTATGAGTCAAATTGTTCCATTTGATTTTTAAAAAGCCCTATTTTCAGTTATCATTCCATGCATCTTGCAAGTTTCTCGGTGGAATTAGGAAGTTTTCAAGGTATTTCCAAAAGCCCCCTAAAGCTGCTGAACGACAATTGCAAATTTCACTTGTTTCTATTCAGTGAGACTGATGTTTCTGAGCATTCCAATGTAGGACAAGTATTTCATTTCTCTTCACATCTCTGGTGCTTCAAAGTTTAATTATTATTTATTATGAAATTACCTAGAGCTGCAAGTGTACATAGACACCCTGAGGACTTTACAGAAACAATACAGAAGGGATCAGAGCTAAGGGGGACAAAATCAATATGTTCTTGTCATTTCTCAGAAGGTGATGCATGTCATGTTATTGGCTTCATCTCTTATCCTGACCTGTTTCCCTACCTGATTGCAATCACTGATGTGCGTGGTACGAGTAATCTGTAGCATAGACTTGTCTATAATGTCTCATCCTTCCTTGATCCACTAAACCCAAAAGATTGTGCACCAGCTTCAGTGAGGTGGTGCTTGAGGTATGGTTGTGGCAAGAGCAGAACTGAGCCCGACATTTATGGCTGGGACTGCTGATCTCTAGCATTACTGATTATTTAATATCAAATGTTTTGTGTCTGAAATAAGTTTCCTGGTAGTTTGACTTAACAAGTACGGTCTGTACAGCCCACATACTTTTAAAATAATTATTTTCCTCCCACAGCTATTAGTGAAAACTGTGACATCTTCCCCTTGTTCGCAGTGATATGTCATCTCTGCTTCAGCACCAGATGGTCCAGGAAAATGAGCAGGAGAAATAAGCGTGTCTATTTTCCCCTTCCCTAACATGGCAAGAAAATAAATGTGAAATAACGAATGTGTTACCTGTTCTAGGATAAAGCCTCCAGATGTGATGGATCCCTGCCAATTTCCTCTTCTGCTCCTTCCTCCCTGCCTCCTCCACCAGTGCAGTCACTGCTAACTGGACCTAATGTATGGATCGGTCCTTCTCCCAGGCCCTCCTCCTTGAGCCATCCTTTTTTATCAGACTGTTGCATATCACATGTCCTACCTGACCCGTCCCATGATTAAGGCTCTCTGTTTGGATTAGGAGAACTAACTTTGGTTCCTGACTCCACTGTGGGGATCTCCAATGACCTTAAGTGGTGTTCATGCTTCATGTTCCCCCCGCTGTCAAGAGGAGACACTAATCATTGCTTTTTCTCCTGCATATTTGGAGACAGGGCTTGTCTATGACCCTTGAGTCAGGCAATCAGTTTAGAGATTTGCTCCCATGTCTAGAAAGGTGTTTCTTACACTCACACCCGTGAAGAAAAACTCAGAAAGGTAAGCAGAGTATAATGGAGGAAACAATATGTGGGTAGGCAATCGACACAATAACTTGGAAGACCATGGCTAGGGAATCATCGCCCCATCACCAGACTCAGAGGCCACTATGCCCTGCCATCCACGCCTTAGCTTTGCCTGAAAACTGAAGATGGCAGTAAGTCCCAGCAAATATGCTCTGGTTACTCAATTAATAAGAGAGGACCTTGTATTGACCCTCAGTGTCTTGCCTTCAGGGTTAAAGATGACCTCTTTTTCCAGGGGTGCTGGACAAGCATTCTCCAGGCTGGTGTCCTGGCTATCTAGAAGGGTTTGGAGCTGTGATGTCCCTTGTTGTGGTGTTTCCAGGACCATATTTAACTTTATCCAGTTTATCTCAGTGTTGAGAGATGAGGGAGAAAAGAAAGAGGAGTTGAGGATGTCCTTCCCAGTTCCCCTGCAGCCAGGATTCCTCATGCGTTGAAGCTGGTTTACACACATCTGCAGTACAAGAAGTTCTTCACTTAAGCTGGAATAAGAGCAAAGGGAAAGCAACTTGGACATTAGCTCTAATTAGCATCTAGAGCTCCATCTTCTCTTTTACTTTGAGCTGGAGCTGCTAAAGCAGCTTGAAATCCAAACTGTCCTGCCATTTCTGCTTTAACCTGCAACGTCAGGTAACCAACCCATGCAAGGGACAGCCACCTTTTTCACCCCAGGCATGTTCTTCATGCCCTGGTGGAGGATCTGATCTCCCAGTCTGTTCTGCTTGCATGGGAGGCAACAGCATTCATGAGGATGTGAGCATGAAATTCAGCTGTGAATTGTCTGGCTCCTTGTTTTATTTTGCTGCCTGCTCATCAAAATGTTTGTTAATCCTCAAATTCCCTTCAACTTCTGCACCAGTGATTGCATGTCTCAGAGTTTCCTAATACATGTTGCTTGTTCTCTTTCTTGAAAGCCCTGTCATTTATCAGATAATAGAAACAGTATGACGGAGATGAACCACAACCCAATAAGGATATAAAATATTCTGAGTGAGCATCTTGTGAAGAAAGAGGTCCTGAACTTCCTTCAGCAATAGCTTCACAAAAACATAGGAATAAAGAGATTCTTTTCAAAAGCATAGATTGGGTCATAAGTATTTTCTGGCCCAAATTACAGCTGTTTATCTCCTCTTATAGCCATCCATCACAAATGGTTTGAGCAGCTCCCCCCTAGTTCTTATACTTGGCAAAATGCCACGCTTCCATTTTCTTTTCATTACTGACCTACGATAAATTGTACTGATGTCCCAAAAGCAAAAGACTCTCTAGTCCATTACCATTCCCTAGAGCCATCCTTTCAAATGTAGTTAAACTTGGATCTCTCTTGCCTCTGAGGCCTCTCTCTCTTCCAGACCATTTTTCTATTTGGGCTGACTGAAGCTCTAAAAGGTTAAATGACTTGTCCAGGGTCGTACAGTGAGTCTGTGGCTGAGCAGGAGAGCGCCACTGCACGTGACGACAACTGCAACCTTCTTCCCTACCCAAGCCCCCAACCCCAAGCCCTCAAGCAGTATAGAAGGATTTTATAGGCAAAACTTCAACTCAGAAAACTGCAGACTCTTAAATAGCAGCATTTATAATGGAAATACTAAGAGAAACCCGACTGTAGCAGTGGAATAGTAGTAATGCATTACTTATTCCATTAATGGCTGTGTTCTTAATAGAAACAGGTTCATTACATGGTAAGAAGCAAAGTTTGCATTAAATAGAAACATCATTTGGTGTTTTATTGATTAAAAGGAGATTAGATTTCCATGATGTTCTTTAGCAAATAGGATGCCTCGGAGGAAATGTATATATTTATATTATAAGGAGGAGGGTTTTATTACAGCATAATGGAAAGAAAATGTATCTCATAATGATAGTTTATATCACACAAGGGATCCGAAAACTAAAAGTTTAACTCTTAACCTAGCAGTGAAGTCCAGAAGTCTGTGTCAAGGTATTAATGCAAAACTAACGTTTTCCATTTGGATAGCCTGTTGTTACATGCTGCACGTGACAGCAAGGTGAGACCCTCTCTTCTTAACTAGAAGACCAAGCAAACCTGTCCCTGTTGACTGCATGGAGGGGGAGAACAGCAAGGGCAAATTATTACACTGAAATATCAGCATCAGCAGAAACACAATCATCTCCAATCAGCGAGTATGTGGCACAACCTTGTTTTGCTTCTCCCTGGATCCTTAATGATATAAATACCAGCAATGCTAATTACCCACCAACTATTTCATTGCTCTCTTTTAGACACATGTGGCTGTGAAAGTGCATTCTTTTCTAAGCTTCAGGACTGAGGGTGATGGGCTGAATTTCAGCTGTGTAAGGGCCACTCGTCCATCTGTCCCACCATTGCAGAAGAGTCGATCCCTGCTATCCCAAAATCAGAAGCACGTCAGCTCCATCTGGAGAATATCCTGTTGAAGGTCAGGGTGGGCTAGGGCACCTTGCAGGCTGCTCTGACTTACACCTTGGACCAGCCTCCAAATACTGTGATTCACATTCCCCAAGGGTTGCACTGGATTCAGGCTGATGAATTTAAAACCTGAATCTTTAAAACACAATGCGGATCCCTTTGCTGATGTGAGTGGGGGGATGTATAGGATGTATAGGCTGACTTAGAAGCAAGCACCTCCATAACCCAGTGCAGAGGAGAGACACAGCAGGTCAGCAGTTCTTCAGGGGTGAATGAGATTTTGCTGAGTATTCCAAAGTGGTTGGGTTGTCTGAAATACTCCCTCAGAGTATATCCCCTCTGAGATCATGTCCCTCTAGCAGATGTCTCCATTCATGGGTTGAACAGAAACCCATCACTTTTCTGTCTGCCATGAGTCAAATCCATCAGGTCAGTCAAGAGTTAATTGAAAAGCTCCCATTAACTTCAACGGGGCCAGACTTTGCTCCTAAATAATTCTGAGTTCAATTAATGTTAATGGATGCCTAATGCCGGTAACTAACAATCTACCTTTAACAACCTAATTATTTCTTGACAGATGTTGGACTAGTAAATAATCCAGTGGTCTTTGGTGATAGCTGTTTGACAGCTTTGGAAAAATGCCTCTCAAGGCAAAGTAAAAATGGTTTTCCACCAGCCGCGCTGCAGATGGTCAGATTTTACAACCTGGCTGTGTTTTGATGCCCTTTTTTCTTTTTTTACTGAGGCTGAAATATGCGTGATAGGAAGGAAATACCGTAAATGTAGCTTGGTTGGCTCTACCATTCAGCCAAAGCACAAGATTATAGTTCCTAAGTGCTTACTGGCAAGTATGACCTGATCATTTGTAGTCTCATTTCTCTCGAAATGTCTGTGAAGTGAGGCTGAGAACTCCTGTGCCGGGCTCTGAGCTTTACCCAGGGAGCAGGCAACAGCTCCAACTACCCTTTCGCCGAGTGATGTACATAAAGATGCAGTTGTGTGGAGATACAGTGGTTCAGTGTGTTTTCAGCTGGGTGCAAGGGGCGAGGTGTGAAGAAAGACCATTTTAGAGGTGTCCTAAATCTTTCCTTTCTTAACATGAGAAGTGTCTTCTGCTTTCCAATGGCCATACACCAAAACACACCAGCAGAAAAGTACTGACATGTCTATTTGGAAAATGTGCTGGAGGGACTTGTGGAAGTTACAGTCTGCCTCATCCACTGTGCTCTGCAGCCGAAGTCCCTGTTGCCTCGTCCTTTCATGCTACAAACAAGGGTTTCCAAAAGGTAGTTCCCTTTTGTCACACAGGCTGTAATACAGCTGGTCTGTAGGTAATCATGATAGCAACAGGAGCACGGAATAAATCAAAGACAGCCCCAGAAGACACTGCGGCATTTCCAGATGAAGAATGACAAATTTCTGAAGAATTTGTGGAATATCTAAATTTCTGCTGGAGAATCAAGACTTTTCCACACATGAGGATAGGGAGGTGTAGTCAGAGCTGATGGTTATGGTGACTTGCCTCATTGTCACCAAAGGGACATAGAGTTTGCAGCTGTAACACACCCGAGCTGTGAGATCAGTGCAGCATTCAGCCTCCCTGCGCATTTCCCTGCCTTTGACGTGTGAGCTGTATGGGAAATGTCTTTCACTCACAGAAACCTTTTTCACCAGTCTCAGAGGCCGGATCTGGAAAAGACTGCTTCTGTAACCATGTCCACCTCCTGCCTGGCAGCCTGCCTTGTGCTGCCTGGCATGGGCTTTACCTCCTGGGCAAACAACAAAGCTCTCAATACTTATTGTTTTTATAGGAATAAGGCATAACGATGATATTTATACAGTTGGATATGGGTCTGATTTAGCTTAAACTGTGTGAGGACCTTTTTGAAGGAAACTGTTTCCCTTTGGATGGTATTTAAAGTCTGTTCAGTGTGTTTCATGGTGCTAGACCTGGACAGGAAAAAGGCAAATTTGATACATCTATGAATTCTGTGTGTTCAAGAGCCTACTGGGGAAATGCCAAATAACTTCCCAACGCAGACCTACCTGAACATGAATGTTAGGGTGCTTGTTACAGACTGTGCTTGAAGGCATGGATCCCGTATTTTGGGGAGCTGGCATGGGAGTCAGTGAGGTGGTCAGGGCAGAGGTTGGTGCAGGGTGCATCTCTTGTGCTTCCTCGCTGGCACCCTGGAGCAACTGCCACTGTGGCAGCACCCATGGCCCCGGCTGTTGTGGCAGTTTTTCACTAAAGGACAGGAGCTTGTGCTGATGGGGATGAGGCAGAGGAGGGAGATGCAGCTCACCCAGTGAGATAGGGGTCTCTGGCTAAGCTGGTCACCCATGGCTTCCATCATAGCCAACACAGAGAAATGAGTGTGATTTATCTGACCCTAAAGATGTCTGGTTTAGGATGAGCTGAACTGCACAATAGAAGTGTCTTCTTCTCTGTGTGGATATGGAGGAATCGGGCTGTTCAGCTCCGACGGAGGCATTCACACCGTCAGTGCTAACACTGGGTCAGATGTACCTCTCCCACCGGGCTTTGGACACTGATCTCACTCATGTTCTATGTGATGGCTGGACCAAACCATGTCAGCCCGGGCCAAGGACGGTGATTTACAATTTGTCATTCACTTCTGTGAGGGCTGTGATCTTTGCAATACTGATCTGAGACAATTCCTGCGAGTTCATTCTTTCATTTGTTGACTTCTGTTGCTTCAGTGACTTGGTAATAATACATTCCATTTGCTCAGCGTATTTTGATGCAGTATCAGGGGTAAGTAGCTACTGTGTAAGGCATTGCTGAGAGCAGCCCTGGGACACGGAGTGGATGGGTTTGGTTGAAATGCAGAGAAGCAAAAAACATTACAATTAGAGGCATAATGCTTATGTCTACACTCATAAATAAAGCAGGCCTGGGTCTGTGTTCTGGTCCTAGAAGCCACTGGCATCTCAAGGCTCGTGTCCATGCATCTAAAGTCCCTTACATGCATAATAAGGCTATCAAGTGCCCAGACTAGACTGAAGGATTTAAAGATCTTTTTCTTTGGTAGATCAGCTGTGGATGCTGATGGTTTTCTTTGATTCATATAGGGATGAAGAAAACAAGATGATGTGATCTATGGAAGTCAGGATTAGGTAACGGGAGGCAGGAAGGCTATACCTGTCTTGTCAGACATGGGAGGGTAGGCATCACTGGTGGCAGAGGAGGGGTAGGAGCCTTTATGATGATCTAGGCATGCATCTGCTGGCACAGGGTTATGGCTTTCCTTAACAGTCATGAGCACTGGGGACTCCTCCAGGTGACAATTTTGTGGTTCTGCAAGAGTGCAGGACTTTATGGAGCTGAACCAATGTGGCAATCTACATCTGTGAAGCTTCACACCTGGCCACTGGCTGATGTTCTAAAGAATCTTACAGCCATGTTTATTACTCTGTGTGACTGCAGATGAGGATTAGTCCTTTTGTAAAGTAAGAACTCTAAAGATGAGAAGCAGGCATCCGAGAAGATGATGGAGGCACCTGAAACTTGTCGATGCTGAAAAAAGTAGGAAGAAGTTGTTTGAAGAAGTGAGATTTAAAGACGGATTTGGATGTGTGAAGGCAGAGGCCCAGATTCTCCACCATTCGCAGCTGCTCTTGAGGTACAACACAGCAATCAAATTAGGATCTGAAGCTCTGGGTGGCACAGAACTGGCAGATCCCTGGGTTTTTTATGCCATTCACTTCAGCAAGAAAAAGTAGGAAATCCTGCTTGTCGGAGCAGTTTCTTGGGATTACAAGGTAAGTCAGAGAAACTGCTTCTGATGGATGTGGGCTGTAGCTGGAGTAACTCAAAGTCATTTATGCCTCCCTTTGGTCATCTACTGGAAGTATTTCAACTGGCCACAGGAATGTGGCCCAGGGAACCTGCTACTGAAGAAGGTTGGATTGTGGAGCAAAACAAAAGTGAGAATGGGAAAATGTAGTGATAGAACTGAGACGACCAAAATAAATACAGAAGAGTGTGGAAAAGGGAAAGATGAGGTCAGAGACATTACAGAAGGAACAAACTGTATTTTCCCTGTCCCCTTACAGCATCTGCTAACTAACACATTCTCTCTCTCCTTTTCTCACTTTCATTTTCTGCACAACTCGAAGATGAAACTGCTCATGACTTTATTTTTGGCTTTTCAATGTCTGTGTCCGTATGAATTTTACTCATCTGTATATCTCAAATGAATGAGATATGAAATGTAATTAACCAAGTAAATTAAATTAGCATGATTTGTCCTGTCCTTGTTCTTTGCCTGAAGTCCATCTCTTACATGTTTCCATGAATTATGGTTTCTATGGGGAATGAGATTGAAGGCCTAAAAAGAATAATGTGTGGAAATTAGCGTGGTGCTGAGATGGGATCCTTGATTTAGGTTCATCGCACATTAACGACGTAACAGCGTTAAAAGGTCAAGCTCCATCCCCCCACACCTTTCGAGCAGCGACTGTTTCCTGGACTATATTTACTCTTGAAGGGAATCAAATGAGAAAAGATGGAGGCACCCAGTGTATCTACACATACTTCTGCAACAGATGCTCTCACAGTCCAGCTCTGTGCTGTAACCACTAGGTGATTGGTCTGGTTGAGTAGGTAAAGCAGGTGGCAGGAGACAAGAGGCTCTGTGGATTTTGAAATGGGGAAAAAACATTATGCTAATTTTGCATTTCCATCATATTCAGTGTAGCCTGGGCTTCTGGAAAAGTTTTCCCTTGCATTTTCCCCCAGTGCTTGGAGCTGGTGACATGACTGCTTTGTATTTTGCACTTTTCTTCATTTGTTTTCTTTATGAGAATGTAGTGGCCTAAAATGTCAGGGGCCTCCTCTTCCCATATCTATTTCGTCTCAACATCACACACTTCTTTGGGCTGACAGATGATTTGTCTCAGCTTTGTAATGCTAGAGTGTTATGAAAACATGAACCTATGGGCCACATTTGCTTTCCAGGATTATCCTTAAATGCGAGGCTTGGCTCACAGTCCCTTGTGCCTACTCCCAGTGGCACTGTCTTCTGTTTTATTATTGGGGTTTCTAGCGCACTGACCCACATGGGGGAATGAGGGTGAAAAGAGGCTCTGCCAGCCTAGGATGGCAGTCAGTGGCCACCACCAGGTATTCCAGGGGACAGTCGAAGAACCCTGTGGCAGCCAGAAGATGACCCATCCCCTGGCCATTCACGCCTCAGTTTTCTTGGTTAGACATTGCCTGGTGCTCTGTCTGGTGCAGGCTTATATCTTGCACTCTACTCACTTCCAAAATCTGTGCTATAATGAAGTTTATGTCAAGTTTGGATTGTCTGAGTTCTGTTTAAATGGCTTATCCATTTTGGTTTTTTGCATCCTTCTGAGCTCTCAGCTTTGGTCAAGACATCATGGTTTCTTGTGGTGTGGCATGCCATCCCTAAATTACACGATGCCATGTACCATTCTCCTGCAGACTTTGCAATTTATCTTGTGAGCTACGTGATATCTATTTGAAGTGGTACAGTCCTTGCTGACCTGTTGCTGTTAAGAGAATTCTGATACATTACCTGAACTGCCTAAAAGAAGAATGGAGAGCTGTTTCTGCTTCTCCACCACCTCCTATTCCCAAAGCTGATTTTATCTTTTACAGCCCCATTTTCCTGTTCTTTGGGGCTGTTCTTTTGATTCCTGATGCTTTGGGAAGAGACCACACAAGCAGCAAGGAGAATTGCCTGACCCTGCAGAGGGAGGGGGAACGGGTCCAGGGTTTTTTCTCTTATTGCTGCCCCTAAGTGTTGGGTGTAATTGCTTCAGTGGTTTGGCTTGCCTCTGGGTTACAAGATGTAATTTTCCCTTTGGCCCTGCCTGCTCTCAGTGCTCCTGGCCCTGGGGCAGGGACAGGCTTTAAGGTGCTTACTGCTGGAGAAGAGGAGTGTTTGCTTGGCTCTAGCCACTTCTGGTAGTGGTAACCTGATGCACTGCTGTCTGTGACAAGCTCATTAACCACTTTACATATTGGCTCTTACCTCTTCCTGAAGAACTTCCCGCTAGGGCTCTCGCTGTGCATTAGCTTGAGTGCTGCTTGTGTGATAGAAATAAAGTGGCTCAGACAGAAACGTGAAGTGTCCTCTTGGGGAGCGCTTCAAATGAGACACAAAACCCAATTGTGGCTGAGATGTGGTTCCCGTTTTGTCTGACACCAGAGTGGGACAGGAGGAACTGGGTAACGGCCACCATGAACACAGCCCAGACAGTGGAGAGCAATTAACTTGTGTGGTTAGAGCAAGATGCTTTCAGCCCAGTTGTTTGTAAGACATGGGCAATGCCAGAACAGTCAAAAGGCACTCTCCAGGGCTATGAGCACAAGGTCATGACTATGAGCACAGGAGTCATAAAGCAGCTTTGGTGGGCACCTGGTGTCCAGCCAAGGTCAACCCACCACACCAACACTGAGGTTTGTCCTTGCCTCGCCAAGGACACAGTAGTGCATTCACTTCTCATCCCAGCTGCCTGTCACAAGGACTGTTCACTGAAGTGGGTTTGTTGTATTTCCCTGTATCGGAGGGATCTTCAGGTTGGCCTTCCACCCCAAAGGAGCACAGCTGTACTGCCACCTCCATAGCAGTTTCTCCACTGCAGTTAAATCACAGCAGAACACCCCGGCTTTTTGCACATGGAGCAATGAGCAGACCAGAAGTTTATGACCACAAAGTCAAAATCTTGCTTCCCTGGGAGCAGTGTCTGCATGGGATCTATATACAATGTTGCTGGGGAAGCCTGTACAGCCACACAGTCACTTCCCACATCTGAGAACTGTGCCCCACACCAGCCAGTGCTAATGGCTGGGGGGGTGCTGGTCTCTGGATCAGCCCCAGTACAGACCTGAACGCAGCCTTGCTTCTGCACCATCACCAAACTGGAATCACTGGACTGGAAATTTATAATACTGATGGGCTGAATGCAGGAGAGACAGGACTCACCATGGAGATCTTTTATGAAAGAACACAATGTACACAAACCTGGCTCAGGAACCTTTCACTCCCAGTTGTCTGAGCAGGTTTGATAATACATGTGGTCTGGCTCCAACACTTTAGCAGAAAAAGTTGTGTCCAAGCAGCCAACTCCAGCACATTGTGAGGATGCGGATGTCTTTAAGCCATGTGCATTACGGGTGTCTCATCTCAGCATAACTCTACTCACGGTATACGTGAGCCTGGGGTCACACGTGAGCCTTCATTAATTGCAGATGGCAATGTTGTTACTGGAGTGGTAGATTTTGTTTTCAGTCTTCTGGGGAGAAGATTTGCCTTGCTTTCACCTTCACACAGCATCATTCATCTCGATGTTCTCCTGATCGCCGCCCCCCCTCCACTCCATCTCATTAAAATTGTTGCACAATAATTGTAGATTTTACAGCACTCAAATTAGATTATTTCCCTTGACACAGAAACAAACGGACTGCTAGGAAATGACCATTTCAGATTACTGGAAGAGTCACACAACGCTGCCGAGCCCAGGCCAATTGCTGTTCTCAGTTGCACATGTGTAATCCCAGGGATATCATTTAGGGCTGTGCACATGAAACAAGAGCGTGCATCATGCCCCAACGTGCATAAATAGCCGTGGACCCCATCCTGTGTACTGCTGTCATCAAGTCCAGACCGCTGTGCTTGTAAACCAAACACAGTCAATTTAATTAAAAGATGATCCCACAATGTTAATCAGACACATGTGCCGATCCCAACCACGGGATCAGGCCCAGAGCTCTTGAGGGCTGAGCCCCATCCGCTGCCATGGACTTATTTAATAATTTGGGGTCTGAGGAACCACAGGACTTGGCTTTGGGTTATTTGGTTGCTGAACCAAAGCACATGCCAGGAAATGCAAGCAGAGGGTTTTGCTTTCTTCCCCATGATGTTCCTGAGGCTGGCAGTAGCAGCAAGCAGAGCTCTCTCCACCATGCCAAGCGGACAGGTTGCCCAGAGCAGTGCCAGGGGATGGGCTGCTTTGATCCAGCACCAGGCTATGCCTGGGATGAATTTAGGTCAGGCCAGTGCTGGGTGCACCATGCCACACAGCAGCGAGGTTCTGTTCAGCTCCCAGCAACTGTTGACACTTCAAAAGGAACATCAGCCTGGCGTTAAGCCTGCTTGATGCTGTACAGGGTCATCACTGCTATGGCCATGCTCTACCTTGAAGCCTGAAACACACTTGGCTCAGAAATGATGAAAATGAGAGCAAAGAGAGCAGTTTTACCATCATCAGTTGGTGAGCATCAGCCCCGTAAGAACCATGGCAGCAGGAGGGTATAATTTTCTTGCATGTGGAGACCACAGATTTGTTCACATGGGTTAGAGGCATCTTAAGAGGTGTAGAAGAGGCTTTGTAGAGGAATGAAGCTGGGATAATTAGCATTGATAATATACAACTGTGGGCTGGCTTCAGGGGTGGGGGGTTGGCTGATGTAGATACGGTGCAGCTGTGGCTGGTTCTGTTAAGGGGTTGGGCAGCAAATGAAGAGGGAACAGCCGAGGAAGAAGGAAGAGAAGAGAGAGCAGGCCCTGGATGAGGCGAGACTAGGAGAAGGCAGCAGAAGGACTGGCATGAAGAGTGTGTTGGTATGTGGTGGTAAAAGACCTTGTTGCAGCTTAATAGTTTGGAGAGTGCAGCGACAAGGCTTGGCATGGCTTTTACCTGCGCTGGGCTTAAGCTACAACCTCTGCACTGACAGCCTCAGCTGGAGCCCTGCTGTGTCTGCATCTGCTGCACTGATCCCTGCGCTATGCTTTTTGGTGGAGGAGGAAAAGAGTTTGCTCTGCTTTATTCAGCACCTTTCTTCCTCTGACAGGAGAATGAAAAGCCCTGCCCCCAGCCTCTGTTGTGCAAACAAGAGCAGGGAACCCCATTTTCCATGTGCTGTGCGCTGCAATGTTGCTGTTAGCAGCTGCGAGGAGGAGTCCAAGCTAATGATAGCAGTTATTCCAACAATGTTAATGATTTGTAGAAAGATGAATTAAGCAAAGAGAGAGAGCTGCACAAGTCTATTATTACCCTGTGCCTAACTCTATTAAAAAGAGCTGAGCTGTTCATCCATTTATGAGCCATTGACAGGGAGGCATATATCTCCATGAAAAAGGTCAGATTGCTCCAAAATGGTCACGGGCACATTTCTTTTCAAGGAGGAGCTTTCTGTGACAGAAAGACTGTGTTTGGCAGAGGGTTTCCAAATGCAAGACTACCCAAAGGACTTCTTTCCTGCCCGCTGCATGCACAGGGACTTACCTTTGGCTTTTGAAGGGCTGATTAAGGGGACAAGAAAACCAGTTCAGCCTTGACCACTTGCTTGCACCTTGCACATGGCAAAGGCTACAAGCCACCAGCAGAGGACAGCTCTGCATTTCTGGGGCCGAGACAGAGGCAGGGCACCCTTGAGGAAAGCTGGATTTTGGATGAGCATTATTCCAGTCTAACCCATGGGTTTTGCCCCGTCAATCTATCTTGGAGTATTTTAGGAAGCTGTTGTAGCAGCATTGAAGTACCACTTGTTTAGTGCAGTCGGGATGAGTTCCCTTGGAAGTTCCCTATTGATCTGCAGAAGAAAAAGAGCCTCATCAGCAGTGGGGATAGCATTGCCAGCAGCAATGCTGGGCTGCCTGGGAGGCGGAGGCAGCTGGCTGCTGAGCCCCCCGAAGCAGGGGAGCTGCGATGCTGGCTCCCCACTCCTGTAGGATGCATGTACATCAGAGAGGACCTGGGCAAAGGGCAAGACAGATTTGCAAGAGGCACTGCTGAGCTCTGAGTCTTTTCATGTAGCTGTTTATAGCTCAGGGAGGAGATGAGCCATGACTGCCTCAGTATGGATGCACCAGGGTCTCCAAGTCCTGCCCTGCAGTTTACCCTCAGGCATGCAATTGCACCTCTCTGGTGGCTGCAAAGTCTACTGTTGTTCCAATTCACAATGACAGTCAAGTGACAATGGCTTTTACCTACTACTGAGTGACACAAGAAAGAGTGACCTAGAATTAAAGCACTTCATATCTCCTTCTGTCTAACGACCCGACGTCTGGTGCTGTTCTGTTCCTCAGCGTAGTTGAGCAATGCAGGCAAAACCCAGCCAAGCTGCAGGTTCGGCTGGTTCATCTGTTGGAGGCTGTGAGACTTGTGCAATGTGCGATGAGCTTCACAGGGTCTACTCCTGTCTTTGCCTGCCAACCTAAAAGAGGTTCAGGAGCGGCTGTGTGCACGCCTTGAATTTTTGTCATGTCTTGATTTCAGCATGTTGTCACTTCTGTGATGTCAGGCCATGGTGTGTCATCCCTGATGCCATGGCATTATTTGCTGACATCTAAGGAAATAAGATGGAAGCAGGCTTTCAGCTGTCAGTGCTGCTTAATATTTGCACTATGGTCATGTCTAGACAGCTGAAGTGAGACAGGGCTCTTCAATGATGGCAGCACAGCAAAAACAAGGTAAGAAGTAGACCATTTTCTGAAGAGCTTTAAGCTGAACATGAAAGACAAGGTATTGGAGGAAGGAAATGTCGTGCCTGCTTTTTCTGATGGCAGCCTGGGCCACGGAGAAAACATGTCACTTATCAGGATCACAGAAGCACTCAGCAGGGGAGTGGGACAGACCCTGCTCTGTCTGATCCTACTTCCACGCTTCATTAAATCTGTTCATCCCTGTTTCGCAGTAAAAGAAGAGGCCGTACCAAAAAAGGGACTCCAGCACCGCACTTCGCCCTCTAAACCTTTAAGAGTAGTCTGCTGTCTAGGCAAGGCACACAGGGCTGAATATTTCCTCTGTTTTTTCCTCTATTGATAATGATGGGCAACGCAGGGTAAGTCGCTGCCAAAGATCAAGTGTGTTTTGTGACATGCAATCCAATTTGCCCACCTCCTGCTGCTAGCCGGAGCCATGCTGTTGTAGCTACTTCACGCAAGACAGGAAAGTTGCTTGTGAAGCTCCTTTCAAGGGACATTGCTTCCAAACCAAACCCAGCATGTAGGTTATGGAAGGTCATTCTCTGAAACCAGTGATGGGTGAACAGGTTTGTGCAAAGTAAACACAGCCCCAAACCTCTCCTCTTGCTCAGACTGCGTTTCACCCCAGCAGCAACCACCTCTTTGCCAAGGCGGTTCTGACCTTTATCTGCAGGCTTGGCAAAATTGTATTCAGAAGTTTGTATTCAAAGTCTGTTATTATCTGATTTCTTGTAGGATTTTTTTTGGGTGGGTGGGAAGGGCCTATCTCTCCATCGTGTTAGCTCCATCGTGTTCACTTAACAGGTTTGATAAAGTCTTGTTAAAAACCAGCAGCGTGGTAGGGAAGAGGCTAGATATCATCTAACTCCAGATCTTATCATGGCTTTTCATTCCTCATCAATTCCTGTGATTCAGACAAATGTCTTTTTTGCTAATCCAAACCAAATGATCCTAGAAGACTCTCAGCTGACATCCTAAATAACTCCATTACTCAGGAACAGCATGGCTGTAGTTCCCCAAAATCAATGTGCCTCTGCCCCAATGGTACTAAAAGGGCTTAATTCTACCTTCATGCGTTTCCAAGTCTCCTTACTAAAAGCACTGCAATAGATCTCTGGAGACAACAATGAAGGTTATATTAATGACGATAAAAAAGTTTAAATGGGGTTGCCTGATGCTTTTGGGATCCATCACTAGCTTCCCTCGACACATTACTTTCTGTTTTGTGAGTAGGAGTTAGTAAAGCAGTTGAACAAATTAAACAAAGCAACAGGTTAAACACAGCAGCAAGTTCCCAGATTGAGTAAAGAGTTTGCTGTGACTTGAGAAATCCTTTTATACAACTGGAACCTTCTGGGAAAAATGGAGGTCCTTAATGAAGAAAATGAGGCCTGCCAGCAGTATAGTTGGGCTGCTATTTTCTTTCAGAGCAGATTACAGATAAGAACCAACAGACAACAAGCAAAATTGATTTCTGTAGCAATTA
Organism: Falco rusticolus; assembly: GCF_015220075.1. NCBI lineage: Eukaryota > Metazoa > Chordata > Aves > Falconiformes > Falconidae > Falco > Falco rusticolus. Next base: position 57,289,637 of record NC_051190.1, on the reverse strand, counting down.
AACCTACTCACCTTTGAGGAGTTTATTACAATCTCAGAAAAGAGAAGCTAAATGCTTAGAAGAATTGCAGAAGATGCAACAGTACTGTGCACCACCGCTAAGCAATTTTGTCAGCTCCTTTGAGTTTCATAGTAGGATGAGGAGATGATGTAGCTGAATATGTGGCAGAGCTGGAGGGGCTAATTGAATGTTGTTTGATTAGCAACCTCCTGAGGGATCTGCTGGGAGACAGATGGAATTTCATCATTATGAGTGCCGTAAACCATTGCTGATTGCTGGTGTAGGAGAACTTCACCTGGCCCAGAACAGTGCTGTCAGCAGCAGCAAAGGAGGAAACTGTGAAAGGCTGAAAAGACAGGTATTGAGAAACACCAGAAACACCTGAGCTGACCAACTATAAAATGGAAAAACTGCAATGAGATTTTTTTTCTACTGTGAAAGAGCAGCTTGTTTTGTAGCAAAATTTGATTATGAAGTAGCCCAGGGTCATATATGTTTCATGATGGGATGTGCAGACAAAAAAAAGCCATGAGAGCTCTCAAAAACAACCTCTGAAATCCACTATTTCATCCAGAGGCAAAAGAAGGGGGGAGAGGGGGTGGGGGGTGTTGGTGTGTGGGGGTGTGTGTGTGGGTGTGTGTGTCTGTCTGCCTCTCTGTCTGATTTCGATGAGGTAGAAGATGCAAGCAATATATGCTTCCTAAAGGGCAATGATGGACTTTATGGCATAAATGTAGAGTTAAACTCCTGTCAGCTTCCACAGAAGCACATAGGACACCCATCAATGAATATCTGTAATGAAGGGCATAAGGGGACTGAACCCAGTGCTGAGTGGCACATTGATATGTGTGCTTGTCTTGGAGAACTCCTTTGGTGACAGTCTCTCGGTTGGTTTCTCTCAAACACAAATACAGAGGTAAAAATCTGTATTAGTCCTAGATACCTAAGCCAAAACCAAAACTTGTCAGACAGAGATTGTTTGCAAGAATTAGAAGGGAAATGTCGAACTAAACCCCATTAGATATACTACTTTTCTGTGAAAATACACGTAGGCATTTATAAAGGGTTAGGACATTTAGAAGGGAGAATAATGTGGATTTATGCAGAGGATGGGCTCATGCCGAAATAGATGCTAGTAGGGTTAGCTCCTCATGCCCTTGGAGCCAGGATTGAGGAGGGGTGGTGAAGGACAGTATCATTCATGGCTGCTTGTTTCTGCCTGGATTGCGCTTTGAGTCCCTGTATTTGAAGCAGAAAAAAACAGTTTCTTCTGCAGCAATTGTGCACGAAGCCACAGTGAATCAAGTCTCCAGAGAAGACAAGCATCCCGTCCCTCGGACATGGAATGTCAGGGCAGGACCAGGTGGGGCTCGAGAGCTTAATGCAGTGGGTGCATAGCAGCGGTCTCTGCAGCCAGGGGTAGGTGAGCATGGGGAGGGTCTGATTACCAGGAGAGCAAAACAGGCAATGAGAAGCCTTGGATGGAGATCATTGAAGAGCTAAGGAATCATCACTGAAATGGAGCCTGTGTTTTACAGTGAAAACATATGATGCCCTCAAGTGCAAGAGAATGTATTTCAGTCACTGGGGGTGGCAGAACTTCACGACCAAGTATCTGCTTTCCTGTGAAACCAGAAGTGTTGTAACATCAGAAGTGTAGTACCTGGGGTACCCGGTCGGCATGAAAAGGGTTTACTCTATGGCTGTTCACTTGTAGCCTTTAAACAGGCCAGCCACCTGGGAGGCAACTAGTTTATGAAATGTACTTAAGTTGGTTAAAAATTATTGCCATAATCCCAAATATTTGAATTCCTATAGAGTCATCACATGAAAACTAAACCGGAGGTGACTTGGTACCAGTGGGAAAAGGCAGAGAGGATTATGAGAAATCTAAAAAGCTATAAGGTCGTGGGACGTGCTTTCCATTTTGACCCTGGCAGAGATCATCAGTGCCGCATCCTGTGGCATTTTGGTATGTAACGTGAAGGCTGTTGGAAGGTGGACAGATGGCTTCATCTTCAGGTCAGTGACTAGGGCAGAAAAGACTAAACTAGTTGATGAAAGAAAGGCAAGTTGTTGTTCTGGGAATAAAACATCTCCACCAGTGCCCAGATGGAAGTACTTTATTTTTCTGGTGGATCATAGCCTACTTAAAGGATTCTTCCATGGAAACAAAAGCAGGCTGACCAGTGCACCCAGCCAGCTGCTTTGCTGGGATTTATCCCTTTCCATGTGGGAAACGGTCTGTAGAGTGAAGGCTAACGTAGACGTCCTCTGCCTGGCAATGGCCGGTACTGCAGAGACTGAAAAAAACAAGAAGACATCTCCTTCCCCAGCAAAGGGAAGGGGTAGCTTGGATGTAACACTTGCTGTATGCACAATACATGCTATTTGTACACTCAGAGGCCAAGAACTATATCAAATTCAGGGCATTTTTTGCCCAAAATGAATGTGGACATTCTGAAGGCTTTCTGAGCCAGGATGGACTGAAAAATGCTCAAGCATTTTAATATAATCCAGCTTCAAATGGTGTATTGGAGAGCTGTTAGAAAGGGGGTGTGAAGCAGATGATTAATGGGAGCTGGAAAAAGATCTGGATAGATTTCTTTTGAACTACACCTCAAATTACAATGGGTGCGAGCCTGGCCTAGCTGTTGATGAGCAGAAAGATAACACTCATTTGGCCTTAATCTATCCTGTCCCGGGTGAAGAAATAAAGCTAGTCTCTTAAATATAAACCACTGGCTTTCATGCAAAGGATGAGCACTGTGTAAAGACCATCCACATAAAAATGCCAGCAGCTGACAGTCTACATTATCTCTGAGTATTGCCTCAAAGTAATGGGACTCTCTCCATTTAGCGGGACTCTTTCTGTTTAAACTGAAGTTGCCAGGGGAGGGAAACCTCAATCCTTCCCACTCCTACCAGTTTGATGCCAGTACAGCAATAGATGCCCACAGTCTGGACAGGGATCACAGGTGAGCAGGATAAAGGAATTCCAGCCACTCTAGCCAGTAAGTCAGCTTAATTGGAGCCCAATTTAAACGTCTCTATGCACATAGCATGGGAGTTAGAGACATGTGCACGCTTGCAGGTTTGTGATCTTATTGGCATCACAGAGACCCGGTGGGATGCCTCTTATGACCGGAGTGTTGGAACGGAAAGGTACAGGCTCTTTAGGAAGGACAAGCAGGGGAGATGAGGAAGGGGTGTCACCTTCTATATCAATGACTAGCTGGAGTGCATGGAGCCTCTACTTAGGGTTGGACGAGGAGCCAACTGAGAGCTTATGTGTCAGGATTAAAGGGAGAGCAGGGACAGGTGATCTGTTGAAGTGCAACAAGTACAAGATCCTACACCTGGCCAAGCACAAATACAGGCTGGGTGGAGAATGGATTGAGAGCAGCCCTGAGGAGAAAGACTTGGGAGTGTTGATGGATGAGAAGCTCAACGTGGTCTGGCAATGTGCACTTGCAGCCCAGAAAGCCAATAGAATCCTGGGCTGCATCAAAAGAAGTGTGTCCAGCAGGTTGAGGGAGGGGATTCTCCCCCTCCACTCGGCTCTCCTGAGACCCCACCTGCAATGCTGTGTTCAGCTCTGGGCCCCCCAACATAAGAAGGACATGGACCTGCTGGCGCTAGTCCAGAGGAGGGCCATGAGGATGGACTGGAGCCCCTTTCCTATGGAGGCAGGCTGAAAGACTTGGGGTTGTTCAGCCTGGAGAAGAGAAGGGTCCGGGGAGACCCTATTGCAGCCTCCCAGTACCTAAAGGGGCCAACAAGAAAGCTGGAGAGGGGCTTTCTACAAGAGCATGTAGCGATAGGACAAAGGGGAATGGCTTTAAACTGAAAGAAGGGAGATTTATATTAGATACTAGGAAGAATTCTTATTGTGAGGGTGGTGAGACACTGGCACATGTTGCCCAGAGCAGCTGTGTGTGCCCCATCCCTGGCAGTGCCCAAGGCCAGGCTGATGGGGCTTGGAGCAACCTAGTCTAGCAGCAGGTGTCCCTGCCCATGGCAGGGGGGCGGAACTAGATGGTCTTTAAGGTCTCTTCCAACCCAAATGATTCTATGATTCTGATTCTAAGTGGTGGCTGAGGCTTAAGATCATATCAAGACAGTGCATCTACTGGATGATGTCTAAATATTGGAGCTTGGGCCCCTCTTGCATGCAGGAGACAAGTCCAGGAGATGTGTGTGTCTGCTGCTTGGGCCCAAGATAGAGGCACTTTCTTGATTCCTTGGCTCGACAAAGGGGATACTTCTGCCATGTGAAGAGGGGATGTGAATGCTATGGAGAAGAGGTATGAAATAGGTGACATGAAAGAGCCTCTGATTTTTAAGATAATGCATATGAGCTCTAATTAACAATTGTGGGGTTTAATGCAATGGAGGCATACAATAAAGATATCACAGAAGTGTCAATATGTTATCCAGGGCATTATGGTATGCAACACCCTGTCATCTGGGGCATTATGGTATGCAACACCCTCATTTTCTGTTTTCTGCAGCTCTGTGATAAATAAGGCAGCAGGTTCCCACCTGCAGTGCTGTCAGCAGAATGTTTGGTTTTCTTCAACCAAACTTTCTCTTTGCTCAAGGGACTATTCCCACCCCCACCCCCCCTTGGTTGAAGCCTTGAGGAATCTGGAGCCTTCTTCAGTAAACTAATTCCTTGGATGTATGAAGGTATTTTCTTTTACTCCCTTTTCTTTGTTTCAAGGACAGCAAATGAGAAAGGTTAGCCCAAAAGCTGGGCTCATCTGGAAGACTTTTGTCTGCTCCCTGGAGGCACATCAGTCGGTGCAGCAGCCCTGGGGAAATGTTTGCGATTGCGTGGGTGCCAGATACATGCCATAACCTGGTCAGCCCTAGTTTTGAGCCTGCCAGTGCTGTTGGGGGAAGATATAAGGACCCATGCAGGGAAGCTGAGCAAATCTGCTGCTGGAGGTGGGGAGCTAAGTGGAGTTTTCTCTTGCTTCCATCCCCACATCCACACCAGCTCCTACCACTGGGCAGAGAGGTCAGGAAGAAGACCATGCAATGGAAGAGATTGAGAGCAAACTCACATTGAGCTGGTCTGTGTTTTCACTAGCAATAGAGAAATTCCCAGCCCTGCCAGTTGCTCAGCTGTGAGCATGCAGAAAGGAGTGTGCTGCGCACGGGCAGGGGCAGCGTGGGACCGCAGCCTCCTCGCCAGCACCTTTTAAAATCGAGCGCAGAAGAGTGTGGTTTGTCTTAGCAGCTGCTTTTTGGAGTTGTCTCTTGCTGTCATTTTTGGGGAGGGACGGGGGCAGGGAAATCGGGTTGGGTGGCAGATGGTGTTAAACAGGAAGGGAGGCAGTGTTTGTTTGCAAACACGGCGAGGTGTCGTTCCATTATTGCCCGGCACTTTTGACAAAATCAGTGTGGGAGCTTTCTGCCAGCTACCGCAGCCCCGCAACGCTGCGCAGCAGATGAATCAACGCCAACTAGGGAGCAGGTCCCTGCCCCAAAAGTCCTCCCTGGGAGTGCGATGAGCAGGAGCAAACGTGGCAGAGATTTGCTGCCAGGCATGAACAAGGACAGCGCTGCTTCGTATTTCAAGGCTAGTGCAGGGTGCCGGCGGTGTGCCTTCAGCCAGCCTGCGCCTCTAGCTGCTTGTTTCTCCCCTTACCATCCTCGGAGATGGTGTAATATCTGCAGGGAGAGAGAAATGCCGCCCACTGACGTGCTGGGAGGCAGAAAGTTTGTGTCTCGCTATGCCCACGCGGCGGGTTTCAGGCGTTTGGGACGAGTGCTCAGCTCCTGCATTTCACCCCATCCTCATTACAGGGAGCAGGACCATGGGGGGCATGTCACAGCCCTTCAGTGGTGGCACAAAAGGGGCAGCACTCTTGGCCATGGCCATGGCAGGTCCCCACCAGGAACAAGCCCTGCTGTGGGGCTGATAGAGAACCTGCCTGCATGGGGAGCATCCTGCACCCTTAGCACCTGCCTGGCTATGCAGCTGCTGAAGCCTCTGCACCCTTTGCACAGAAGATATAGCTATAGACAGCTCCTACAGACCAAAGCTGGAGCCTCAAGGGCTTGGCATGTTTAGGAAAGTCAGCTTTGTGATGATCACAACTTTACCAATGGTGGGATTGGGAAGGAGGCCAGAGGGTTTAGCCTCCTCTATAAGCCCTGGGTCACAGAGTTGATGGGGTTTGAGTCGCCACCCCTGGTGCCAGATGTGGGCAGCATGAGGGACCCAGCAGTCCTCTGATGAGCCTGGGGCAGTTGGCATCTCCTTGCCTGCAGCCCCATGGCATGGTGGGCGCTGGGGAGTTAACACCCTGCTAAACCTGGGGCTGCAGCCACGTTAAGGACTAAAGAAAACATGGCAGCTTTTATGAGCATCTACCACAGACCTCCCTTTTTTTTTTTTTTTTTTTTTTTTTTTTTCCTTTTTTTCTGAAAAGATGGTGTTTTCCTACACATCCAAGTATAGGAAATACCAGGAAGGATGAATGCAAACACCCAACTCTGCACCATTAGCTCTTATATGAATATTAATGACCAAGGTACCACTGCAGTGAGTCAAGATCTGGAGAGCCAGGTTGTTTCCAGATCCTGTGACCTCTTGCCAACAGGGAAAATGATTGAACTTTCACTGGCTGTTTTTCAGGGCTGGATATTGTACTTTAACGAACAATCAGAAGGCAACTAGCTGGAAAATAACTGGACCTTTAACAGCCTTGGTGCTTAATTTACCATGTACTTTTTCTTACGTTCTCCCTCTCATTGCTGATATTATATCAGCATGGCTGCCTTTCTGTCACCGTTTTTATTCAAATATTGCTGTTTCATCTCGCCTCTGCTCCTCACCCTGCTTCCCTGGGCTATTTCACTGGGTCTGCCTCACCTGTCAGAGCAGCCTAACGTGGTCCACTCAATCACAGCCCATTAGGAAAGGCTCCACGCTGGTCACTTCCATCTCTGTGCTCATGCCACGGTCCAAACACCAGCTCCTCTGTCGGGTTCAGGGCTGGTTACACCACCGCCAAGCCCACCCTGCCTGGGCAGAGGGGGCCGTGCGTGGCGGCTGTTTGGATAGAGTCATTTAAATCTGTGATTTATGTGTTCTTCACACTTTAATTGCATCGAGGAATCTCTCACTCTGGCAGTGTCTAATCTCTCGACATTTCACATGCTCTGCCTGTGCAGTGTCAGAAGATGAATAGCCCATTCATATGGGGAGTGCTTCACATCCAGATATGCTGACTTACAATGCTGATAGACTGGAGCAAGAGATGAAGGATAGCAGCAGGGACTCAGTAACTTGTTGTGCCTACCAAACCTCATTGGTTCAAAAATAAAATGCATTCTGTGTTTATCTGTAAATGATAGCATTTTTACTCACATGACTTTTTCCTTGCATCTTCCAGCAGATCTCCTCCCTATTTGCTAGTCTCTAAACAAGCTGCAAAGCATATTTTTGCCTTTAGGGTTTGCAGGGTGGTGCTCCCAAGAGCCAGCTTTGGAAGAACAGGCTATTGAGGAAACCTGAAAGCTGTCTTTAGAATATGCATGTGCATATTGTTACTATTTGGCACTGAATCTGTCACCTGAAATGCCTGAGATTTTCTTAATGGTGGATGCACATTTTACTGGCTCCTTTTCTCTGCTCTCCTTAACATACGTTTGTTCTTGAACACTGTAGGGCCGAGGGCCTAGATATTTTTATTTTTTGGGGGGCATCGTAGCAAATAGGGAGAGATCAGATCATACCATCAGAAAGAGTGGGAGGAAAGGGGTGACTTTAGCCTCATCTGAGGAACTAACAGGTTAAATAATTTGCCCAAGGTCATGTATTTTTTGTTTTGCCCAAGAAAGTCTGTATCATCAGATCAGGGAACTCAAACCAGGTCTTTTCCCAGAGTTTTGATCACAGGACAAGTTTTATCATCTTGATCTGCTATATTTTCACACTGAAATTTATTACTTACCTCTAGAACAGGTAGAACTTCCTTACAAAGAATATTTATAAGAAATTTGTCTCCATCCAATGCGCAGAACCACTGTGGATGGCTCCCAGTTTTCTTCTGCAACTTGTGTATTTGCACCAAAGAGTTTGAAAAAAATGAAGGAGTTCATCTGTATTGAGATGTGATACAGCACTGGTGAGAACAGCCGTATGAGACATGTTTAAGTTAATAAATAGATACAGAGAAGTACAAATCAGAAATTGGCTGCTCTGAAATCCCAGTGCTTATAAAACAACAAATGTGAAGGTTCAGCCAAGGAAGAAGTAGAAGGGAATGTGTCTTTTTCACTGAAATCGTAATGTCCTGTTTATTGCAACCACCAAAATGATAGCTAGTAAATCTTATTTGATTGCCTAATAAATACTAAGTTACTTGTACAAAAGATGAGCAGCTGTGGCAGAATTTGAGGTTTAGTCTAGAGCAGTCCCTGGTCTGGCTGGGCTCAGTTAAAGGAGTCTCCTGCACTCCTTGGTGATTGAGTTTCTCCGTAATTTTCAGTCTAGAGGCTTTCTGTCATGCTTATATGAACATTTTTGGAATTCTGGAAGCATTCCTGAGAGAGGAAAATCAGTTTTGGCCCACATTTGTTCTTGAAGCCTGAGGTCAGGAAACAGCATGGCAATGGGATCAGAAGGAAGGGGTGGTTCTTGCGTTTCAGTTGCAGTCCTGTGCAGCACTTATAGCATGAAAAAGCGATGTAATTACATACATTTGAGCAGTCACACAAATGAAAGGCAGGAAGAGAGGCCGGTCTGCTATAACTCAGATCTGGACCAGGGGAGGACACGTATTCAGCTGTCAGAGATACAAAGGACTCTTCACTCTAGCCCACCAGCTGCAATTGTATTCCCAATATTAATTTTCTGGGTTGAAGTTTCCTGGCCATATGTCTCTGCCACTGTGTGAACTGTCTTGGAAATGTTATGCAGAATCACAGGATGGTCGGGGTTGGAAGGCACCATTGGACATCTCCTAGTCCAACCCCCCGCTAAAGCAGGTTCACCTGGAGCAGGTTGACAAGTCATATCCAGATGGGTTTTGAGTGTCTCCAGAGAAAGAGACTCCACAACCTCTCTGGGCAGCCTGTCCCAGTGCTCTGTCACCCTCAGAATAAGCAAGTTTTTCCTCATATTCAGATGGAAATTCTTGTGTTTCAGTTTGTGCCCATTGCCCCTTGTCCTGTTGCTGGGCACCACTGAAAGGAGCCTGGTCCCATCCTCCTGACACTTGCCCTTAAGATATCTGTAGACGTTGATGAGATCCCCTCTCAGTCTTCTTTTCTCCAGGTGAAACAGGCCCAGCTCTTTCAGCCTGTCCTCATCAGGGAGATGTTCCCATCTCCTAATCATCTTCATAGCCCTCCAGTGGACACTCTCCAGTAGTTCCATGTCCCTCTTGAACTGGGGAGCACTGGACACAGCACTCCAGATGTGGTCTCACCAGGGCAAAGGGGGAGGATCACCTCCCTCAACCTGCTGGCCACGCTCCTCCTAATGAACCTCAGGCCACCCTTGCCCTCTTGGCCATGAGGGCACGCTGCCAGCCCACAGGCAACTTGCAGTCCACCAGAACTCCCTCCCGGGTCCTCTGCAGAGCTGCCCCCCAGCAGGTCAACCCCAGCCTGTGCTGCTGTGTGGGGCTGTTCCTCCCCATGTGCAGGACTCTATATCTACCTGTGTTGAACTTCATGAGGTTCCTTTCCACCCAACTCTCCAGTCTATTCAGGTCTCGCTGAATGGCAGTGCAGCCTTCTGGTGTATCAGGCACTCCTCCAGTTTTTTATCATCAGTGAACTTGCTGAGGGTACTTTGTCCCTTCATCCAGGTCAATGATGGATAAACTGAACAGGTCTGGACCCACTGCTGACCCCTGGGGAGCACCATGAGCTACAGGCCTCCAGCTAGACTCTGTGCCATTGATCATAAATGGAATGTTGACCAAATAAAGCTTAAATTATATCTTTTTTTCTTTGGAGAACATATGAACATACCAAAATCTGTTTTGTTTTGTTTTTTTTTTTTACGTGGAAATCACAGTAGGAAGTGTTGGCCTGTGTTTGAACAGACCAACAAATAACTGCCTTTAAAAGGGGGGTGGCACTTGGAAATGGATCTAACAGTAAGACTGCTTGTTTATCATCGCAACAAGTAACATGATGAGAAGCTGTCTACTTTAATTTCCACTAATTTGGCAAGTTACGGGAGTAACTCTAGGTCCAGATTTGCAGAAGATCTTGGAGGCTTTTGAGCGTGTCTGAAAATCTGGCTCTTATTTTAGGTGTCTAAATGGGAATCAAACACTTGTAAAATAATCTAGCCCAGTTGTGGGTGCTGAGCACTTAGAAATCTGGCCTTCAGTTCTTGAGAAAATCTGGCTGCTAACATGTTTTAAGACTGAGAAAAGCATGGCTAGAACATCAAGCCAAAGGAAACAATTTGTCTTGTAATGACAGGGTTGAGAGGTAGATGATATTCTTTTAAATAAGTACAGTACCTGGGTCTGGATGATCTCTGCTTCCAAGTAGATGAGGATATAAAGACACTGGTAATGAGATTCATTACAGCAGCTTTCTAATCTCTTTCGCTACAAAATACATTACATTTGGAATTTAACTGTGTGTGCAGCACACCAGGTGGCCAAGCTGCTTTTACTGGGAGAAAATAAAGAAGCTGAAATGCACTGCTATATAGTGCTCTTAATGCCTAATAATGTCATAGAGGAAGAAGTATGTTCTTGCTCTCTGTTGCTGATGACTGCCGAGCGAAGCACATGTTATACAAAGTCACATATGCTGGAGAATAACGCTGCTGCGGGAGCCCTTAGCTCACTGGTATGTGACACTGCAATGTGATTAGGAAAGAAATTACATACTGGCAAAGAGCTTTCCCCCATTTTGAGAGTGAGAGAGAAGAATTACCCCCTTGGAAATGTTATATCTGAGTGAATTTACTTTTCCACGGCCTGATATTCTTCTAAGGAAGAAGGATGTTCTAGCTGTTGCTCAGCAGAAAGGACATTTCTTTACTTTATTGGCCCAAGGTGGTCACAGGGTCGTGGACCAAATTCCACCTGGGGTGAAGCAGGGAGAGTTTCACCTTTTTCAGGGGAATTTGAGTCTGAGTTTTGTGTTGCACTGAATTTGAATATAGGACTTAAAAATAGGGCTTCTAGTTCACATCCCAGTCTCTGAGGTGTTCTTGCTAACGGTGGAGGTGTGTTGACATGGCAACTCCCTAAATCTAGCCCTGCACGTTGTAAGCTTAGTTCCTGGTCTACCAGGACTCGAAACTCTTCTGAATGAAAGACTGAATTAAGGCTTTCTGTCCACTGAGGGTGACACTTTATCATACAGGTGAAGTGGACCTATATGGATTTTTCTCCTAATCTCATAAAAACCCTCAGAAATTTTGCATTTTAATTTAATAAAAACAGAGCTGGGCTGCTCAGCTTGGCCATGATAAAACTGTGGCAAACAGCATTTCTCCCCTGTAGTACCTACGCTTGCTGTGATGCAGAATTACTTTACCTTTTTCTTTCCCCCCTCCTTCTTTTTGGTGCTGAGCAGAAGTTCTGGTTAGTTTTGGTAGGAAGCTGCGGACAAGCTGTGAAGCACAGTGTGAGGACTGAATGCTCTTCCCAGCTGTTTGTTGTGGATCAGATTTGCTCTTTGTCATGGGCTGGGATCCAGTTGCAGGACAGATGCTTTACAGTTTTGTTTATTGGATTTGCTACACAAAGGGTTGTGCTCCGCATTGACAGGGAGCAGGTGGCTTGTAGAAAGAAAAAAAAAATCCCACCATATTTTTGGGGGGTTTTTTTTGACTGTTTACAGATTCTTGTGACATACTGGTTGCAGCTGGATGTAGAAAAAGGCAGGGCTGGAGGTATCCATGCAGCCTGCCATCCTGTATCAGTCAGACACAAACACTGATGCACCAGGACTTGTGCTTTCTCCAGAGCTCAGGGATGCTCATGCCATGGTCCATGGGTGAGCTTGGTCAGCTCATAACCAACTTTCCCTTATCTTTCTCCCGTGACTTCTTACTCCTCTTAAAGCTGTGGATGATGTGGTTGTCTCTGGCAGTCTACCATTTTAGGTCCCAGCAACCCTGGAGAACCCCCTAAGAGTAACAAAAACACACCCAGCCTTCATGATGTAGTACCTGCATACACATGTATCCGGTTGCGTAGCAGGCCTGCTTCGACTTCTTGTCACATACAGGACACCTGCGTGTCATTGCATGGAGAAAACTGTCATTTTGGTGACAATTATGTTGGATGTCTCCTTAGGCTGTCTTCACTGATGTCATGGATGTTGCTTAGAATGGAAGAAGAAGTGGAGTTATTGAATTATGTAGAAGTAGGGCACCAATTCATTTGAAAAGACAATGGGAAACTGAATAGACTACTAAAGCCTGACTTTTGGTTTTGGCCTCAAATAGAGCTGAGCAGTGGCTGCGCTCCCTTCATGACCTTCTGTTTCCTCCATCATGCAACCAGACACGAGCCCTTGTGTGGGCAAAATTTAGGTGTCTCCCAATCCTTGTGCGATCTCTGGCTGTAACAATCCCATAAAGGTATGTGCAAGAAGTTCCCCTTATGGGAATGAGGGATACCTATGTGAGGTCCATGTGAAACCCTGCAGAGAAATGAAGCTGGGTTAATTAGCATTGATAACATACAGTTGTGTTTTGGCTTCAGGGGCGGTGGGTTGGCTCATGTAGACAAGGTGCAGCTGTGGCTGGTTCTGTTAAGTGGTTGAGAGCCAGTGAAGAGAGAGGAGACAAGGAAGAGAAGTGAGGAAGAAGCAGAGAGAGTGAGTGTGCCCTAGATGAGGAGAGAATAAAAGAAGGCAGCAGAGGGACTGGTGTGAAGAGTATGATGGTATGTGATGGTAAAAGATCTTGTTGCAGCTTGATTGTTTGGAGGGTGATGTGACAAACCCCCACATCCCTGAGGGCTCCAAAGGAAAGAGAAACAGCAGCAAGAAATAGACTAGTTTGGGTAGCAATCCATGGAATGCCCTCACTGTATAATTTCAGGGAAAAATCCAGGGGAGGTGTAGATGGCTGTCAAAAAATAACCATATAAAGACTGAGAAGTCATGGCTGTTGGGATGTTTTCATGTCTGCATGATACCTTTGTGCTATGTTGCTTGTGGAAAGCACAACTGGTGCTCTCTCAGGGAGTTTTCCAAGCACACAAAAACAGCTGGGCAGTGGGACCAGCATTCAGACCCTAACTTATATAAACACAAGCTGAAAACCAATGCTACCATGTAGTATGACTGCTGTTCTGGTGTGCTTAGCCATGCAATTATTTCTGCGTACCAAAGTATGGACAAGATCACTTTCACTCATGTGTTTGTGCTAGAAGCACTGGTGAAGCCATGTGAAAACCTTCATGCCCTGCTCTCGGCTTATGCAGTTGAAGGGTAGGATGACACGTGGTCCCAGCAGTGTGAAGAACAGATGAGGAGCCAGGATCCTCTTATTCATAGCTGCAATGATCAGTGTGTGAGCAATCCTGATGTCAGCATCATATATTTGTATAAACCAGTTGAGCTAATTAAGAGTGAATAGGTGCAGATTTGGGAAAGATCAGCCTCTATTAGTGGCAAAATCACAAACAGGAAAAGGAGCTGATTTTGTGTGACTGCTCACAGTCAGCAGGTTGCCCAGCTCTGGGCACGACTGAAGAGTTTCTGTGGAAATTTAGGATCTAAGAAGAGAAATTGTTTTACTTTAATATACAAAGAGGTTAACAAGCGCCCACTGGAACCCTTTTAATTGGCAAGGAGCCCCATGGAGGCTGGGACATGTTAAACAATTGTCGTGGTAACCCAAAGCACAGCTAGGCTGAAAGTGTTCACATCTATCTTGTGAATTCCTTAAATAATAAACACTGGACAAAGTTCAATAAACATCCAGATCAAATCTCTCCAAGGAGACGTTAGGGAAGCAGCTAGACAGAAGTGGCTATGGGGCAATGCTCTGCAAAGAGGAGAAAATCACACAGAGATGCAGCCTGGAACTGATCTCTGCTCTGGAAGGATTTACTGGCAAGGTGAGGTGTAGTGTTTTGGGCAGGGCAGGTACTTTTTATTCATGTTTTGAAGCAGGAGTTAGAAATTTTTTCCAAGGGCTGAATCAGCCTTTCGGACTCATTTGGTGGACCAGAAATGAACGTCAGTCTGTAATATTGCCAAAAAACAACGTGTCCATGAGCTGTATGAAATGTAATTACAGCTTCTGGAAAAGCCACAAGTTCTCCATTTCCAGGTCTGAAGTACGTGGGATTCACTGCAACAAATGTCTTTTCTGCAGCCTTCCTCACTATCTATTACTCCTCTTTGGGAAAAGTTTAGTGGCCCTAAGTCACCATCAACTCAAAGTATGCCCTCTCTGAAGCTTTGTTATAGTTCCTTGCTAATGAAAGTACTTTTCTAAACTCCTGGCATGAATCTGCTATATGATACCTTCAAGAAACCCCATAGCTGGGATAACTGGACCAGTCAGCTTGGTCCCAGTTGAATGGCAGGAATTAGACACTGTGGCAGGATGAGCCCAAGCAGAGGCAGCTTGGGGGTACCCATGGGAAGCAGCCATAACCCATCCCATCCCTCCCTCCTGGTGAATCCCAGTCCAAGCCCGGTGGATAAGGCTTATGGGGTGGTATGTAGTGCTGGGAGGAGGTAGGCTGTAGTGTTATGCAGTTGGGTGTAGGGGTGGGTAGGCTTTTGGGGGAAAGCGAGAGCTGTAGCCCATGGTGGGATCTGGGGGGTCATACATGGAAGGGCAGTGGGGCCATGCATGAGGCAGAGGGGAGGGGAGCAGTTCAGAGGGGAGGGGTATGGACTTGTGTGGAGAGGTCTAGGTTTACTTACAGACACTCTGTTGAGGTTGCTGATGTATCCTGGATAAATATCATCGTGACATTACTGTCCTTGGAAAGGAAAAGGTTTCAGTATCTCTTTTTTAGCCAAAATGGAGATCTCTGAGCCTTGTGGCTATAACACCCTTGTCATGTTTAACGAGATACGTGTGAACTGCTGGCTTTCCTACAGCCTACCTGCGCTTTCTCCTAAGCTGTTATGCCAGGCCCCTCATCATGCAACACTTTGCTGTTTGCACCTTGCTGATGGGTTGTCAAGACAGTGCATGGGAATGTCACCGCACAGTTGTCACCGTGCTGTCAGAATGTAAGCAGGTGGTGGTGACATGCAGGTCTCCTTCCTTGTCCACCTCCTCCCTGCTTTGCTGCTCATGGCACCATCCCCATGACTTCTTCCAGCTCTTCCTCACCCCTTGCAGCAAATAGAGATGATGTGGGGTGGGGGACACTGGGGGCCTTGGGGTGCTCTGGTCTCTCCTGTGGGTCAGAGGATGGAAATAAGCCTTTCCCTGCCATGACACAGTGATTCCCAACCACAGGGCAGCGGCACATGGAGGGGTGCCTGGTCCCTGGGGGGTGCTACAGGGGACACAGCCCACCCAAACCCACTGTGGATACAGGTATTGATTTCTGCAGTGAAAAAAGAGGAGAAAAATCTTCTTTTACAATTTTATTCTCTGCCATTGTGACCAATGTTAAAGAATGCCCAAAGTTAAAGAAGGGAAATAATACTTCTGCCCTCATGGAAGGTCAATATTTGGGCCTTGCAAGGTTGTTTCTCTTAGGAAGAGGAAGCAGCAACATGGGCCAAGTATTGGACTGATACGATTTTGTTTATTCACCAAAAAATGCCAGCAGAAGTCCTGTTTCCCTAAATGCAGCGGAGGCAATGAACAGGCAGCCCCCTTGACCTGACAAGCTCTGAGCAGCTTGTCTTTTTGTCCCTTCTTGAGATCTTGCTCTCATAAGACTTTGTGACACCAGTATAAATCCTTAGCTAAGCATGGCCAAAAGCAGAGAATGACTCCCTTAGGAGGCTTCGGACCCAGCCAGAGGGAGCTGCTCACCAGAGGTGAGCCCATGGGCAGCACTGCACAGCGCTCATGGATCAACACAACAAAAACTCAGTCCTGGCAGAGTTCTTGGCTATGATGGGGTCAGGCTTGATATTTCATCCAAATCCTTCTTATCTTGGTGAATTGCACCCCAGTGCCTTCTAGTGCTGTTGCAGCAAGCGTTAAGTGAGTCCCTAGCAGAGCAGGGAATGGACCCTGTGCCATTCATCTCCTCATCCAAAGCACTCAGGTGTGAGCAAGGAGGACTTTGATGCTGCAGGTGAGCTCTGGCAGGTAAAGCAGCAGCAAACTGTAGGTATTTATAGGCACAGGTATATCAGTCAGGTTGTTGGTGGGGGTGGCTGTAAACAAGCTAATGCTCAATAGCTATAGAGTCTCAAAAGGACAACAGGGTGAGTAAAACACCAGTTTATGGTTGTGATGGGCTTTGAATGAGGTGATGTCTATGCTGGGCCTCTGGGAAATGAGAAAGGGGAAGCTAGATGGGAAAGGGATCAGAGAGGTTTCAGTTATGCTTCTAGAACACGGAGTATGCACCAAAATAATACACTTAGGTGAAAGGGAATACTTGCTGTGCCTCACCTGCTTCCTAAGTTTTAAAACTGAAGGTGAATGTCAGACCTTTGTCTTGTGTGAAGAATGAGTTAATTTCTTATGGAAGTATGAACATTTTGCACGACCAGCAAAGCCAGCCTGGAAAGCACAGGGCTATCTGTGCAACAAGGGAGAATATGTACGCTCTGCTGCAAGCAGTTTGTCCTCCAGAAATGTTGGCTTTAGTCTTTAGCTGCTTTCCAAATCTTGGTCCTAGGAAAGTTGCTAGGATCTCTCCTCCTGCATCCAGGTGAGTGAAGATACATGCTAAGGAACTCTTCTGCCTGGGTCTAGCTTTGCAGTGTGTTTGGTTGTCCCATGGAGGTGGAAAAAGCGGTCCCTGGTAGAAAAGGTTCTTCCTCCCACTGTCCCTGTGGGGCTGATGTTCCCAGACAGGGGAGCAAGTTCCTAGTGAAACAGAGCAGAGGATTTACACCCATATAGCTTCAGATGGGATTCATCTGGCCTAGTTTATCCATCTAAATGACAGTTTTAAATGCAAACTCAGACAGCCAAGTGAAGGGGGAAAGGGAATTCAGCTCCTCCAAGGAATCCCTGCAGAGCCCCTTTACCATTTGAGCTCATGTCTGACCACCATAAAGAGAAAGCTCTGACGCAGATGTCCAATTTACAGAAGCCTAAGGTATTTGTGATCAGACTCACATCAGGTCTGTTCTCCTTTTGCCTTAATGGTAGAAATTTGAGGGGGAAGCAATGTGTGGCTGCAAGAATAGTGCCAGCAGGACTTCTTCTTTTCCTATGTTTCCTAGCTCCGGGGGGGGGACAATGATCTGCACGGGTGATGAGTCAAGGTTTCTGGTGCTACCTCCCTGTGTCACCATGGATCTAGTCGAGTGCAGATTTGGATCAGCTTGCTAGGAGGGCAGAGGGACCTGAAGTGCACTTTGCTTAAACAAAATTTAATGACACTGGGGTGAATCAGCACTTAGAAGGCTCTTATTTTTTTTTTTTTTTAACCTAAATCTGACCTGATGGAAACATTGACTCATTGCATTACTGCAGGTCGAGCCTGCAGTCTCTTTACACAATGCAGCTCAGCTGAACCTTCTCAGGGCTCTCAGCATCTCTTGTGGGCCCTGGTTGCTGGAGCAGCGTATTCACCTAAAAGTTTTGGCCTCTGTGGGATTGTGTAACTGTGTCTTTCTCAAGTTGCCCTTGAAAATTGGCCAGATCACTGGATTTAATTTGCCTGGACCTAGCAGACAATGGGATGACTACATGAAGGATTTATGGGATGTGCCTCGCACGTCTCTGAAGTCAGCATCCTCACAATGGGTGCAAAATTTGGTCCTGCTCAGAGTAACCTCAGGCTTGGGGCTGTATCTTGTAGCACCATCAGAGCCACACAATGTAAATGTTTATTGCTGTCTTTTCATGGGCTTGTGGCTTGTGTTTTGAGTTTCATACAATGCAGTGAGGAGGGCCTCTGGAGAGCAGTGTTATAAAAGAGCCGAGAGGCCAGAGACGTATGAGGCTCCAGCCCAGAGAAAAGTCCCCATGGTTTGACTCCACCAGGGCAGCAGGGTATTGAGAACAAGGGAAAATTGAGTCAGCTGTAGGATGCCATCCGGTCTTTAGGGCAGACAAATGCATGTAATCTTGGTCAGGGCTGTAAAAGCAGCATTGCTAGGCTGGAGGGGAGGAATGCGTAGCCGGGGAGCTGTGATAATGGAAGGAGGAGCTCGGGAAAAAAAGAGGAGAGGAGCGGCATTCGCTTTCCCTATCAGTGAACTTGATGCAGAGAGACATTTGTAGTTTCCCATAAGCAGTTCATTTATCTTAACTTAATACCTTTTTACTACATCGCTAGAAGAGTGATCCCAATTAAGGTGGCGCAGCAGGGCTTCCTGTGTAAACCTCCGAACACCGCCAGTTTCGTTATTTGCTACAACCAGCCAGAGTTATGATCACCAGTGAAAAATAAGCTTCCTATCTGGCAGCTGGCCAGATTCATCCTAGCAAAGCAGCAGAGTAGAAGGACTAGGAGAGGGAATGCATTGAAATGTAAAACAGTTAACATTTCTACAATATATGTCAGCATCCACCAAGCAGTGTGGGCAATTAAGTAATGTTACATTGTACACTTCACCTTGGAAGAAAAGCTCATTTTGATGGAATAGAATACCCAAATGCCACAGACTCTACTGCTGATCTCACATCTAAAGCGGTGTTTTCCCTTCTATGCACAACGCTTAGCACAGAATTAAGGGGAGGGGGGAAAGCAGCATGATTTTAGACTTAGAAGATAAGTAAAAGTGTGGGCCCGCTGCCAAGTTTCTCACCATTTAGCAGTGCTGAGATGGGATAAAGAGCAGATTTCTGACTGCTTCCCACAGCCACTTTTCTAGTTTTGCAGAGCTGTTTTATATTAGAAAATTGTTGAAAATCTTTCATTGCCTCTTTTCTTTCCTCTGATTTAAGGGATCTTCGTGTCTCCTCCTCCCCCTGCTTTTCAGTGGAAGCAGCTTCTATAGGGGCCCTGACCTTGCACTGCATGGGAGCAGTTTGCTTGCAGGAATGATAAAGCTCCTCAGCAGTGACCAGGGAAACTGGTCGTGGTTGCATATGTCAGTCCTGCTGCATTACTTGTTTTTTAAGGTAGGGGCATCCCAAAATGAAGTGTGATAGCACTGCTGGAAATTTTCCACATCACCCTAGGGACAGCTTTGAAATTGGGTGGTGACTTTGCTGAAAAATAAAACTGTGTATGTGCATCTGGGCCATTAGTCTGAATAGCTGAACTGGAGAAATTAATGGAAATTGCCTGTTGCTTGAGTTCACCAGAAGGGAAACAAAAAAATAGAAAAAGGGGGGGGGGGGGGGGAAGAGAGAGAGAGAGAAAAGGTGTACACAAAAAAAAGTCATCTCTAAATTCCTGTGGGTTCTATTAAAATTCTTCCTGTGCTGGCATGTTATTGGAGAGCCTTTAGCTTTGAGAACTGATTGTCCAGTACTACTGGCTTGTCTTTTTTAAAACCTGGATGCTCACTGGAACCAGATGAAAAATTTTAACTGAAAAGACTATTAGGGAACTAATTCTGGAAGGAATTCAACAGACTTTCAGGTTCATTTCTGATATACCCAGATGCCGAATTGGTGAAGACATACTGTACATGCTGCAGAACAGTAGAATGAGAGGGATGGGGAAGGAGAGAACAACAATGAAGTGGCAAAAGCGTTTGTGGGACTGGGAAGTGGAGGCGGAACATTTTAATCAGGTCTTCTTTTGCCTTTGGTCCATGAATCTCATGGATGTTACTGTTAGTTTAGTCATTAAACATAATAGGATCATGAGATTCAAGGAAGAAAGTTCCTATTTACAGCTATGCTGAAGTTTCCAAGAGGTGTTTTGGCTACGTGACCTATTGTTATGCAAATGTAAAATGGCTTGTTCTCTTTTTTCTAAATAAACCCCTCTGCTCTGTTTGGGGCATTGGAGCCTGGTGCTGCATCTTCCTTTGGTGTGGTATTTTGGAAATTTGTTGGGCTCAGATTCTGAATGCAGGCTCTGCTCTTAACACTTTGAGGGTGTAGGAGGCTGGCTTTGATATTTTGCATAGGTTCTGCTGAACCTATTTCAGGCTGCAATTTGATGGTTTACATAAAAAAAAATAGCCTGAAGAAAGTAACATTTTAAACATGATTGCTCATGAACTACCAAAGCCAGGAGAAATTGTGTGTGATGGGAGAGCTGGGAATCCCAATTCTGTAAAGATTCCCTTCTGATCATTAATTTTATGCTTCTGAATAGTCACTGGTCACTCATACTAGGCATGGAATTGGTTTTTCAGTCCTCCCAGAATATCCAGAAGAGTAAAAGTGGGTTCCTCAGGCAGTCAGGACCAAATTACTTCCAACAGTGCCACGTCTAACAGTGGGACACTTACTCAAATGACAACAGAAAGTCCCCCTAGAAAGTGGCCATGTGACATTAGGAACATCTGAGCTGCAGGACTCCACTGGAATCAGTTGTGAAACACAAAATGTCCTTCTGCCACCGCTCTGTCATGAGGTATGCTGCTTCAACCTGCTAAACACTTTGCTGTTACAGACGTGTACAAATTGTTTTCTGGGTTATGTCTTACCATTTACCTAGAGCTTTTGGGATTGCACAACCCCCCCTGTCCTTTGAGGTGCAGCTCTGACACAGGCAAGATGTCCAGAAGGTCTAAGGCGCTGATCCTGCAAGGACTTAGCCTCCTGAACACATTGACTTAATTGGGTCTACCTGAGCTTATTGTTAAGCATACACCCAAGCCTTTCCTGGGCTGAAGCCTGGATTAGTAACCAGGACAATAAACCACTGGTGGTGGCTTAGAATGCCAAGTAGCAGGTTTAAAGTATTTAGATGTCTGGGACCTGAATCCAAAGAAAACATATTCTGTATTTCCATATTCTGAACTGACCTGTATGACATGGGATCTTTTTTAATGTTCCCACAGCAAACCTGTTAATCTCTATTCCTTGTATTGACTGGAAAATGAATGTACTGCCTGGAGTAGCAGCTTGGTTCACTTTCATGGAGCAGCTCTGGTTGCATGCCAGCTCGAACAAGAGGCTAGCAGGATGTATGTTTTTCCTGGGTTGTTTTCTGTTGTGCTCACTGTTATCTTACTTATCTCTTTGGCCTTTTAATGATTGCAGCGGTCATGGTAGTTTGCAGCAACATTCAAAGACTGTTATGTGTTTCCAAAAATCTTTGGATATAAATCACTCTGTTAATTGAATGCTGCAGTGGTCAATGTGTCCTGTTACACACAAATCATGAACATTATGACCCTTGTAGCCTTCTTCCAAATGTCTCTTTAGCCAGCTAATACCCTTTATAATGCCTTTTTAACCATCTAAGACTATTAATCGTGGCAACTGCAAGCACCTTCTCCTGCTGCTGTTTCCTATATGGTTTCCAGAACAGGACCCAGGAACTTGAATGGTGTCTAGCTGTAGCAAATCCCTCCCACAGGCAAGGGATGTTGTTCTGGAGGAGACTGGATGATGGATCAGGCAGAAGGAACTAGTCATATCTATACACGTGGATGCGGCATGTTGGGGGACACACAGCTGACTCCTGCAACTGGGCTTGTGAGACTTTAGTCTGCTCTCCCAAAAAGCAATTCACATGCCATTCCTTGGTAAGATTCTTGTTCTGTTTAATAGGACAAATTCATCCTCTGCTTGACCTCGGTGAGTTTTATAGCAGCACTGCATGCAGCTCCCCGTGCTCAGCTGAGCTGGCTCTGGGTAAAGCCAGCAGTGGGGGGAGACGCTCTGTCATTTGCTTAAGGATCACTGCTAAGGGCACAAAAAACTCTAAATGAAATGTCCAAAATATGAAATCCTATTACATGTTCTGGAGAATGAATACAGAACATATTCTGGTGTAAGCTGAGGTACTGAGTACCGGTGCCCTGAATTCCAGTTCCTTGTGTGCTCTCCTGGCACTATTTTAGACTGAAATCATGCATGATGACTTCTGTGAGCAAGGGGGTCTTCTGTGCACAAAAAGGATGTTCTAACCTGTGATATGGAGCCCACAGCCCCATGGCCTAAATGCACTCTGCAGTCTCTGGGTTTCCTGAGCCCCTGCAAAATTAGGTAAAGCAAAGTGGCAGCCCCAGTACACAGTGGTTGCCCACCAACAAACTCATATTGCCCTTGATAGGGCAGGGTTTTCCCCAAGATATGGGAAGATCCTGTTCCTTCTTGTCCCAGTCTCAGCAAGAGGGGAAATGAGACTTTAAAGCCTGTCTTTGCTCTCACTAATTCTAGTTCTCTTGGCTAGATGGGTAAAATTCATCTCCACTATAAACATCTTCAAATATTTACATACAATAACAATTATGGGCATTTTGATTTAAATGATTAAAACACCAAGCTTGACTAGACACTAATTGCTATTGATTGTTTAATGATATTGTGGAATGGTAATGCAGGCTTCATATTGACAGTCAAAAGCAATTGACCGAAAAGTCATTATCCATTTTTAGCCTTACAAGTAAACTGCCTGAATTTTGATTGAAAAATATTGTACTAAATGTAGAAAACCTCCTAAAGAGAAAGGATGAAAACTCTAACTTCCATATTATTGAAAGCACTTAAATTACTCTTCTGGCCACACAGTGGGACTACAAGAAGAAATTTAACCTTCATTTCCAGAAGGAAGCTTTGACTACAGTCAGTGGTTAGAGCACTAATCTTTTGGTTCTGGGACTGGGATTTAAGTTCCTTCTCTGATTTTTATGTGCAGTATGTTTATGGCCTCATCTCACTCCTATAATTGGCATTGCATTTCATCACAAAACCATTATACATAATTTAACTGTGTTCTTCATAGGTCAGACCTGAGTAGAAGGTCACATTGGAGCTACCTAAACCATATGCATTCTGAAGATAAACACTGAATCTTGATTTTCATTTTGCTGCCAGTTCTTTTCTTTTCTTTTTTTTTTTTTTCTCTGTGTGTGTGTGAAATAGGGAAGGGGGGATGTAAGGAAAATCCTGAAAAATGCTGTATTTTATCAGTAGCAGTATAGTTTTAGTGTTCTCTGTGTATTATTATGCATGCAGCTTGCTTGCAGCATAATACAGAAACCTACTGGGTAAGATCAAGGATCCACAAACTCACTATCTTCTCTGATCATGACCAGTATGGGAATTGTGATGACATTATTGGAGCTAATGTTCCTCAAAGGTGTATGTGAATTAAAGCAGAATCAAAGCAGAATCATGGACCTACAGGACACTGAGCCATTGGGAGGATCAGAGCTGGACCAGGGCTTACACAGAGCTAACCAGCTCCAAAGTAATCATCCTGATGTTGGCCAAGCCCAACTCCTGCATCTCATCTCTCCCACTTATGTGAGTGGTTGTCCAGGTTTCAAGCCAGATCCAAATTCAGGAAGCAGATTAATTGTCCCCAGAGAAGTGACCTCAATAGATTTCAGTTCAACAGTTGAATCCTGCCCCTCCTGAACACAGGGATTTGTAACTAACATATGAAACAGGAATTAACCTTGAATTAAAGGAAGGGTTTGAGGAAGTAAGGATTTAATTTAACCTGGTAACTGTAGGGTGAACATCAGCTAAATTGTCTGAATGTCTAGAAACCTCCAGCAGTTTCCCACATGGGTGTTTTCCAGGACTTCTCTATGAAGGGGTCAAAATATGGCTGGGTGAATTGCGGTGGTAAGAGTGGTGGGCAGAGCCATAAGAAAATCCAGCCATGCATACCACTTGGAGCCTGGCACCCGGAGAGGTGTATCCCAAGTATTTCTTTGTCTTCTAGCTGTTTGCACTGGGGAGCTGTCTCCCATGCTAAGGTTGTCTTGATCACAGTCAGTGGGGAAAACAGAATGGCTCCACCAATACAATCAGGAAAGAGAAACACAATTTATGCACTTAAATAAATTAAGAAAAACATACCTTTTCTGTACATTTATTATGGTACACAGGAATCTTTTTCTAAGACACTGAGAACTATCACTGTTCTAATAGTACCGCTTCTCTCCTTGTTCGAAGTACAAAGCAACTTCATTACAGCTCCAGGAGGATGGGCTGCTAAATAGGATGCCTCAATCAATATTAAATCACAGCTGCTTCTCAGGGCTTTAAGAACAAAAAGATACACTCTAATAATTGCGTTGTGACCACATTATACAACAGGTATAAAGCACGGCTGCTAATGCATTGTCACAAGGTAATATGAAAGCAACCACATAATTTTATGAATAGTAATTTTGTTTTGAAGCAATCCAAAATGTGTTTTCCTAAATGGAATATTTCAAAAATTACTTTTAAATATCTTTCTGCAGGAAATGTGGAAAACATTTGCACATGCTACAGTTAAGAAGGAAAATGAATATTAGAAGGTTTTACCTGCCCACCAAGCACAAATAGTAACCTTCTAATCTAGGAACGTATGAGGTTTGCTTTGAGGTAAGACCAACATTTTCAAATACTTGTTTTCACTGTCAGACCCCTAAAATCTAAACACAATCAACTAAATGTAGCCTGATTTTTATAAGACTGTTATACCTTCAGTGGCTATAGAAGCTGAGAACAAATATTATTCATTTTTAAAGGCCAGAAAACCTTCAAGGCGGCTCACGGAGGGGGCGGGGGGGGGAACCAAAACACATAGTTACCATATCAGTCCTGGTAGTATATCCAGCTAAAAATTCTCTTCCAGAAAGAAATTTCATTTTGGCTGGGATAACACAATCCATGGCAAATGTTTTTTTTTTATCTTTGGTATTCTGCTAAATTTCTGCATTAGATGGCTTTTAGGAAAGGAAAGGAGCATGGGCATTTTTCTATTTAATATGAGTTGAACTTCCAGGTCCTGAATCTAGCTGATAAAGTTTCTCTGCTAAAAAGCCCTTTAGGACCTGGTGTTCTCTCATCACGAAGATGCTTGATGATACATAATTACCATCAAGATGGCTCAGTTTTAGGCTCAGTTCTGGGAACTTTGGTCCTTTCTTGCAACCTTGCCGAGGCTATTGCCCTGTTTGGGAAATGAAGGGAAACCAAACTTCCTTTAGTACTCAGCAGCACTGAGAAGCTGGGAATCAGAGACTCTGCACCCTTCTTTTGAATGGTAAAAGAGATGAGACTAATATGAGATGGCAGCTTCTCTGACGTGTGCCGTTCTCTAACGCAGTCTTCATTCCCTGCGTGGTTCTTACATGAGGAGCACATATGAAGCAGAGGGGCTTCTCCTCTCCAATGAACATTTAATAGTAGCGTGGAAAGTCATTGGCTAAGCTTCACTGGCTGATTTGTATGTTATTTCATTGGAATTCTAGGTGCCTTATCCCGAGGAAGAATGGAGGTGATATGGTCCAGGTGGCCTAATATACCGAAGTACCTTTTCTTGTAATAGAATCTGACCCTTCTGAACAGCTGCAGACTAGAGTCCAGCCTACCTAATTTTGGTGTTTTCTTTCTCCATACTTATGAGACCTTCTCTGGACTGTACAAAGGTCCAGAGGACAATTTGGTCTGCGTTTGCCTGACAATACAGGGAGGCAATGGGAAACCTTGGGTGCCACCACTCAGCAGGGAATCTGGTCTGCTAGGCTGAAAAAAAAAAAAAGGGTGTGATGGTGACAGTAGCAATGCTGCTATTTTGTAGAGTAGCATATCCAGCCAGGAAGAAGACCCTGGTCCCCAAGTTGTGCTCAGCAGGGAAGAGGGGGATGGCACCCCAGCCTGTGCCCAACACTGTAGGGACTATCTCTGCCTTCACCACTCTCCCAGGGCTGCAGAGCAGCCAGGACTGTCGAAGTCATGGGGCTGGCCAGAGAGAGAGAAGAAATCTAACTTTAGCCTAACCGTAAGCGCTCTTAGCTGGAGGAAATCAAAACTGGGCTCCCGGCCCAGCTTCCTGGCAATCCCATGCAATTTTCTTTAACTCATCAATGGGGAACAGTGAAGAGGTCTGCAGCAGGGACCTGAAGCCTAGGTCTTTTCCCTTGACCACCAGCCACTCCTTTCCTCAGTTTTTACCTAGTCCTTGGGAAACGTCTTTCAACCTCTTTTTCTCTCCTGGAAATTTTTGTGTTCCTGCCTGCAGACACAGCCCAGCTGCAAGAGAAGAGTGCAAGAGCAGGTATGTCTGGGCCACCTTATATCCTAGTGGTTAAGGACCTCTCAGGAGACAGGAAACTGGGACACTAGTCTCCTCTGGATTGAGGAGACACAAACTATGGCATCCTGCTGTGGGTGAGCATTTAACTGCTAGAGAAATGGGCCAGAGGCTGGTGATGCCTCCACCACCCTGTACTGCTGTCTTGCACCTCTAGCAAAACAGGAGATGGCCATCTTCTAGGTTAAAGGATGCCTGGTGAGGGCTAGTGACCACAGCTACGCAGCCAGTGGTCTTTCAGGCTTAATGTCCTTAGATGTCTCCAGGACAAAGCAGACTTGGTGTATGCAGAGGCTGGGACTTTTGATGAATTTCAAGTGTTTAGGTCTCATTTGAAGCAGGATTTGAGCTAGCTAGATCCTTTCGTAAATGACTAAAAATGGTTTAGAGGTTTGTGCCTTAATAAGTGATCTTTAGATAGAAATCAAAATTACTGTGCTTGGAAATGAAATACTTTCAAAATTTCCTGGCTGGGAAAATGCAATGGCTTTAATTCAAGTCCTAGAGACTTTCTCTGTTTATTTTAGGACACTCACTCACCACTTCTGGTATAATCCTATGCACACTGGAATTAAAGATGGAGATAAGAGTTTTATGTGTTTCTTTCCAAGATCCCTTTTTCTTAAGTGATTGGTACTCACCCCTTAAATTGAAAAGTTTCTCTTTGAAGTGTGAAACTTCAATTATGGTAGTGGTGTCTTCTGTATATGCATTCCATCTACCTTTGTATCTGACCTTTCTGGTGTTAACAAGAGACTTACCAAACATCTAAAAGGTAAAGAGTTCTGAAAAAAAGAATGTAGGCACTTTTACTACAACTTTGGTTTTGCTGCAGATTGAATAAGCTGGAATGCAATGCAGATATTAATTACAGTTCCTTTTGCTGTGTAATCACAATAATATAGGAAATACTTTCCACTTTCCTGGCAGTGGCCCTGATCCAGCAAAGCACTTAGATGTGGGAATGGTCCTATTCAAATGGGCAGGAATTTCATAGGATCAGAGTCAAAACTTATGTGAAAACACATATGTACCTACACATATAATCCAGATGAATTTTTTTTTGTTAAAGTCCTAAAAGACAGTTCTTCAATTTCTGAATATTAGGGTCACATCCAAAAGGAGGCAACCGTTATTGCTCATTTCACAGTACTTCCTGTGACGCCTCTGTCTGTCTGATTGTGCTCCTACTAACCCACATGCAGAACCCTGCCAAGGTGGCCATATGACCACTGGAAAAGAGCTGGCTGGTGGGATAAGTGGGAAGAAGTTGTCCATCCATCCATAAAGACATGCCCTTAGTCATGCTGAGTGAATCACATTTTAAAGAAAAAAAAATTAATTCCTAGATGAGAACGTCCAGTTCTTTTGGATTTATGATAGCTCAGTCTGAAGTTAGATCCAAAATTCATGGCTCACTCTTCCTTCCAACCTTCCCAGCCAAAATTCTGAACAGGAATAAATATCCTGGAACTCTTGGAGAGTTTGAGATCCAGACCAAACTTCTGCAACTCACATCCCTCTCCAAGGGATTTCAAGGTATTTTTTAATTGAATGGTTGTTTTCTTCAAATAATGTAGGGCTTCAGAATTTGTCCTTTTACTTCCAACTCTGTTTTGTCACTCACAAGTAATCCTTATTTAGGTCAGGCATCCTAGGTTTACAAATCCGGCTTTGCATACTTCTTTCTCTTTCCTTGTCTCATCTTGAGATAGGAATAAAAGCTCTGCTTGCTAGTAAAGTGCACGGAGATGGTGCTTGCGGTGGGGCTCATAGCACATGGGATTTATTGATTTTTATTTTTTTTTTCAACTAAGAGTGAAAATGAAAACAATCCTAGGACTTCTATCTGTTAAGGTCTGATGACACCGCCACCAAGACAAGGAGCAAGCTTGGGTGATTAGGGGCCAGCACTTTGGCTTCCTCCTTAGACCTCTTCTAATTAATCATGTAGATATTCCCTTGCAGTCTTAAAGCCTCAATCCTCCAAAAATACACAGCTTTGCTTAATTTTGCACACAGAAACTTGATACATGAGGAAATCTGTGCAGAGGCAGGGCTCCAATGTACGAGGCACTGACTGAAGGAGGTATAGTGAGGGCTCGTGATCAAAATCACTTGGGAGTAGCACCAGGAACAAAATTCTGTTCTTGTTAGCATCAGTCCTCTAAAGCCTCCCAAGTGACTCCTTCAATAAAGAAGTGTTGCCATCCTCTGTGATGGACGCTGTGTATGTAGTACTGCTACAGGTGGTTCATTACACCTGGAAATGTGCAAAGATAAGCTGTGGAGTGGGCTAGGCAGGTAACTCAAAGAACATCTAGAGATCGAGAGAGTGCAGCTGATGACACGAGAAAGCAGGAAAGCTGCCTTCTGGCTTCTCCAGAGGAAAATCCTACAAGACCTGGTGGAGTCCCCTAATTCTGTAACACCTGGCAAAGGGTTAAGCGCTGCAGAGGCTCCAGCCTAACAGCCACGCTGGCCGTGAGTAGTTAGGAGCTAGGTGGCCCATTCTTCACACTTTAGGAGGCCCCTCTCAAAGCAAACATATGTCAATAGTTTAGAGGCAGAAACTATCAAGTCATGCTGTGTTACTCAGAAATAGAGAGAAGAAACCGGTATAATGGGAAAAAGAAATGATCTCACCTGCCTGGTGGTAGAAAGACATTTCTCACAACATTTAATCTAAGAACTAGTCTTAGCCGCTGGCCATATCTATCATTCATCATGACTTAATGAGAGAGGAATTGTCTCACGTTGGGTGCAGAGCTGTGCAACAGCAACAACAATAAACATTTTTGCACTTATAGTGGAATTCTCTTATCTTTCTTTTTTCTTTCTTTTGACATATTCAGCACCACGCAGCAGGGAATAGTATGGCTTTATATAGAGCTGTACACTCCCTGTGTGCTTTGCAAAGTAACTGGTATATATAACTTTCTGGTATAGAAAGAACGATACGGTTGTGCCGCTTGGACTGTCAGCTCAGCAAGGGCTCACTGGTGGATGTGGAGCCTGTGCAGATGAGGAGTGCTGGTCAGGGCATCAGAGATATCCTTCTCCTTCAAGTTTTTCAGTGGTAATTTCCCAGCAGGATAAAAATATAAGTTGCAAAAATCCTACTGAACCTTTGTAATCCTTTGCATTTGAATGCTCTTCCTGGGACTGCGGTGCCATGACCAGATGGCTGGTTTTCAGGACAAGCTAGTTCAGATGCTGGATTCATTTTAGCTGGAGAAGCAGCAGCGTCCATACAAACCCCTAACTATCTGCCTCTCCGTTATAGTCCTACAGCACAGCATGTGTCTGTGAAGGATCCTGGGTTTTCTGCTGCCTTACTTGGGACATGAGGTGAGATGTCATCCTTTGGTCACTTCTTGTTTTCTCTATGCCTCCTGCTCATATCAGGTGAACATGGAGGTGTCACCACGTGTCTGAGTGTGCTTGCCATAAATAGTGTGCCATCCAAAATTCTCTCTCTGTCCAGACGCCATATAGTACAGGACAATGTACAGTCATGGCTAAACCTACTGATGTGAAGATCTGACACAGGAAAGGCAATGCTAGCTCAGTTACCATGGAAGTATATGGAAAAACATACCCCACTGATGTCCAGACCACAACCAAAAAGGTATTGAAATATGTTATTCATTTTTCAGTGATGTCAAACTCAGCTCTCTAGAGATTTTGATTTCTGGCAGACAAGTGGTGTCAGAGGAATGACAGCCTCAGCTTTTCGTAGAAAAACATCTGGCAAAATAGTAGAAAGGTGGGTGCTTTTCAAAACATACAACCCAGCCTGGGAAGGGAAGGGGATTCAGAGACTCACAGGCTTTTTAGGAGGATGGCTTTACCTGCCCTGCAGCCTGCGCTGTCCCTCCAGGGCACAAAGTTCACAGTGTTTGCCAGATCTGTGATCTACCTAGGCTAAAGTACAAAGTGGCAGTTAAATCAACAAAGCGCGAAGTGAAAAAGGATTCTTTCTCTCCCCAGATCTACACTTCTTTAGACAGAGATCAGAACAGGGGCTCAAGAAACAATATTCCATCTGAAAATCACAAGCATTTATGGAGTGGAAAAGATGGTATCAAAAATGCCACCCTTCCTCCCAAATGTGAAGTCTCTCATCCTAAGGAAAGGGGTGATGGGGAGTCTTGGGAAAAAAGGATTCCAAAATCCAGCATTAGTAAACTGGACTTTTCCCCCTTCCTTTTCCTCAGGGCTATCCGCAGAAAAGTCTGGACTGCTTTTGATTATATTGAAAAGAATCTACCTGAGGCAAGCACTCAGTGTGGAAAAACTTTTCTTATGTCATAAAAAGTTTGCAGAGTTATAAGAAATGGAAGGCAGAATATTTCAATGAAAATTATTGGCTTAGATTAGTAGTAGGCAGTGTTAGCTTGCTTAACAACAATATTGTTTATCCATGGATGAGATTACAAATAAGCACATTTCCAAATACAAATTACGGCATGTGCATAGGAGCGCCTCCAAAATCCCTTCAAGTCCATGCAAGTCTTCCCACCAATTTCACTGGATTTTCACTTGGATCAAGCCCAGGGGGCTGAATTTGTTAAAACAGCTTAAGACAGGAGAGTGTTACTTTGAGCTAAAATTTGCAAGGTAATTATAAAAATAGTTGGCTGTTGAAGTAATGTACAGGGAAACCACTGTTTGTTAATGAGAATAGCAATAGGCTTAATATGTCTGACTGGGGGTAATAAATAAATCAGTCTCAGATTGAGAGTCTGGGTAGTTACCTGAAGCCAGGGCAAAAGAAGCTCCAATGTTCTTACATATGCTGTGTAAGAGGGACTGAATTGGATGAGGATTTTGGAGATTTGTCTAGAGACAATGGAGCTTTAACACTCAAGTGCTTTTTTATAAACCTTATTAAAATAATGTTACTTGAATATACTACTGCATTACATGCACCAGCTATAAAGTTATTTGCAAACAAAATACTGGATTTAAAACAAGAAATTCTGTCAAGACTGCAGTTTTACACTGTTTGACACAAAGCATGAGAACTCAGATCTTTGTATGTCTTGTTCCTATACGCTTTGTGTGTACAACCCTTTTGAACTTTTAGGTGATTTTGATCCAATTCAAATAGCTTGCTTCCTTCATCCTATAAATTTCAATCTCTGATCAGACTAGTGGAATAGTACAGGTTTCTTCCAGCAGATAAAACAACTCCTTTAAATTCTTGTGGGTGTTAAATTTCTATTACCCCAGTGCTAGTTGTTATAAAAACTAATTCTAAGCTATGTTCCACCTTGAAATGCTTTCATTTGGAATTTCAAGTCTTTTTACAGTGAGCTGGTTATTTGGAAGTTTTCCCTTTTCATTGCCTATATAAATTCGTAGACTGTGTGTCTAATTCCTGTCTGAAGTCAGGTACAGGTCTCACCCTGAAGGTGCCTGGAACTGGTTCTTTAGAACATCAACTAAAGCTTGGTTTGCTTCTACTGGGGTTACCAGAGGGAGGTCTTCACCATAACCAATGCAGTGTCCGATTCCTCCCGTACATATTTTTTTTATAGCTTGGCAAAAAGAGAGCTAAGTGGTGGCCAAAATATTGAGCGTATCTGTGTAATGGTTCAGTGCACCGTGTGGTCAGAGACACTGGTGAGAACCTGATCTGCAGGTGTGGGTCAAGCTTCATGAATATCGGGGTGGAGAACACAGGTCCATAGTACGTGCATGTGTATCTGGTGTGGTCAGTCTGCTGGCATCCACGGCATTCCTAATCTATCTCTTTACTTGCCAGACACAAATGAAGACAGGCTTTCTGGAACCTCCCAACATTGCAAGCTTGGATGGGATTTAGAGGCCACTGGTGCTTGGTCTGCCTTTTGTGAGGACAAGCAAGAGTGCCTGGAGCTAAGGCAGGGGACAGGGAACAATCTGTCTTTCTGGAAAGTCAAGGGAAGCTCTGTGCATCCAACAGATGCAGCAGCCCTTGTCATGAACAGGAGATAAATTCAGACCAGCCTGCCCCCAGCTGAACTTGAAACCAACCCTCCTTTCTTCTCTTCTGGCAGTCTTGGCCCAAAAACAAGTGGAGTACTTGTGTCCTGGACTTGTCCTTTCCATTTGTAAGCCCTACACAAACTCCCACAGGCAGAAACATGGAGATTACTAAATCAGGAATGTTCTCTCTTTGTAGGTGGGAGAAAGAAATGGGAAGGAAGAAGCTGTACCTGGAGACAGGGTGGGGAAAAGCTACAGAGCTAATTTAGGAAAGATGGCTTACTTAGCACAGCTTACAAACACTCAAAGGGATAGCATGCGGAAACACTTACCCCAGGGTGGAAGAGAGAGCTCATTCAAAAGAACATTTCCAGAACAGGGCTGTGAGTGAAGACCTAAAGATGTCCTTCTTCCTCTGTAACTAGAGTAGTTCCTTCTCAGCCATCTTCCACCTTCTTCCCCGAGGGGGTTTTATAAGGGCAATAGTTAAGGTGGGTCAAGGAGAATAAAACCCTAGCAGTTGGGGTGCCTCAGGCAGCTAAAACATATGCTTCTCCCATGCTTCTTTTAAGAGCAGTGAGTCAATGTTGAGAGGGGTTGAGGGTGGTGGTGGAAAAAGATGACCTTTCTGCACCTGCCCCAAGCCAGGGATATGGGATGCGAGGCTCCTTGGGAAGAAGAGATCTTGAGGCAGTTTGGGGCATAATTGTTGGGAGGTGAAATAGGATTTATTAGTAGTAGGTGAGGACGCAGGGTTAAGGTGAGGGGTGACAACAGGTCTAGCTGCTGTGCAAAGAGGCAGGCAGAAGCATGGGCAAGCAGAGCAATGGAAAAAGTGGGCTTTTCAGGGCTTTCCAGGTGACTCTGAAAGCACATGTAATAAGAAGAGTTGTTTATTAAAGGTGGCAGACTGACGTTTGCAACTTGGCCAGTCTTTGCTGTGTAAACTGGTCCAAATCACATATATAGGATGTTTGAAAGGAAATAGGAAAAATCCACAGCTGTTGAGGGGCACATGGCACAGCATGACGAGCACAGCCACAGCAATGACATCCTTGAAGCTTGTTCTGATCCTTCTTCCAAGGGAGCATGCTGCTACTGAAACATCTGCAGCCTCTCAGATGGGCAGGTTTGTTGGAAAAACAGCAAGGAAGTGGTTAAGCCAAAGATCTGAAGCAATAGGAGTCAGGAGAAAGATATCTTAAGAAGATAGGTCTGATCTGAATATCGCTGAGCAGCTGAAGTACCAGAGGCACCAGCATAAACAGAGCATCTCTGAACACCCAGCATAAACAGAGCATCTTTGAACACCCAGCTTGCTGCTTTCTCCTCCAAGCTACACGAGGACGGTTCACATGGAGAGCAGAGAGGAAGCCCTTCCAGATGTCTGCCTGGCACATTCACAGCAAAACAGAAATTATTTTGGCTTTAAATTTCCAGAAAACCCTCATACTTCTTAAAAAAAAACCAAAAACCAAAAAGACCCTTTTGTAGCTGAGCGACATGGCAACAAATTCCCAGTCTTTCTGTTGCTTGTTATCTTTATTAATAAGTAAAAATACTAATGGCCTAAATGTCTGTGTCATGGAGATGGTTAGTGTCGTTCTGCTCCATCATCCTGCTGATGTTAAAAGGACGCAGTAAGGATGCAAGACTGCATCCAGCATGCTCTGGTATTATTAATATTGCATTGTGAAAGGCCTTTATGAGCTAGATTAAAGCTTCAGTGGTAGTAACACTAGGAAATGCCTGCGCATTAATAGTACAATAATAATTATATAATTGTACCCCAGAACTATGCTGTCATTAAAGAGAGCTCTGAGATATAGAAAAATCCAGTGGCTGAATTCTAAAGAAATTCATTTGACCAAAGTCCCTCTCATCGGTAACCTATTTTTCTGACTATTGAAGAAAGAGGCTGATGATTTTCCTGCTCTGCTCATTTAAGGATCACCTCCAAAATAATGCCCTTTATGAAAAATTTCAATCAGGTTTCAGACCTTATCATAATGCGGAGGCAGCTCTTCTCAGGGTCAGCAACAATTTACATATGTATAGTGTGCTGATCACAACTTACTGTCAGCTCTTTTATTTTTGGATTTCTCATCTACTTTTCACAGGACAGACCACACAGTCTTGAGCTCAGCTTGGAGAAAAGCAACTGCAGAATTTCCAGCATGGCTTTCGGGGAGTTCAGCCCTTACATTGCCACATCCACCAACTGATTTAGCAAACAAGATGGGCTTACTTTCTTTTTTTAATTCCTCCCACAGCTTTGCCTACCAATTTCCTGAAAATCGAAGGTTCGGGTTCATGCTTTAGTAGAGATAATATCTTTTGTATTGGCAATTAAGCAGCAGTAGGACTGAGCTGTGTGTGAAGTTCAGCTCTGTGTTTCAGACCATTGACACCAAGGCTAAAGTATCACTGAAATCCTCTCCTACCAACCCAAAGCAGCATACTCCTGAATCTTCCTCCCAGACAGCACAGAAACAGGGCTGAATTTTCCTTTTTGCATCATCACTTTTATATTGCTTCTCTCCTTTTCCTCCTTTTGCACTATTCAGCTGGAAAAAAATAGAACCATACCACTGAAGACTGGGTTCCTGTTCATGAAGTGATTGTGTGTTTTCATGAAATACCATCAAATATCAAATACATAACCTGGGCTGAAAGCAGGATAGGACCCCAAACATCTGCCTGAGCATCCTAACCAACAGGCTGCAGAACAGGGATTTTATGACTCATGAAACTTGTATTCTTGAAAAGGGGCCAATTTCAGGCCATTTACCTGGGGCTTGTGGACTCATACCCCAGCACCCCAGTAGGTAAAGAACGTGGCTCCCATTTAGGGCCTTAACCCCACACTGAGAGGACACCATTATAAACTGCCTAATTTTTGAGGGTCTGGGTCTTGTTAATGTGAATTAGGAGTACTCGGACCTATGAACCAGGGCCAAGTGGGTATCCAGCAGGATGCATGGAACAGTGCTTGTCGGCATGAGTGGGGTCAGGACAAGCACCTGCTATTAAGACATCTTTTCAGGGTCTGTATCTTTGCTTTTTCTTGCCTAATTTACACTTCTGTAGAAGGGAGGTGATGACTATGAAAGGCACTTCAGGGTCTGAGCAAGGCAAGGGCAATTGTGTTTCCTCTTTGCTGCAACAAAAGAAGCTGATGGAGAAGGGAAATGTTTTCCCTCAGAAAGCCTCATCTTTGTGACACTTTACAGTGATACCAAGCAAGACATGCCCTGCATTGCCCAGTGTACACAACCTCCAATTAATCCCGTTAACTTCAGGATCCTGCTCACATGCTTAAGTCTAAACACATGTCTAAGAATTGTGCTAAACTGGGATTGGCATGCTATGCTTCTCATAAAGCCAGCATGGTTTTATGGCAAGTTCATTTGAGCCTCTTGAATCCATTTGGAAAACAGCAGCCTAACCTGGTGTACTTTGCTTTTTATTTCCTCTATCGCTGAGTCAGGTAACGGTATGGGCATCAGAGAGTTTGTGACAAAACAGCATTCAAATGCAACACATCAGGAGCTTTAACACTATAATTTAACCAAAACAAAACAAAACAAAACAAAACACCAAAAACCAAACCAAAACCAACCAACCAACAAAAAAAAAACCAAACCAAAACCAACAACATGAATCTAGTTCGTCTGATTTTCACTTTCCATTGTTAAACCTCAGTTCTCCTCCTGTTTCTTCTACTGTCTCATGATAGCACCCCAGGTCTTCAGTCATGACAAACATCTCTCCTGCCTATAGAAATGCTAAAAGAGGATTCCTGCTTTTAAGAGATTGTGGTCTAATGGAAGATGATGCAGCAAAGATGCTGCAAAGAAAGAAGGAAAGGGAAAGAAGCAGCACTGAGAGGATGAGGAGAACGCATGGTAGCTTAGCTGGACAACTAGATGTTTTAAAAAAGCCATAACCAACAAGTATAGTGCAGGAGCTGATGAATCTTTTTCCTTTCTTTCAATATTTGTTCCCTTATTTTAAAAGGTGTTGGAACTAGATTTGGAGGATGTAATAGACTAAGTTGTCCTTTTTTTGAAGAGCAGAATGTTGCTGTCTTTTTTTTTTTTTTACCCTTTCATCTTTTTAACGCCTCTCCACGTGTCTAGAATTTCTAAAAAAATAAGTCAGTAGGACAGTAAATTCATCAGTAAAGCTCCCTTTGATCTCCTCAGAATGGATGTCTGCAGATATTCCCTCAAGTCCCCTGTCCACTTCTTAATGACAGATTTGACTGCAACTAAACCGTAGGAGGCCAGAAATAATCTGTCAAAACTCCTTTTTTTTCATGTTTCAGTAAACACAGCTCTTCAGGGATAACAGCTGCTTCCTGAAGAAGACTTCCAGTTTGGAAGAAAAACACAGGCATTTACAGGAAAATTCCCTTTCCCTTCCCTTTTCCTCCCTTGCCCTGCCCTGCCTTGCCTTGTCTTCCCTTCATGAATTTTTCTCTTGATATCCTCATGAAGTTGATGCTGTTGCCCATTACCCATAAGTCCACCCTTACACAAGAGTTACTTGCCAAGAGAGGCAATTCAGAGGAGGGTACAGGTCCAGCTGCTCTGACCTTACGGTGGAATAAAAGACAGTGGGAGGATGAAATGGACTGTGATACGGTCTCTCAAATGGGTAAATAAGCCCAGTTTGGCATCTGTGACTCTTCTCTTCTTCTAAACTTGGTAACACTTGCTTTCCGGGCATTTATTCTGGAAAAAAAAAAAAAAAAAGTTTGCTTTTAAGGTAGGCTGTTATCCCTGTGTGCACCTAACTAACCATCTGAATCTCAGCTGGTCACCCTCAGCTCCCTCTGCAGCCAGTGGAAATGTAGTCCAGAGAGCCAATGATTCATTTCATCCTAAATTAGATACTTAAAATGGAAGACAGAATCATGCCTTAAGTATCTGCCTCCGTTAACTGGGAGGGGATGACTGCCCGAGTGACCAACTCACCTGCAGACATCTACCTGCAGGCATCTGAAGGTTGGTAATGCCAACCGTGCCTTCTCTGGGTGATTTCTGAGGTTTAATTTCACTCTAGCTGGTTTGCGCCACTTCATTCATTCTTTGTTAGCTAATGAACCTAAATTCTGTCTTCGGATGCTGTGAGATGGGCCTTGGAGGATTGGATTTAATTATTGCAAAAGTTGCAAATATTTACATTTCTACTAGCGTATACTGGCAGGTGTGCCTTTTCTTGTGGAAACACATCACTGCATTTGTGATATAGACATCAAAAAATCTGTTTCATATCCAAGTGGTTTTATTTATACCAACTATTGAGAAAATAATCATTTACCGGAGAAACAGTTTCTATTAATATTCATTATCATATGCCTTGAAAACCCATACACAAAATGTAATCACAGCCTGTATTAGTTTTGTAATTGGTGCACCTGACATGCAATTATTTGAGAACCACACTGGCAGTAGTATTGACAAGAACTCTCCACTTGCCATCTTTCACAGTATCTGGATAGGAAAGGAAAAAATGGTGGAAAGACACGGGAATTTCCATTGCAATCTGAGGGAGGCAGCCAGGTTGAGCTGTCTGCTGCAACGGAGAGTTTTAAAAGCTTTATACGGGAATTGGAGGAGGAAGGCAGCCCCAGTGCACTGCTGCGGTATGTATGTACTGAAGGGCTTGCTTGAAAATGAGGAAGGGTTGGAAGATTCTGATTTTGGCTTCAATTTGGAAAGGGAATTTGGAAAATAAACACTGAATTGTGTTAGTTTATCACGGTTCGGTTGGAGACGGAGGAAAAGTGAAGTAATAGCTAACTCAAGCAGCTGATTTAGTGTTATAGCACGTTGGAAATTTAACAGCAGATACAAAAAAAAAGAGGAAAAAGACTTAGGGGTGAGATTCATCTCTCCTAACTTCAGGGATAGGATACATCTCACTGAAATGTGGGCGTATAGAGGGTGATTCACTGACCAAACGTAGGAGTCTGCTTTACAGTGAGACAAATCGCTTCCTAGGCTCCGCCGACCATGTTGACTAGATCCCCAGTGCCGGCAGTGGGAGTGCAGACTTCCAGCTCACATGTAGACTCTTGCATTGCACCATCCTACACTACCTCCTACCCAGGCTGGCTTTAGGGATGGGATTCACTTTGTCTAATTTCAGACATCTCCCCAGCACACATCTACATCAAGCTGGTCA
Organism: Falco rusticolus; assembly: GCF_015220075.1. NCBI lineage: Eukaryota > Metazoa > Chordata > Aves > Falconiformes > Falconidae > Falco > Falco rusticolus. Next base: position 57,251,220 of record NC_051190.1, on the reverse strand, counting down.
CCCTGGGCTCCCCGCACAGTCAATGAAGAGACACAGGTATTTTTAGGGTATGAGTCATGACAATGCAGATCTGTCCCTCCCAACTGTTGGGCTACAAAGCCAAAGCCGCTCTTGCTTGATCCTGTAATTCCCTGTACATTTGTCTGTACCTAAAAGAAGGAAAAGGAGAGGCTATCACCCTAGTCTTGCTGTAACCTGGAGAACTGAGCTGCAGGCCCAGTTTTGTGGAAGGCTTAGAAGCTCACTTTTCTCCCAGTTCCCTTTCCCCATCTGCAGGTACTCTCCAGTTCAGCGTCTGTGCCTGCAGCCAGCTCTAGACATACAGTCCCGACGGTGGCACTGCTGTCACCTTGCCAATGGCCCTGATTCAGGCACCAACATCTACAACCCAGTGCAGTTCCAGACCTCTTGTCTCGGTGCTCCACTCTGTGCCTTCAGAGCTTGAAGTGCCCCTGGGCTCTGCCTCAGCGAGGCTGGAGCCCAGCTCTGTACTTTGACTTCCACATCATGGCCAGGTGCCCAGAAGCGTGTCACCACGCACCGCAGTCATGGGCACGCATGTCCTTTCTGGGACTCGGAGCTCATCTGCATCCAAGTCTTGCTGAAACTACTATTTCAGCAAGGTGTTTGCCAGAGGGAATTGGTTATGGAAACATTCGTTGTGATTTTGGCTTTATTTTCATAGAGTTATTAATTTGGGCAAATGCCGCTTTACCTGTTCTGGGCTTCTAAGATCTTGTGCCAGCAGTGTTCCCAGTTGTGAGACCAATAAAAAAAGAAAACAAACCCGATCACTTTCACATTGCTTCTCTCCTTTCCCCAGTTCATAAGGTCCCAAGGTGCCTTGCAAACTGCGTATACGTGTGCACAGAGGAGACATTTAGCCATCATTCAAAGGACAGTGACTATTCAGCAGCCAGCTGGATTGTTAAACTGCTGGTTTGGACAGGAAAGGAAGAAAATTGCTAAATGTCAGGGAAAACTGAGGAAGAAATGTAGATAAGTGGGACACAATTACCTGAGCTGGGACTGAGCCAGAACACTAGAGCAAAATATCTTCATTGTTTGGGTCCGCCCATGCCATCAGACTTTCCTGGATCAGGACTTTGGTCTTTTACTATGCATGAAGGGGGTTGGTTCTCCCTGAGTAATGGCACTGTTGGTGGGCTATGGGCTGAGCCAACAGCCCCAGAATGTTTCCTTGTAGGACTTTCTCCCTGCTACCTCCCCCAGCCCAGATTTTCTTAGCTTTAATAGATGCTTGGAACCACTTCTTTTGAACAAGCAACTGTTGATTTAGTACCAAGCCACAGTCTTTCCAAGTGCAAAATACAAAATATAACAAGCTACACATCTGTCTGCATGGAGAGATGCAGTCCAAATCCAGTGGAGACAGGAAGAGATAATTCAGCACTCTTGCTGAGCTCCATTAATCCACATATTTAATACAAACACAACATTAGAACTAATTCTGGCTCTGATGTAGAAAGCAGATGTAAAGGGTGTGTGTGTGTGTCAGACAATCCAGCTTTTCAGATTACCCATCATTTGTGGTTTGGATGTTAATGTGGTAGTCAAACCTCTTAGGATTATCTACCTGTCAAGAAGAGAAAAGTAGTAGTATTTTCTGTTAGGCAAATCTTAAACCACATAAATGAAGTTACTCCATTGCCAGCTGCTTTAGAGGATTGTCTTCAGGATCCACTGTGGTTATCCTGTTTCAGAACTCAAACTTGTTTATCTAGCTAAGTGAATTTAATTTTTTGGATTGTATGGAGGGCAAGATCATCAACGATGACTCCATTTTCTCTCCTTCAATGTCTGCGTGCTTAGCGAGGTTACACCAGAGGAGGCCAAAAGTTGGAGGTTGCAGCATACCCAGGAGCTCTACCCCTCCAAGTGCTCTACAGGGTCTAATGCTGAAAAAAACCCTCTTCCATTCCTGAGCCAAAGGCACGCAGAAATGTGGGGCAGGGAACAAACTGTTAACACCTGTAAATTTCTTTCCCATCCTTTAGGACCTGACCCCTTGAATTCCCTTTGTGTCCCAACTGGCAGGTCCTCACTGCAGCAGATTTTTAGTTTGCCCTTGAAGTAACCTGTGCGACAGTGAGAGGGGAGGGAGTTGTCTGCTGGGGGCAGCGCTGGGGGTGATACAAGTAGCGGTTGAGTGGAGATGGGAGGAAAACTACAGCTGGAGTATTCAAAGGTGGCCAGTGCACAGTTTCCTGAAAAGTCAGTGAAGACGGTTTTGCTTTCCCCTAGCCAAAATCGATGAAGCCCTCCCTGCGCAGAGGCAGCCACCACCGTGCTGCCTTGCTGGGGCAATGGATTAGTCTCTGTGCTCTGCACCACGCGCCTCTGCTCCTGGGAAAGACAGGGAAAACAAAGAGCAACATTACCATAAGGTAAAAACTCTTCGGTGGGGGAGGGATATTTAGTGCTGGTTCTTGTGATCTTTACCATCTGTAGAACAGATGGAGCTTCATTATGAGGAAGAGAACACCTTGAGAAGCATTATAATCTCACACCAGCCCGGAGAGAAGCAAAACCTGACTGTAGTCAAGATCTCTCTCAGGGAGGGTTTTGGCTTGTGTTTATGAAGGTTTAGGGAGCAGGGAAAAGAGGCTAATGAATGATTGGCCACAAAAATACTGCCATTAATTTCGTTAGCATCTGAGACGAGAAGAGCCAGCGTGGCTTTATTTAGCTTTCTGTCTGAAGTAGCAGGCTATATTTTTTAATCTTGGGAAGAAAGCCTAATGCTTGCCCCTCAGAGCTGAAGTTAGCTGGGCAGTTTTTGCTTGGAGGATTTGGTGCAAAACCCTTTTATTTTTGTTTGTTTAACCTTTGTGCCTTCACCCTCTGTCTGCCTTACAGAGTATCTCTGAATCTGGCATTCTTGCAAGTCCCAAACTCGCAGCAAATCTCAGCTCTACCCTCTGCATTTTTCCTGCATTGGTATGCAAATACCAGGAAACCGCAAGATTCATCTAGCTTATGAGCGGTGGATGCAGCACAGAACTACAAGGAGGCTGTGCAGGCATTCCTGCCCCACACGGCTGGGACAGAGCTGGCCACAGCAAGCCCAGAAATGGGGGGCAGGCAGACCCTTAACCCCCTGGCAAGTCTGCACCTGGCTTCTGCACCACCAAGCCATAAATCAGCCATGGGACGCACCAGCGACCCTTGGGTTCCACCACCCTCCTGACAAAACACAACTGAGCTTCAAGTGTGAAACAAAATCCAGGTGAGTTGGAGGGCTGCAGAAAAAAAAAATCCATGAAGCTCCAGATCCCTAAGGGTGAAGAAATGCAGTTTTAGGAGAGCAGCCTTTGCTCTTGATGATTTCCTAAAATTCCCCTGCTAGTTCCCATGGTCAGATATCCCTGATCTTGAAAAGCATAACAGCGCAGATAACTTGGCATACCCTTGTCACCCTTGCAGCGATTGCCGTGTTTCCCTCCTTAGAGGTCCCAGAAGTGTTTTTGCAAAACAGCCTGGTCCGCTAGATACAGAGCATGGGAACGGGCAGCAGGAGCCCAGAGACAGTCTTTCTCCAGCTTCTCCATACAGTTTTTTTCTTTGCAACTCCTTAGCTGTCTTGTCTCTTCCTCTGTGTTTACGCAGTGCCTAGCACTGCGGGGCTGGGGTCTCGGCCGAGCCTTTAGCAGGCAGCACCATGATACAATAAAGACGTGCTCCTTTAGAAACTCTACCACCTTCCGTGAATAGCTGCAAGTTTGGTTCTGATCCAAGCAACCTTATCCACAAAGTACAGAGAGAACCTGTCATGGTGTGAAATACTAAACTCTGCCTCTATTTGGAGGAAAGCCACAATTTATCAAGCTGAACACCACAAGGAGCGGATCCGTCTGCCTACCTAAATCTTCCTGCTAGTTAATAGCTAGGCAGGGAGTTTTATCTTATATGTTTGTTATTTTTTTAATTATTTTTTAAAACTCAGAAGATCATTTATTCAAAGTGTAATGACTGCAGTACATGGGACTCGTAACAGATTCAAAATTAACATAATGATATTTGATAATAATCATAACATTTCATAATATTGATTGCCGGAGAGAACTGACAGCAAAAGAATGTACCAGCTGTCTGTACGTGTAACATCTCCCCGCTTTTTAACTTTTTGTCTCCTGAGGAAAAGTATCAGATGGAAGCTTTATTTATTTATTGGGGTTTGTTCATTCATAGAGAGGAAAAAGATAGAGGGCAAAAATGTGAACATTAAAGTATCCTCCCAAGAAGATAAAGACCTTATACCCATGAACTTGGCTCAGACATGTTTTCTGACCTCACTGCCTCTTGCTCAGCCACACATGAGAACTCCAAGACAAAAGCCTTGCTCCAGCCCCTCTGGATGCCCACCGGGACCCCTTGGGCTCTGAGAAGCTGTGCCCAAGCCATGGATGGTGGCTGTGGCTGATGCGGATTTCAAGAAGGGACTGCTCCCTTACCCTGAAGCCATGAGCGGTGACATACTTTATACCTTTATTGCTAAACCCTTTTTTTTCTTTTTTTCTCCTGCCAGCCTCAGGGTGGCTGTGTCCAAACTGCTTCCTACCCAGAGCCGGCTGCACGAAGCCCTGCGCCATGCTGGCGACAGAGCCCGAGAGCACGAGCCAAAAAACACCCCAGGGACAGCACAGCCGCGTGGGTCACTGCAGGCCAGCCCAGTGCATGAAGCCATGATTTTATTTATGGCTACACATGGAGCCTGGATGCTCCATGGGTCCTAATTCAACAGCGCATTTAATCCTTTGCTGGACAGAGCTTCTGTGGTGGTGGTGTGGCATGTCCAGCGGCTAGATGCGTTGCATTTCTTCGTTTTTACTGTAGGAGACCTCTGCAGATGCCAGGCAGGAATCTAACTTCCCAGGTGCTCAGCAGTTTTTGAAAATCTACATAAGTCAAGAGGAAAATGCAAAATCACTAGTCACATCAGCTAGCATTGTCTGGAAAATGTAAAGTGTTTCCCGAGACTATGGAATTTTGAAGAAGAGAAATCAGTCAGCCTCTCTGAAATTTTATTCCAGCTCTTTATTACAAAATCATACAGTTGGTGAGCTTCTTTCGACCACTCCAAGGAGAATGAATTGCTAAATTTGTACTGTGGGGAATTTATATTGTGGGAAATTATTGCCACTCATGTTACTACAATTTAAAGGTATGAGTGCTTCTCTGTGCTAAGAAACAATTCAGAGGGTCCGTGCACAGGGATGTATCTGTATCAGAGAGCTGGCACTTGAGCTGCCAGCCCCCTGCTTTAACTCTTTACCTGCGTTCTGTGATAAGTTATACTGCAACCCTGGAAATATTTGGTGAGGAATTTGTTAAGCACACGCAACGTACAGAGTCATAGAATCATGGGGTCATTTAGGTTGGAAAAGACCTTTGAGATCATCAAGTCCAGTTGTTCACAATTGTTAATGTAATGATATTGTGGCAACATCTGCGGCTGGCATTTTTCATTGTGTGATGGAGTATAACAGCAATGTGAAATCAGGGCATTATGTGAGAGACAGAGGGGGAAGGAAAGAGGGACAGAGTCTGTTGACTTAAGAATGCCTCCAAAGAGCATGCGATAAGAAAATAAGGAGACTGGTGGAACAGTCAGTCCTTGTTTGGCTGGCTGCCTGCAGATTGAAAAGATCAAATATTTACTGGTGCTCCCAATGCAGAAGAATAGCTGGATCTCTGGCTGATTGGAAGCAAAGCGATACTGAGCGCTGTTAAAATAACACAATGCTTAATGTATAATGCTGTTTTTCAGCCAGTACTCTGGTATTCAGCTGTACCTGTGCTTGCAAAAACTGTTCATCACTGCAATAATTTTCTCCTTGAAGAAAGGTGAGTTAGGGTATAAAGTATACATTAGGACTGGGGAGATGAGTGATTTTGTAAGGGGGAAAAAAAAAAAGAAAAAGCCACCAACGTGAATGGAAAGGAACCCTCCCAGACAAGAATTAATCTGTTGCTGGCAATGCAGTCCCCCTCTGTAGCAGCTGGCTATACCACGGACAGTAGATGATGGACAGACTCACTCAGCACTCATCCTCTGCCCGGTCCTTGCTGCAATGCCCACAGCTGCGGTGTTGCTGCCTTCCTCCTGTGCAGAGATCCCGGCAGCAGGCACTGGCCTCCAGCCTACGGGAAAACCTACATTTTGCAGAGGATGCTGGAGAGCTTTGTCTGGCTTTCGTTACTGAACTATCCAAACCCATGAGAATGAAGGGTTCATGAATGAGAATGCATCCCAAGCAATTGCACTTGTTTTAGGGGCACCTGGTTTGGAAGATGGCAGCAGTGCCAAGGTACCAGCCTGGGTGTTGCGAGTGGTGCATAACGCAGTTGTTGCATGTCTGACCATCCCCTTGAGAGAAATCAGGGAAGCAGAATTAAGTAAGGCACACCCTGATTTTCAGAACTGCTAAAATCCTCCGGTCTAATGACTTCAGCTGGACTTACAAACACTTGGCATGTCTACAGATTCAAGCTTTGCTTCTTGGGATGGTAGCTATAAAGCCAGGAGGACTTCATTAAGCATGGTAGGTGTAAGGAGAATGAGGCTTAAAAGTCACATGTGCTTTAGCTTGGTACTCTCCAGCCTTTTAAAGCCTCAGTGAAATCCTGAAGCTTTTACCTAATGTTGATTCATCCTTGCTCAAGGAAAACATTCTCTGGTTGCAGTGGATAAGTTGCCAGAGGAAATTCTTAAGGATTTGTCTGATAATGAAAAGATGATCGGAATGGCTGTGTAGAAAGCCTACAATGGTGAGAAAGCAGCAGCAGAGTGGTTTGAGAATAATACATTTGCTTCTCTGTGTGTATAGCTGTGTGTCAATTCTCAGCATTCTTGGAAGAGAAGAATACCAACCCAAGGTGGCATTTTCCAGAGAGCCTTTTGAAAAGAGTCATCCTCATCTTCATTCACTGGAGACCACAAATATACTTGTGTGTGAAGTTGTAAAGCCTTCTGAGAGAGCAGTTTGAATTAAAGTTTGCAGTTCTTGGTCTGCAAGACAGAGAATTTTCCTGAATACATTGTTCTGAAATCCCCTCCTCCCCTTTGTCCTGTTGGTCCAGAAGCTGGTCTTTTTAAGTAATTGATAAAATCGATGATTTAAGTAATTAGTCTGCCCAACAGAATTTCTACTAGGAAGTACAGTTGAACCAATTCCTAAACATAAAAAAAAAATGGGAAATAATGGAGTGGAAGTGCTTGAAACACTGTTCAGAGATCATATAACAAAGTTTAATGCAGTGTTTCTTTCAGGTGCCAAAAGGTGAAAATTAGTATATTAAACATTTCCTCTGGTTATTTATCTGTGGATCCAATAAACCAACAATTGACTTGGTGGTGGTAGAATATGAAAACTAAGGATTCAAGAATGAGAATGAGGAGAGAGTGGTCCACTCTGCAACAAACTGCTCCATGCTTCAATTGCTGCAGCCAGACACCAAGTCATGGTCTCTGCTAATGAGCTACAGCCGACAGTTTTCCATCCAGCATGCTTTTAATTCCCATGTGTTTCATTTCTTTTGAGGGACTATGGAAGAGCCAGGTGAGAATTCTGCTGCCATTCAGACTGCATGCAGCTGCAGACTTCAGTCTGAATCAGCCCATCCAAGAGACACTGATTTATTGAAGAGGATTGAACACATTAGAGATGGTCTGCTGGAGAGGTGAGACTATATTAAAACACTGAGAGAAACTTCAGGGTCAGCCAGATTCAAAATGGAAAGCACAGCTGATCTTAGTTAATAAACTGTTGGGAGAATGGCAGGAGGAAAGATGACTTTTGATCTTGCCAAGCATGTAGACTTGTTAGTAGGATGGCCAAAGTGCCTTAGATGTTCTCCATAAATGTTGGAGAGCAAAGCGTACCTCTTAGGGAAAAATGTGGTGTATGTGAGATGTGAATGCCTCGTGGGAGAGTTCTGTCTCCCTCAGTTACAGAAGCAGCCCGAAGTGACGAAGTTTCCCCCTTAGATGCCCTAATGAGATGCTCAGTGAGGAATCCTGAAATTGCCACGTCCCAGAGCTGGTTCCTGGTGAAGGCGAATTTAGATCTTTGCTTTTCTGTGCAGCGTGGCTCCCCGGGAGAGGGAGGAGGACAGCTAAAGCAATGCAAAGGAAAGGGAGGTTTAGAGAGCTGCTGAAGGCACCCTGGTTTCTGCTTCTTATGTTAAGAAGCAATTGAAATATTAAAGGTAATAAAACATCATTTAGTTCATGCTGTGAACTTCAGTTGTTTATTTCAGTTCACGCTTTGCATTTTATCTACCGGGCCTCAGACTGTCTATGTTGATAAATCACCATGTTCCAAGTACAGAAGGGGGGAAGAACATTTTATTTCATAACTATTCAATTATGAAACCAGAGGAGGAGGGAAAAATATATTAATATAACTTTTTCCAGAATTATCAATATCTCTAGTGTCATCTTTATTTTACCCTTTCTCAGCCAGGGATCCTCATCCCCATTTTAAGGAGAGGAATAGTGACTTGTCCAAGAAGCCAGGGATAAAAATAAGGTTTCCAACAATGGTTAACTTCTTCCACTCTATAAAACTGCACAATAACACTGTGCTATGATCAAAAAACAGCCCCTCCACCACAGGGAGCCTCTGGACCCAAATCCTCCCTGCAGAAAATCCCAAGGTGCACTCACAACTTGTAGCATGAGGAGGTTGTCAACAGCAGCACAGTGATGCTCAGAGAGGGTTGCAGAATTAGGGGTCTACCCCTAAAATGATGAATAGTGTCACTAATTGACAGAGTCCCCCGATAATTAAATGGAAAGTTGAAAGTTATTTCCTTTTTTTTTCTTGCATTTCTCTCCTTTTGCTACCCCAACAAAGGACAAAATGTCAGTCATAACTTCAACTCAGCAGAGCTTTGTCACTTTATCTACATTTTAAATGTTATCTGAATGTTAGCTTTTTACATTTGCTTTTCTTTATTTAATAAAAAAGGCAAACCTATCATAATAGGCATAAAACCATCACGAGAAGGTCATAAAATGCATATTGTTTGCCAAAATGAACGGAGCATCTCCCGTCTTATCTATCTAGCAAATAAATACTGAAGGAAGTTTCTCTATCTTGCTGTTGTTTATAGATTTTTAAGTGTACTCGGAGCTGGTATAAAGTGCCAGATTGACAACTCTGCTTGTTGCCAGAACAGTGACAGCATAGACTGCAGGCAGGGTGAGACACCGTCATGCTAATATGTTCTGTTTTGGACCAGACTGGGATGAAAGAAAATATGTGGAGTGAAAGATCCAGTCTGTGGCCCATGCAATCTTTTGTCTCTGTAGTCTAACATAGATGGTGGTTGTATATGCCAGATTAAAAAGGAAAAAAAAAAAAAAAGGAAAAAAAAAGCCAGCATTAAAATAATTACTAAGCAAAGACTTGGCCAAGATTTACCAATACAGTGATTTCAGTGTGGTTGGATGCCATTGTTTCTGGGTGTACAAATTAAAACACCTTAGAGAACTGATTTTCAGAAAGCATAGAGCATTCCTCTTCGGTGAAAACTGTGCTTCTTCAACAGCATGCCTCTCCCTCAAAACCTAAATAATACTTCTGAGTATCCAGCTTACATACAAACAGGACGTGAAAATGCCAATAGCTTGTAGCAAGTAGGAAGTTTCTCTCTGTAAATTGCTTTTGGATTGTACCCAACAAAACATTCATTAAAAAGGGAAGAAATCCCCAGAAGAAAGACCCACAGGTTGCTAGGAAGTCCTTTTGAAACCTGAGCAATTACTTGGGACCTGATAATATTTCCAGCCCTTGGGTCAAACAGGTAGCTTGGATGCTTTTCCTGCTCCTCCTGGCTTTGTCAAAGGGGAGGGGGGACGGATTTAAAACTGTCCAGAGTCTCATCAGTTCTCACTCATCCAGCATGTAACACTGAGCCAAAAATCAGGTCAAGTCCATTCTGCTGCTGCTGAAGGTTGCACGGCAAATTTTATGTATGCATCTATCATAGATATACATCTATGTATCTATACATCATAGCTACCTGTGGGAACAGGAGAAAAGGAAAATTTCCTTCACCTCAACCATCAGTTTGGGAAGAAAAAGGACAAAAAGTACTTTTTTAAACAGAGAGGTTGCATGACTTATGGGAAAGTTGTTATTTAGAGTTTTGTTGAGGAGGTCCTCTTTAAAGAGAAGATGTGGTAAGCTGAACTAATACTTCCACTTTTTAAACCTGCAGGTGGCTCACCTGATAGACAAAGCAATAACATGGGTGTTTTTCACCTTGCCTAGGTGGCAGGTCATGGACCAGGAGATACCAGGTCAGCTTTTGGGAGCCCGGTTTGATAATAAACTACAATCTGTGGCTGGAAAACCTGTAAGCCCTCCATGTATCGCCTCCACAAGAGTTACTGTCAGGGCAGAAACATCTCAGCAGAGGTGGGTGTATGCACAGAGGCGGCTGCTGGTGTATTCCTGCAAGGTCTGTACCGACCGGCGCAGCTGCAGGGAGGGGAATCCAACTGTGTTGCTTCATCAGCTCTTTGCAATTAGTTGCATCTAATCGCAGCACTGAACAATAGCAATTGATGAATTAATGAGTTGGCAAGAGATGATCAAGAGAACATAATGTGGTTTTCAGAGCCTTATGACTGACATTACAGTGTGAAAGAGAAGGAAAGAAAAGCAGGAAAGAACAAATGTTTCCACCCAGCCAGCTTACCTTCCTGTCCTCAGGGACTGGAAAGTTTAGTGGGCAAAGAGGAGAGCTCCTACGAGAGGTATGACACATCACAGGGAACAAACCTTGCGCTGAGGAGCCTGCAGTAGATAAAGGAGCAAAGATGGATGGGATGGAAGAAGCACAGTATCGTTTTCCCCACAGCTTCCTGAAGCCCCAGTTGGATGCACGAACTCGTGCAGGAGACACATAGCAGAGCCTTGAACTGAACCCACAGACCCACATGTAAGAGAACGTGTAGACAAGTGTTTAACTTCACAGATGTGTTGAAGTTCCCTTCAAATGCTTAAAGAGCTACCCTAGGAACGCAGAAACAGCAAATGCAGTTCCCTGCCTTATTAAGTGACCGCACCTCTTCCAGAAACTGGTTTTGAGCCATTTTCAGCCCACTGGATATTTTGCTTAATTCCATTCTTGGCCACCCCTGACTAGCTGTTTTTTATATCAGGAATGCTCTCCAGCTTATCCTGGACAACAATACTGCCCTGAGTTGGGACCACGTGATCTTTATCATCAAATCTTTCTGATTCATTTTTGTCCTTTTCTTTTACATATTGTTCTTATTCCCGTTATTGCTAAGCTTACACTGCTGGGAAGCTCTCTGGGCTAGAACACCAAACACATTCATATGGCATTATGCATCTCCTTCCTCCTCTGTGATGAAAGGAGTCAGGGAAACTTGTGTCCACGAGTGAGCCTGAAATGAAAAGCAATCCATTGCCACTTAGGTTTGGAAAAGGAGCTGTAGACCACCCTTTGAAAAGCTGGGAGCTTTGGAGACCCCACAAGGCTTCCCATCTTACAAACCACAGGCTCTTTGGGGAGGGCAAAGTTTTAGTGCCTTTCCTGGCACGTAGCTGGGTGTTTCCAGTTCAGACGTTGCGTTCGTACCCACTGGACGCTTAGCCACGTTCCAGTGAGCCAAGGAAGCGCTTGGCTGAGCAGAAGAGTTATTTGGGGCTTGAGTCATGGTGGAAATGAACCTTCCTGAACCCTGAGGCCCCAGCCAGGATTGTGAAATAGCCGTGTGTCTGGAGATCTCTCCACTTCTGTGAATAACGGCTTTGCTCAGTTGACTTTTGGAATCCATCTTTTTTGTCCTAATAATTCTACAACAGCATCTTGGGGGAATTTATCTTAATCCACAATATGCTCATGTTTCTGTTTGTTCATCATAATCTAAATATAGGCAAAGAGAAAACTACAGTCCACTTACTCTCCCTACTGAAAGAGGCTAAGAGGGAGCTTTTACTATTTGCACAAGCTAATGGAGATACATCTCCTAATTCCCTTTTTGCCTCACAGACTTGAAGTTGCTTCTTGCTTGCTGTTAAAGCTGGTAACTGATAATAAAGGTAGCAATTATTTTTACGTCGCAGGATGCCCGGTACTGAGGCTATGCAGGAGCCTCATTACTAAACAGTATTCAATATTTATTCATGTATGTAAATTCCACTGGTCGAAATCTTGACACATTCACAGCATCACATATTTCATTCAGTTTATCCTCTGTAATTGTTCCCAACTGCTCAACAGCTCTGAACGATGAGTCCCATTGCGAGCAGGAGGTACAATGAGCGTAGTGGTTGTTGCTTCATAAATAATCTCAGAAGCTTGAGGACTGCAAATGACCTTGTTGTGTTTGAGCTTGGAGCAAGGACCGTACTGTTCGAAAGCTGTTTGGTGGGTTTGACTTTTACACTCTCTGTTTACGTATGTGTGTTGTTACTTTGTCTTCTTGAGCAAAAGATGGATGGCACAAGAGGTAAAGAGAACGTGAGGTGCAAGAGGTGTGTAAGAGTCATTGCTGTAAATAATGAATTTGATATTTTCACTCTGGATTGGTGGGGTTTTTTTGAATACTTATTATACAGAATCACATTGTGCAGTTGGCAGGAGCTGTTCTAGTAACTTACATGCATATATATTTTAGGAACAAAAATTTTAAAGGGGAAGCACAAAAGAAAGAGTGGAGATTGAAGTGCAATAGGTTAACACATGTTATGGCCTTTATTTAAAATTTATTTCCTGATTCTTCACCTCTGGAAACCATTTTGGCATGACTCTGACTACGTTCAGAAGGATTGGTTCAGTGCAACTTCAAGATCTTGTTAATTCAGAGCTTGAAATGGTGGGCATAGCAACACCTAATTTTTTTCTTAAAGCTGTGCTGACATTGATGGCCCTGGCATCATTGGATATGCTTGGTAACTAGTCCTGAACTGCCTGGTATTTGTGCTGCAGATCTAGGAGTGCTTTGCAGCGGTGCAGTCAAAGATAAGCCCAAGAAAAAATGTAGTTCTCACATCTTACTTGGGCGATATGTTGTTTGGGTAACATGTTGTTTACTTACTTCTTAGATACATCAATGCTGAAACTTCACTCTGTCCTCACTGCTATGCCCCAGGGTGCTGCCTGCCTCTGAAAGCATCAGCTGGTTTAGCTGAGGGAGAGAGACCCCTCTGAGAGATCTGAGCATTAACAAGACACAGATTATGCCTCCCTCCTTCACACAGGGCAATTTGGAAGACACTACTAAACATGCTGAAAAACAAAATCAAGGCATGAATATTTTCACAAGGCGAATCAACACCAGCACAAGGAAAGGAGAAGAACAAAACACCCAAGGTTTCTAAACGTATCTGCAACTTGTTTGTTGCTTTAAGCAAGACTTGAGCATTGAAATTAAGCCCAGGGAGGAGGTGGAAGAATAGAAACATTATTATTTCTATGTATAAACGTGGATGGTTTTGAAGGAAGAGTTGCCACAAGTAATCACAGACTAGAAACTTGCACTGGGGAACCAAAGGGTGAATGGCTGACATCCCAAGCCCAGACAAGCAAAAGGTAATCAGCAGGCTCGATCTCGCAGAAGGAAAATAGTGAGGAGATTTGCACTCCCATTTAAAAACAAACAAAACTGATCTTGGCACAAAACTGATCTTGGCCTTATTATTACTGCCTAAAGTTGAAGAACTGCATGGTAGTGATTATCATCACAGAAGGAGAGAGAGAGACTGCTCCAGGCTCTGGCTGAAATTACAGCATCTTGTCTTCCACGTACCACTCCTCTGCATCTCCAAGATTGCTGACGATGTGGCAAGAGGCTGCCGTTGGAACTTTGGCATGGCCACTGCCTACTACAGACAAGACACGCTTGCTGAGCTGATGTTCGTGGTCCTTTGGCATTTGTCCTTTTTTATTGTTTTCTTTGAACTAGGTGATGTTAGACTGAAAGCATATGTTGGCTGTATAAAGAAAATCTTAACCAACCAGTGCATATAAATTACAGCTGGTCTTGTTACTTCTTATTAGCAAGAACAGGTTTGAGAGGATGTGGTTTGCACTCACCCTGACAAGCTTCTTACATCGTGTCTGTCTCCAGAGCAGGCTTTGGAACTAAAGAGTTTTGTATTTCTGCTCTTCCATGATGTAACCTGGCCCATCCACTGAGTTCAGGCTGTGTCACAAGCTTAGCAGGAATTACTGTGAAGCAAGGAGGGTATGAATGATTAAAAGGAGCCTTGACCAGCTAAGCTGTGAAGGCATTTGACAAAAAAACTCGATGTCACTGTCACAGTAATTAATACTGAAGAGCATTTTGGTGCCATGAATATTGTACTTAAGGAATTATATCAGCATGTTAAAAATGCATCATGAGAGGGCACATTTCATTTGACTTAGTTTCAAAAAGGAACTACTCATAATACAAAGACATAAAACCATGCCAGCAGGGAAAATCATCCTTTCTTCAATTAGGTCACTGTAACCAGACTCTTTCAATTGCATAGCTCCCAAAAATGTACCCAGTTTATCAAGATTCCAGCGATACTGTCCAGTGTTGCCAACTTATTGGGTGTCTCAGATGGGTGCTTTCAACAGAAAAAGGAAAGCTTTCCAAAAATTGCACAAAATTCATTCAAAAATGAAGCAAAGGTGGTTGACCACATCCACAGCGTGCAGCTCTGGTCCTCCAACCTTTCCATCTCAAGAAGGATCCATTAGAACCACAAACAAATGGTACTAAAAGGGTGAGAAGGTTGCTCTCAAGTATAAAAAGGCTTTATTACAAGGAGGCTACATCTGTGCTAGTAAATGAAATGGTCTGGGGCCCTGAGGAAAGGTTGCCCAGCCCAGCTTTCACGCATGTAGCTAAACTCTTCTGCAAGAAAACAGGTGGGTCTGCTCCCTGCCATCTCTTGGCCATCCTTGTCTTGGTCTGTCCTGGGGAAGGCATAGCATCTTCATTACTGGAGAGTTCAGAGAACAGTTTAAAAAACATCAGGAATAGTTAAGCTCTACCTGAACCTGCCTTGAGACTGGGACTTGGTATCTTCCATCCCTCCCCAGTGCTCTCAGGTCTGTTAGATTATAAATACATCACTTCTTGCCCTAAGATGTGCTACAATTTTTCTAGGCATTTTTCAAGTCTTACCTTTAACTCACTTCTGAAGTGGCTGCAGGAGGTGGTGAAGTAATCCTTGTTCATGACAATCTTTGTATTGTATGTCTGCACACAATGTCCCTTGGGATCCAGCCCCGGTACTGGATGTGTACTAGACATGACTATTTTAGTCATCACTTTTCTATTCAAGCTGTAGGATGCTGCTCTGCTCTTCCTTTCATTTGATGGCGTCATCTGCCCTATTCTTCTTCCACCTTTTTGTTTGTTTTGTGTTTGAGGAATGTTCCTTGATTCTGAACTGAATAGAGAGGTCACTAATGGAAACCCTGCATCTGAAACACCGCAAAGTGAGAGAAAAACTCTGCCCATCTCTGAGGGACAACTTCTGGTTGGTAGGATGTGTTAAAAAATTGGCCTCCGTTTCTGTGCCTGGGGCAAGGGAGACCACCATGGAAGCACAGGGACAGAGACTAGTCTACTCTGTGTACAACAGCTTTCTGGCTAAATTTCCCAATGACCTGTACCTTGAGCAGGTACTTGCACAAGGGTGTATTTTACATCCACCCCATGCGGCTATCAATCTTCAAGCCCTCAGCTCCCATAGTACGAAGGGAGATGGGAGGAGAGGGTGAGTGGTACCAGAGGGCAAAGCTGCCATCTGGGGACTGAGGTCCTGAGACAATGAATGTTCCAGCTGAGCTTTGTGCTCTTCCCCACGAAGTGTTTGATGCTATGTCTGATTAATACAGCCTTCTATTGCTTTGTCATCGAAACCTTTGGTGTTGTCTAAATTCATGAAAAACATGTTTCTTTTGCCAACAAATTGATTTGATTTTCTTTGATAAATTATGGGTTATCATAAAAGAAGAAGCACTTTGTGTGCCTGGTGACAACTTCCTTTGAGGTAGAGCATATTAATCTACATACCGCATTTGCTTTGAAGTCAGAACAAAATCCTGACTCGTGATGTGTGTCCATGAAAAAGAAACAGACAGTAAGCTCAATTCTGTTCTGCTACATCCATGTAAATCCATATCAGTGCCAAAGCTGCAACAGAGATAAGGATTGGGCCCAGTATGTTATCTCTATGCATATCCCATGCTTGGTAGGAAGGAAAAGACAGGAAAGAGAGAGGTGAAAATTCCGCATTTTAGCTGTATGTCATCTCCCCGGTGAAAGATGCGTTGACCGGAGGATGATCTTGCACATTAAAGGTAATATTGTGTATCTGTATAGAACAGCTTAAAGTGAACTAGAAATAAAAAAAAGTCAAAGGAAGCAGTTATGGTGGTAAATATCAGTGTGACACAGACGAAATAACTCAAAATGCTTTTTACTGACACAGCGTCAGCAAGATGTAGAGCTTGTTTCTCCACTCGTACTAGTTTTACAGCCCTATAACTCACCAGATGGCAACAGAATAATCCTTGATTTGTGCTCGTTCAAGAGGGTCAAGCAGCTACCCAAATTTCTTAGTCCAGCCCTCTCATTTCCTTTTGCCATAATATAACCTCTTCTTTCCCAAAGCTGCCATTGCTGAAGCCTGTGGGTCTCCTGCTCTGACAGCTCTGGTGCTGCGGGACCAGCTGTCTGTGGGAAGGTCCTCCTGCTCTGTGTCAGCATCCCTGAGAAAGGAGTCAGACCCCACATGTGGCTGTCAGCATCTCATTTGCAAAAAACTTGTTCAAAGGCAAGGTGGATAATGCTGAATATAATGCTGTGGTCCATGGAAACCCAAGTGAAGGAAACATTTACAGTGGAAGGGAGATGTCTTACCTGTTGTTAACCATTCATCACTTTTCTTACTCTGATCTCCTCTCACTTTTACTCCTTTGGCCAAAGTCTGAACCTAAATATCAGCTTTGAATTTGGTTATGTTATAATTTGGTTTATGATTTTTACTTCCCAGGTATCTCCAGGCACACCTTGGTAAAGGAAAGCTGCTGGGTGGGCGGAGGTTAATGCAGAGAGAATAATGGAGCAGGAAAAGCAATCACAGGGATCTGTGCTTGGATAACATGGGAAAACCACAGAATAAAATAAAGAGGTGGTGAAATCATTGGAAAGGACTGGTTTTATTATCATCATTGTTGGAGTCTGTACCACAGCCTGTAACACCCAAAACCACAAAAGCAGCTGGTCCACTTCTAGCGAGCGAGCTCCCTGCATTCAGTGTGGTGGAACTGTGCTCTGCAACGGATGGAGACATTGCACCCCCACCCAGCACAGAATCACAGAGGTGCTGAGGCTGGAAGGTGCCTCTGGAACCACCTAGCCCAACCACCTTGCTCAGAGCAGGATCAGCAAGAGCAGGTTGCCCAGGATCTATTCTAGCTGGAGTTCAATATCTCTAAAGGACATGCCACGCACTCTCTGGGCAACCTGTTTCAGTGTTTGACCACCCTCACTGCAAAATAGTTTTTATTTCATTTAAATGCAATTATCTATTTCAGTTTATGTCCATTGCATCTTGTCCTGTCACTGGGTAGCACTGAGAAGAATCTGGTTTCATCTTCTTAAACACTCACCCCACCCCCCTTAGGTATTTATGCACATTGATAAGATCCCCCTAAGCCTTCTCTCCTCCAGCCTCTTTTCCAGACTCCCAGCTCTTGCAGCCTCTTCTCTTACATCATATTCTCCAACCCCTTAACCACCTTTATGACCCTTCAGCAGACTCACTCCAGTATGTCCATGTCCTTCTCATACTGGGGAGCCCAGAACTGGTCCCAGCACTCCAAATGTGCCTCTGCGGTGCTAAGCAGAGGAAATAGAACAGCCCCCTTGATGTGCTGGTGATGGTCCCCCTAATGCAGCTCAGGACACTGTTGGCTTTCTTTGCTGCCATGACACATTGTTGGCTCATGTTTGACTTGTACACCTGGGACTTTTCTGCAAAGATGTTTCCCAGACAGTTGGCCCCCAGTATGTATTGGTGCATGGGGTTGCCCCTCCCTCAGCATGGGAGCTTGCATTTTCCCCTCTTGAACTTCATGAGGTTCCCGTTGGGTTAGTTCAGCCTGTTGAAGTCCCTCTAAACAGCAACACAACTGTCAGACACTTCTCCCTGTTTTCCATCATCTGCAAACTTGCTGAGAATGTCGCTCTGTCCAAGCAATTAATGTGGATGTTGAAGAGTATCAGCCCCAGTATTGAGCCCTGGCACACACCGCTAGTGACTGTCCTACAGCTGCATTCTGTGCTGCTGCTCACCCCTTGACTTCAGCATCTCGGCCAGTGTTCAGTCCACCTCACTGTCCATCTAGCCCGTACTTCATCACTTTGTCAATGCGGATGTGAGGAGAGATCCTGTCATAAGTCTTGTTAAAATGAAAATACGCAACATCCACTGCTCTCCCCTCATCCACCAAACCAGTCACCTCATCATAAAAGGCTATCAGGTTGGTCAGGTATGATTTCTCCTTCAGAACTCCATGCTGGCTACTTCCAATCACCTTCTTTTCTTTCATGTGGTTGGAAAATGCTTCCAGCTGGATTCGCTCCACTATCATTTAAAGGGCCAAGGTAAGGATGACTGGCCTGTAGTTCCTCAGATCTTCCTTCTTGCCCCTCTTGAAGACCATAGTGGCATCTGCTGTCTTTCAGTTCTCAGGAACCACTCCTAGTTGCCATGACCTTCCAAAAATAATTAAGAATGGCTTTACAGTGCCATCAGCCAGGTCCTTCAGCACTCATGGGTGCATCCCATGAACTTCTGTATATTCAGCTTTTTTTAATGCTCCCTAACCTGATCCTACTGTACCAAGGGCAAGTCTGCTTGCTCCATACTTTGACACAGGTCTCAGGGTCCTGGGATTCTTGCAGGTAAGACTTGTGAGTAAAGACAAGTAAAAACCAGCACAACATCCATCAACAGATAACAAGGCAGCCTCCCATCATTTTTTTCGTTGTCAATAATTACAAGAAAAGGTGAATGAAACTAGGTAGCATGTAGAGGCCAATCTGAAGAAGATACTAATGCAGCTCAGTCTTTCCTACTGTTCTTGTAATTGCCAAATAAAAGCTTTTTTACTAGAATAGCAGCCTCTTTGACCTACCAAGAATGTTACAACCAGTAATGCTACAGTTTAGTCTTGTGCATTTTCCTTACAAGCCTATAAATACTGTAGAGTCTTGCTTATAAATACTGTAGAGTCTTGCCTATAAATACTGTAGTCTTACTTACACAGAAGGCAGTTGGGGTCTTCAAATGGCTTCGCTTTAGACATACCTCACTGTAGTATGTGAGGAGCTTCTCAGCACGTGATAGTGAGTGAAGCAACCACAAAGAAAAAGATGCAATCTGGATGGCGTTGGATCTATTTCAACAATTTTTTTGGTGTCTGTTGTATGTAAGAGATCATTTGCATCTGCACCATCTTTGGCTTTTCTTAAAAAAAAAAAAAAAAGTTGTTTGTTTTGGGTTTTTTTTGTGGTGGGAGGGTGAGAGGGGAAAGAATTATTTCTGAATCTTATCAAGAAATAAAATAATACAAAGCACATCTTACGAAAGAAGAGGCACACTGTGCCTTTTTTTCCACTGGCCTACTGCCTAAGGGAAACATTCACTGGCAAATCTAAAACTTGTTCAAAACCCTTTGGAGAAGCAGACTATTATTAAATTATTTATTTTATCTTTGAAGTGTTTCCATTTTTATACTGTTAAGGATTTCTCTGTAAAAGCCGGGGTGCCTGAGAATATTTGGCCTGTAGTGATCTTTGAAACATAAGCCTCTTTTTTTTCCTCTGTCTTTTCTTCTCCCCCACTCTCTCCGTCCCAGTTTCTTCCCAAAATGAATGAGGATCTGTCTGATGTGGAGAAGCTGTACTCATTGGGGAAATTTAAGGAGATCTTTAGTAGCTAGAAACAACTAGAGCCTGGTTTGCACTGTGTTTGTTCAAATTATTTTTTAAAGAGAAACAAACCTGGCAGAATCAGAAAGGGTGGGAGACATATTCAAATGCTCTCAAGTGCTTATTAAAATGTTATGTAATTAAATGTTAAGATCACGCCTGTAGCAGTGTCTTTTGAAATAACTGTGCTAGCTGGGTCTTCTGAAACCAGCACAGGAAAGTAATTCATTTGCAAGGTTATCGGTCACCGAGGCATATGCCTTGGGAACCTAAATTAATGGGAGAACTCCCGTTGACTCGCAAGGGCTTGGACAGGGCCTGAGGAGAGCTCTGCTGTTGTTTCCCAACATGGTTCTTGCAGACTTGGAGGACAAAAAAATTGAGTAGCCATATGACGGTCACAGTGATTTGTGTTGGGGTGACCCTGAGGAGGTAGCAGCAAAGCTAGCGGGACTGAGCCCTCCATGGGTGGTGGGTACAGGGCTTGGGAAGGATGCTTTGCTGGATGCTGGATGCGGTACTGCTGCCAGCAGGAGCTGCACCACTTGAAGGTGCAGGGATCATCACTGTCTCTGCAGGATTTCTTACTGGATAGCAGAAAGAGGGGACACAATATACAGGCTAGCGTGGGAACCTGGTAGAAATGTGCCTTTTAAAACAGCATTATGGGGCTTCCCTTTCCAGTAGTGGTTTCCCAGTTACCACAAGGAGTGTAACTATTAATGCTGCTTCAGGCTCAGGCAGCAGAAAGGGTCTGAGTGTTAGGTGAAATGGATGTGGAGGTGCAGCCTGGGTGCTGTGAGCATCTGTGTGTCAGCAGCTCCATCCCTCAGTGTGGGAGGTCCCACACTAAGAGGGTGAGTTGTACAGAGTTGCATGTGTGGAGGAGTTAGATCGCAAAAAGAATGGGTTCTCCCATTAGTGGGATTAGGACCATGTGTGTAAGGGAGTTTATATACGTCTGGGCTAAAGCTGAGCTCAGCAGTGAGGAGTTAGCACAGTGGCAACGTGAGGGATAGGGCAGGTCCCAGTGCAAGGGGGCTGATGAGGCTGCTGGTGCTGCTTCCTACAGCAGATAACATGCCAGCTGGTACTAACCCATAAAGCTCGATGATCATCATGGGGAATTCCTAGCCCTCAAGATTACTGGTAGGGAGATCTTTTCCCTTGTAAACAGCTCTCTGAATGAAGGGCACAACTAAAACGTGCCGAAAGCCTGTACACAACGCTTCATTTATATGGCTGAACTTTATTGCACAAGGGAGGACTTCTGTGTCAGTCTGTTTTGTCTTGTGCAACCTCCTTCTTGCTGTCTTAACTGCAGATGATGATTAGGTAAATGAGTCTGTTCCATCTGGTAAGTAAAGGGCATCTTCACTCTAGTGCCGTGTGGGTCACAGTGGATCATCTCACACTTTTTCACTCAGCATATTGCCTGTCATTAGAAATCTGCTTATCTTTCCTTCATTTCTAAGGCCTGTTAAGTGCACATGGCTGCAAATGCCTTCAGGTGCTGCCTCTGCTCCCACACCTCTCTTTTTACAAAACATTTGAAACTTAACGTGCTGAAAGTGCATCTTGTGAAAGGGGACTCTGCTGCCACAAATGTAAAAGCACACTTCCACCGTCACTAGTGTCAGGTCTGTGCAGTGCCAGTTCAGCCACCTCTACAGACCCGAGTTTGGACAACAACTATCTGCACTTCCATGAACTGGTGGGAATGGGACAGGATAGAAAGTATGCTCCCAGTTGCGGGAAGACTAAACACTTGATCTGGCAGAGCAGTTCCTGATAAAGGGTGAATCTGTGAATGGTTTTGAACAACTAATAAGCCCCTAATAGACCGATGCTGTATGCCAGGTGGTCTTTTAGATCCAGCACTTTGACTCCAAAGCCAGAAGTGGTGTGTCATCAAACCATGGTTTAAAATTGCTGCAGGATTCATATTATGATGGGCAAGCATAAGTCTGTAATACCAGGCTGTCCACTTTGTATTTTTTTGTGAAATAAGTGAGTGCAAATAATGATTGTGGAACCCAAAAGCAATATTGAAATATTAATAATTGATAGGTTTGTGTTCTTCTGGGTAGCCAGGATAACAGGCCAGCTTGTGGTTCCAGGGAAGTCAGTGGAAGCCAGTGAAGCAACCTCTCAGCCCTCAAAAAGGCCAAGTTTGGAAAGGCCCCACTAAAATGGAAGGAGTTGTGTGTGCCTGGGAGTGTCCCTGAGGCAACTGCTTCTGCTAGACTGAAGGATTTGCAGAGCAGGCTACAAGGAGAGCAGGAAAGCCATTTTCCTTGTGTACACCATAAAAATCAGATCCAATAAACAACATTAGTTTTATGTTCCCTGAATAACATGGGGGGGGGGGGTTCAGGCTTTTAACATTTTCATCTACTCCTTGCAAAGACCTACACTCTAGCTCCCTCTTAGCAGATGGAAATCAGAGGAAAAAAAAAAAGAAAAAAAAAAAAGACTGTATGTGCTGGCATATCCATATGGCAATGAAGTGAGAAATCACTTGGAACATGGGGCCTCGTGTGGGGTCACAGCCTCCATACGTTCTTTGATGGGTGCAAAGGGTCCTGAAACTTGTTGCTGCTGTAACAGCGGGGGAATGGGGTTGGTATAGCACAGGCTGAAAATCCCTGACAGAGAAGGAGGGGAAGACGAGCTATGAACAACCCCTAAGGTGTTTAGTTACCTCTCTGCCCCTGAGATCCCAGTCACTGTTGAGAAGCTAGGCCTGAGTGCTTTTGAATGATTTGCAGCCTCTTGCTGTAAAACGATAATTACATCAGAGCAAATATATGCCAGCTTTATCATGCATAATAAACTCCATCTGAGTGAAACCATCTCCAGCATGGAGGATCTGCAGAGGATGCTTAGCATGGGAGGGGAGGGGAGGGGAGGGAGGTAAGTGATGCAGGAGCCTCATGTGGGCTTTCTGCCTTACTAGAAGGACAGGTGAGGACTGCACGTGCTATGGCAGGAGCACGAACAGATAAAAGGGATGTTTGTGCATTGCTGAGTGGCTCTTTAGTCTGCTTGAGTTGTCTGAGCAACTACTTGAATGCCAAAGACCGACTTCGAGCAGGGCCTTTTCTCTTATCCCCTGCATTATCTAAACCTGTTCTGGAGTCATCTGGTACATCCATCTTTGGCTTTTCATTGACTTCAGCAGGTTTGGCATCAGCCCTGTGTACACATATATCTGTCTCTGTAATTCTCCTAGCTGTTTACGTATCTGTCTTATGTATTTATTTTCCCTAGTACCCACCACTGCAATATATAAGGCAGGAATCATCCTCCACAATGCCAATTTCTTTTGGCTTCTTTCCTGTGCGTGTTTGGCTTTGCACTTTTCCTCTAAAATTATGGCTGGGATTCTCAGTTATTCTGCAATGTTGCTCTGACTCTGCTTAGATGAAAGGTCTACCACCAGCTTCAATGGGAGGAAACTCAGAGCAGGGCTGACATTTCCTGGGTGTCCTGTCCTATGTGTACCACAGGAATAGCCTGGAGTGTATCCTCTGACAAACAAAAGGTAGCGGACCATGACGTTCCCAGAAAATCAGAAGGGCTTCAGAGACCCTGCAGATCCTTTCCCACCTGACCAGACTTAAATGTCAGTTGTTGCACCTCTAATTAGGAGTTAAAATAGCTGAAATGAGTACATTTTTTGAGAACAGAATATCATGTGCAAAAAGGAAACTAGCTGTATTCAAAACTTTATTCAGAATCATATCCACAGCCCCAAACTTCCATGTATATAAGTAAGTCAAGGGAATAATCCATTTGTTCATATCCTGAGTGCCAAGAGGAGGCTGCAGAGAAGTCACAGGACTGCAGCACTTGCAGACCTCAGCATCCTCCAAGGCCAGGTCTGGTTTAGCCCCTGTTCAGCCTCTTGCCAGCTGCTTGCTGTGATCCTTCCCAAGCTCGTTCGCAGGGAAAAACAGGCAACTGATGCTCTAAAACCCACTGAAGCAATGGGGAGTCTTGGGCTGAAATCCAAATTTGTGCAAGACTTTCATCTAACCAGTGCTAGCGATTCAGCTCCAGGATAACAAACAGGCGTGAGCTTTGTGCCCCTCAGAGCTCTTTCCCAAAAAGCTGGTAGTTCATGTACCCTTATATTAAAGACTAATCTTAGTTACAAGCTCTGACATGGGCTTTCTTTAGTAACTATGTACGAACATCAGTTGCTTCAGGTCAAGTCGGTTGTTCCTTCTAATTCCTCAAAAGGAAAGAGCTTTGCAGAATATCACCCTTCCCTTAATTTCTTTGCTTACACACTTAGAGGTGTGCACCTGTAAGGACGTGTTCTTGTAGCAATGAAACAAAAGACGACCAAAGCCAAATGCAGCTAACACTTGTTAATCTATTGGAAGTCCAAAGAGCCAGTCATTACATATGGACAGCTTTATATGAGACATAAGTATTGCTTGGCATGGGTCCTTCTTTAATTGCTTTATATAAACATAACAGAAAATTGACCCAAAGGGGGAAAACAATTTTATCCTTAGAACACTCTTCTGACTAAGTACAGAGCTTTTAATTAAATTCCCTATACAAAGTGACTGCCTGTCTCTCATGTTGAGCCTAATTGATATCAAAGCCATCCTTAAAATCAATATTTTTTTCTGGAAAAAAGAGCAAATACCCTCTCCACCCCAACAGAATTCAATAAATAATTTGATAGTACTTGACTCCTAACTGTAATCTTTGTCTCATTTGAGCAGAATATAAAGTGAAAATTTGTCCGCACTGCCCCCCAGCATTCCCATTGCATCACAAATCAGGCACCACAAAATGTCAGTATTCCTCCTCAGCAGGTCTGCCGTTTCCATTTATTTCAGGGAACCACGCTGAGCAAGGGAGGAATTCAAAAATCTTCAAGTGGCAACACATTTATGCGGCTTTTGTTACCTGTTTTATATTTTTCACTTATTTATGATTATGGTCGCAATTGGATCCCATTAGAAGTCGCGGTAACATCAAAGGCTTGTTAGAGCAGGTAGCAGACAAACCCATACTCTTTAAAGCTTGCTCCGGAGGGTTTGCAGCGTACCATATCCCTGCTGCAAACCTGTAAGCAGGCACTTAACTCTACTCCTAGGAAAAAAGCTGTGCAGGTCCCTGCAGGATGGGGCCCCTGCTCTGACAGACAAATACAGATCCAAGGAGCAGGGCTCGTTCATTACCTTTGCTTTCTAAACTGTCTCCTTCAGCTGTCCTTCTCGCTTTGTGCAGGCATCCTGTCAATCTACCTCGTCAAAGCTGGCAAGAGAGTTGGTCCCCTTTGCCAGGAGCAGCTTAGAAAACCAAAGGAAAAGAGGAAGAACAAAAATTAAGCTAAACGTTAGGGTGGGGTTTTTGTTTTGTTTTTGTTTTGTTTTTCAATTATTCAGCCAGATTTAGTGAAGCAGGCAGCTGAAAGTCTGGCATCGGTTACCGCCCCACCAAAAAAGATGGTCCAACCTTAAGTCAAAGCCAAGTTAGCGTGTGCAGTCCTTTTGCATTGCCTGTTCCTGATAAAAGCAGGAATAATCCCTGCAGAGACCACTGCCTAGCGAGGGAGCATGGACTTGAAAGCTCAGCCCTGATCTTCAGTTCCTGCTCTGTAATGTCTCTCTGTTGATATCGGCCCTTGGGGACTCTTGCTACAAGCACAATTTTCTTTCAAGAGCGTATGCTAATTGTGGCATTAGGGGTGTATTTATGATCTCTCACTGACTGTGGCAGGTAAGATTGGGAGAGAAGTGATACTGAATCTGCAGACAGATCACACTCATAAAGCATGATTTTGTGCTTCCCGTGCGCTGTGACACCCTGAAGCACAAGGGATTAGCATAAAGAGAAACCTGCCTTGGCGTCACTGGAATAAAAATTCATTTGTGATTTAGGCAGTCAAGCCAGCTCCACGGACCTCGCAGCATGCTTGTGCACCAGGATAATGACCCGAGACCTGCTTTTCATAGGGAACCAGCAAAGCACTCTGCTATCCTGGGCTTTGGGAAAGGAGAAAGGCTGGGGGAAGTCTGAAGGCATGGGAAGGTGATGCTATTTTACCTAGCCCTTTATTCCAAATAACTCATTTAGTCCTGAAAATTATTTAGCTTCCAAAGTGGTCCTGTGCCCTCACACCTTCCTGTGGCCGACCTCAGAAGCAAAAATCTGGTGGCTGGCCACAGGAGGAGACAGCAGCCAGCCAGCCCTCCCGCAAGGTCACCTCTGGGGGGTTTCCTCATTGGGGTCTGCATCCCACAACCCTTTTAAAGTTTTGTTGCTGGCTTCAGCAGATGGATGGGATGGGATCACCGGGCAAGCGTGCCTGTGTGCACCCGAGTGGCACCTTCAGCTGGGGTGGCAGCTGGCGGTGGGGGGCCAAGCCAGCGCCCGCCACCGAGCACAGAAGGCCCTTGTAGACCGCGTGTGTTCAGCTACGCCACCATTTCTCACCTCGTGTAAACTTGTTTCGGCTACACACAATACACATAAAATATTTAGCAGAGGGCTGGCTGTACAGCTGAATGCCAGAAAGTGAGAAGGGCTGGAAATGAACATTGAGATGAAGGTGCCAAGGCTCAGGGTAAGGCAGGTGTGTGTGGCGCTACTTTATAGGCTCCGCTACATGAGCAGAGCCTGCCTCTGCTCCCAGCTGCAGCGGCGTAAATCTGAAGTAACTCTGCAGCTGGTAGTTGCACCACTTCAAAAATGGATGAGCCTCTGTCCGGTGAGGCTGAGCACTTCAGTGCAGTTCAGGAAGACCCAGACCTCCCTCCTATTAATATTTATGCAGGGCTCCTCAGGCATCTTTGGAAGAGTCACCATAAAATTTCTGCTGCTGTAGGGAGGGCCCTGAAAGAACAATTTGCAGGCAGTTATTATCATGATTAGACATGGTAACTGAATTAGTAGTTATTTAATTATTATTTTTAGTGTAATACATAGTTCTCCCCTCCTTGGTCCTGCAAAATGCAGCCTGAGGAAATGCTGGTGAGAGGGAAGAGCTCCATTTGGAGACAGCTATTAGCAAAACACTGCAGTGAAGGAGGAACCAAAGGAAATATCCATACCCACCCAGAGGGTAATTTCTGCACACTCTAAAATATTGCAGAAGATGCCACTTCCAGAGGTGTATTTTGGTTCAGGGAGGGGTTACACTGGAGGGCTGAAATTGTTGATTTATATGTATGTATATATATTGGGGTTCGCTTCATCATATATGTGACATGAGGGCCTGCAGTGTAACCAGTTAACTTTTCCATGGATAAATTGCTTTGAGTTATGAGAAACATTTATTTACTGATGGAGGCTGTGTGGTGACAACACAGCCTGTGAGGCAAAGCAGGTGGAAAGAAGGGTCCGTCTTGGCTAGTCTTTAACATGAGCCCAAGAGATAAGCGTTTCCAATACAGCATGCCAAAGCCATGCGGGGAGATTTGTCTCCTACCCAAGCTAATGATGGAGCCATGTCACCATATGTGTGGTTAGTTTCCAGCAGCTCCTCACTTTTTCAGCACGAATGGAGGGTGACAGATTGTATATTAGACAAATTACTCTTCTCTCGAAAGCAGCAGCCACAGTGATATCCAAGTGCCTTCTTCACTCTCTCTTCACTGAACAATTTCTGCACCATCATTCAAAGCTCTTTGCAATAAAAAGGTGGTCAGTAAGCAAGAATTACAGTGTAGCTTCCCAGCTCCCAGCCAGCGCTTCCCGAGGCTACGCCTGTACCAGCGACCACAGCAGGCTGCCATCCATCCTCTGATCCTCCTGCCAACTGGCACGGC
The DNA here is from genome assembly GCF_015220075.1 of Falco rusticolus. Taxonomy (NCBI): domain Eukaryota; kingdom Metazoa; phylum Chordata; class Aves; order Falconiformes; family Falconidae; genus Falco; species Falco rusticolus. Next base: position 57,223,410 of record NC_051190.1, on the reverse strand, counting down.
CATGCTGGCACCCATATGGACAAACCCTCTTCTGAAAAAAACAGGGTGGCCACATCCCAGCTGCCTGCTGAGAGCAGTCCTGCAGGCTCAGCCAAATACCCCCCAGGGAGGGTGCTCACCGGGGCAGTGCCGACATCTCCTGCCTGGATGGGTGGCAGGGGTGTCTCCAGGCAGAGCAGCATGGATTGCTTCCCTGACCTCAGGGCTGGTCCCAGGAAGGTCTCCAAAGAAGCAGATCCTTTAGCACTGGTGGGAAGGACGTGGGGAATTGATGTCCTCAAGGGAAGCCTTGGGGGTTGCCTCAGACAATAAATTCAGTAGTTGCCTTGGGGGCAAAAACTGGAAGGCAAACACGCTCTTTAAAACTTCACGTCCCTGGGCACACTTTGGTAGAGATGAACTTTTTTTTCACCGTGTTTGCTGCTTTCAGAGACAGATGGTGATTTCCCTTGTAAGCTCAAATTTTTAAGACATTTCTGATATTAAGGACTCATCTGTTATCAGTTGAACTCTGAGTTCCCATTGGTCATTGCCTAAGCATACTGCATGTAGAGTCACCCAGCTGGTGATGACAAGTGGTCTGCAAAGTAGTACCCTCTTGACCTACCCTCTTTTGAGGACAATCCCGTAGATCCTACCAGCCACATGTTGTCAGGGGTCTGGTGCTCTATGTTACCCTCCATCCTTCTGTTTTCACTTTTGTGTCCCATCATCCAGCACATCTTCCAGGCACCACCCCAATCAGATCTAATTCTTGGATTTGCTCTTTGGCTGTCACTTCTGACCTTCTCTTTGCCCCCTCCTGAAATTCCTGCTGCTGCTTTCTGTCTCCAGGACATCACTATGGATAGTGCATTGCCCTCTAATGGATAGATTTCAAACTGAGCTCCTCCACCGACCAGAACTGTTGGAAGGATCCTTTGACCCACTAACGAGGCGGGAGATTTGTTATCCACACTCAGGCCACTTTCTATCCTCTATTTCCACTTTCTATCCCCTGCTTTCCTTGAATCAAAATCAAATACTTTTTTTTTTTTTTTTTTAACAGCACAGACATCGGACTGAATGTTGCAGCTATTTTTAAGAGGAGGCAGAGGAAATCTGTGCCAGTATGAACCCTGGTTCCTTCACGTCCATGAATACTTTAATTGGCTTCAGAGTTAGGAAAGCATTAACAAAGCTGATTTCTGTGATTCCATGCATCTGGATTTCAGGGTGGGTTTTTTTTAGCTTGCCTAATCCTGCTTAAAGTCTTAAGATTTATTTGTATAAGATGCTGCTTTTCTCATTATATGTACATTATAGTCACCATTAAAATAATACAAACAAAAGGAAAAACAGAATGGACTTGCAAGCAGCTGATAATTAATTACGGAGAACTTTTGAAAGGGTGTCTTAGCATCTTAAGCAACTCCTCTTGCTGCTAGATACATGGGCTTTTTTTATAAACTACAATCAATTGGGGGGAAAAATGCAGTATGAAGTTAGTTGTCTGAGCTCATTTTCAGTTTCAAAACCCGAAAGGCTTTGAGGCATAAAGTACCCTCTTCTTTTAATGTCAGTAAATAAGTTGATCTGTTTATATGGTTTTCAATACAAGTAAACTGCTTGCCATTTAAACAAGTTCAATCAGCTGTGAAAATTGACATTTTTAACCATAAAATCAGACTTCATCCTACCATGATATTAAATATTAAGGAATAATTTAAAGGACAGTATACATTTCAGAAACCTGCCTGGAGAGATGAATGCCAATTTCTGCCATTCACAAATCTGTACCCAAAAATGGCCCCTTGGCTTGAGGCCTGCTGCTCTGTAAAAGCCACTTTACAGATTTATTCCAACATGGTAAATCATCATTGCTCTGAGACGACCTTCAAGCTTTGCATTCAGCCCTTGTGTGGCAAAAGCACATCCTTGAGAAGGTCTGCCAGCGAGGATGGATGGGAAAAGGGCATCGTGTGCTGATGCTCTCCCCAGTGACAGCATGCCCAGGTCCGCAGGAGGCTGCAGCAGGGCTCAGCATCCTCTGGCTGCTGGGGCATGGGGCTTTGCAAGCCTGGAAGGCATCAGCCCAGCCCTACCCTGCCCATGGAGGTGAGCAGGGGGATTGCCAGCCCCCCCCCCCTTGCTCATACGCATGGCTGCGCTGACAAGTGGCACTTGGAAAGGGGACATTCCTACTGTTATCAAGACTTTGGGAGGTCTGCATACACTCCTCTTGGCCCCTGCCTTCTATTTTTTTAATTTTCCTTCCTTTTTTCTCCTGTTTCTATCCAATTTGGGGGAGAAAAAAAAACCAACAAACCACCACACTGCTTCTGACCAGGCTCACAACTGACACAGCTCTTCACAGCTCAACGCCCCTGATGTTTTCCCTGTGTCAAAGGGGTCTCATTGTGTCAGGGGTTTCCTTCTGAATAGGACAAAGCAAAACAGCAGAGCAGTGGGATTACTGGGCTGCTCAAGGGAGACAATGGGGAAACAAAACTCAGGCCAGAGAGACATTTATTTTTCAGAGGGGCATGGCTGCCCTTACACAATCCCTTTTAAAGCGCTGTGAAGTTTCTCTAACACAATCCAGTCCTGCAGCCAGGCAGAAATCCAGCATGTTTGAAACCTTTTCATGCCATCTTTAATTTAAAAAAATGTGCACCCATTTGCTACCACAAACTGGCAAGAGTATTAAGGTATAGGAAGATCTAACAACAGTCTTTGGGGTTTCTCTGCTTGAGCACCTCTGGACGTTTCGAGCACCGGGTGATGACAGCGGTCAGTCCTTTCCATGCTGACAAGCTGATGTGGAAATCTGAGTGGGTGCAGGTTTCGGTGAGCTGCTGCCTGCTGACCAAGCACATCTCTGCTGTTCCCTGTCCCGTACAGGCTCACTTTTGGCTCCCTGCCTGAATTTTAGCTTTAATTCCCACCAAATGGCCTGAGGCTTTTCTGCTTGGGGGTAAAGAGAAGAGGTAGGTCTCTCTTTGTGGCTGTGGCAGTGATCTGCAGCCAGGGTGGGGTGAGATTGAAAAGGAAGTGTTAAATCTGGGAGTGCTGGGAGTGCTGGTAGGATCTGGGTTTGCTCCCTGTTGAGGATTCAGGCTGTGACTGTGGTTCCTTCCCTTATAGAAGTTTTCTCTGGAAATGGCCCTTCTGGTGCTGGAAGTTGGCCTTACCCATACAGGACCACTCAATGCTATCTCACTTGTGTCACAAGTGCTGGGTACGAGCACCCCAGACCAGCCCAAGGGATTAATTTCCTCTCAGTTTCCTACATGCCAAGCTGTGACTCTCTCCCTGCCCTAGGCATAATGGGAAAAATGCTGGAAAGAGAGCACTAACGCATCCCATGGGGCTGCTTGCTATAGGGCTAGCTCTTGGCACCCCTTTGTTCCCCTACAAAGGCATGTGGGGTGGGGAGAAGCCAGTCCCATCATAAGTAAACAAATGCGCTGAGTTAAAATTTTTAAATGGAGTCATAAATAAAGAACTATCATTGGAGAAGTCCCCAAAGACATGGGTTTTGCTAGGTTTTTTTTTTAATGTTGGCAGCTTCAGTAACTTTTAAAGGGATGTCAGAGTAAATAGCCTGCGATCCTACAGCATCTTATAAAAGACTTTAACAACAAGAAGATTTTTATGCTTTCATATTAGATGGGTTCCTAATAGAGATTCTGTTCATGTCTCCTTATTTTATGTAGTGTAAAAAAAAAAATAATAATAATCCCTGTCTGCAGCATATCTTAAAATGCACATCTTTAGCAATTTCTGACTTAAGGAAGAAAAAACTAGATGCGTTTTGGACAGAAGATGTTCAGGGTTTTCTGGGATTTGGAACATCCCGTAGCTTCTGCACCAGCCATAAAAGGGGAAGGAGGGGAAGAAATGTTTATTCTGTTTAACTTAACAAACAGAAATTTAAGTGAGACTTAATCACACTGTGCAAGTAAATTTCCTGATACGCTATTAGAAAGCTCTTTCATCTTGCAGATTAAAGGCTACCTGGGGAAGCTGTTGCACAGTGAGGTAAAAGGTGCAGCAACTCTCCTCGCTCAGAAAGTACAAGGTGGGACATTTCACTTTCAAAGTGGGGGAAATTTTCTTTCATGAGAAGAGTCACTGCAAGGAGCATAAGTACAGCATGCTATGTGTTTACAACTCACGTTTGGGACAGGGTTGATTTCCCCCCATAGAAGAGGTCAAAAAGCATGATGAGATGCAGTAGCTGGGACACAATGTTCTTAAAGGTCTTTTCCAACCTAAATGATTCTATGATTCTATGAAAGCTGAATCTCTCAAAATTCAACCTAAAAATGAGCATACACTCTCAACCATAGGCATTTTTAGCTCCTGGAACAACTTACCTAAATTCCCCATCATCTGACAGCTTTAAATCAAGTCTGGATGTGTTCCTAGAAAATACACTCTAAATCAGCTGAAAGTCAAAAGCCTGGTGCGTGATTCCCATAGGGAGAGTCTACAGCCTACATTATGAGGGAGGTGAGACCAAGCAAGCAGAATGGTCTTAAGAGTTGCTGAAGCCAATGAACAACATGTTCCATACCACTCTCGACCAACTGCTTCTGCGTGCAGAGTGAGTGCCTTTAATAAATCATGGTTTTTTTCCTTTCTGTATCAATCACTTATTTCAACACAGGAACTTTCTCAAAGTGAATGTTATAGGGACCCAAAACCTTCACCCATGGCTGAAGCATGAACACAATGACGGGGTTTTAAAACATGGAACTCGTTTTACTAAAGCCTCTTTTCTTCCTCATGCCTGGAATTCATCCCTAAAACCTTTGGACTCCATACATTTCTGAATCTACTTCCCAGGTGACAACTAAGGTGAAGCCCACCACAACTACCTTTGGAGTTGTCTACATTGCAGATGTCCACCTGACCCAGCCACCATGTGTAGTGGAAGGAGAGAAATAAACCTTTCTAAAGAGTGACCTTCTGACCAATGTTAGAGTGAGGTGAAGAGTGCCCTGGGCTCCCTTGGCTCTACCAATTGCTTTGGCAGTGAGCATAGAAGGACCTGAGGGTGATGAGTTCAGATAGATTTAGTGCCAAGACAGTGTTGCTTATATCTTGAAACAATCTCTAGAGGAGAATTTAGAGCAGCCAGATTTGAAGGGGGCGGTGGTGGTGGCCCACCTCCTAGAAGAACAGCTCCGTGCAGTTGCAGCAGCTGTGCTGGCTATGTATATGGGCAACCCAAGATGGGTCTGTAGTACCAGCTACCTCTAGTCCTTTCTGAAAACTAGCTTTCTCTTTTCTTTTCCATGTGTGTAAACCATCATTAGAAGCTCAGTGTTTCCTTTAATGCTGTAAATAGACAGCCTGCTAGTACGATGACTGCGTTTGGTCTATATACTTTTTAAACACTGCTCTCGTGGATCTCTATTCTCTTTATTTCAGGCTATTATCAAATCATTGTGAACTCATGATGGAGATACAATACTTTACAATGAGGTAGGAATCATTCAAGCTGCGATTGCATCTGGGTTTGCAGCAAAGGTGAGTCCTTTGTGTTGTCTCTACGCTGATAATGCTGGAGACTTTGTTAAGGCGGAGTGGAAGTTTGGAAGGATAATAAAGAGTGTCTATACCAGATCTGGAGATGTGACTGCAACTGAGGTGGAGGCCTAATTAGCTCGGGCAGACCACCACACTTCTGTGGGTATTGTAAGCTTGATTCAAGCTCATGCACCAATGTGGTGTTGCACAGTGCTGTATAGTCAAGGCAGACTATTCAGAAATGGATCAGGCATCCCACTGACGTGCTCTGTCCATATATAGTGTTTATAAGACTATTTAAAGAGGTCTAAGACTGGGCCAAACGAATGGATAATTTCTTAACAAGCAAATCTCTTACACTATGGAATGATTTCCAGTGGCAGCTCTCTTGCTTGGGACGTTTAAATCTAGATCTGGAAACAATAAAAAATTAACAATAGGATATGACCATCCAAAAGGCATCCTCCAGCTCCATTTCCATTGAAACCGTGAATGGAAAAATGGGGATGGATTTACCACCCTGAGTAATTCTGAGGCCACTCCTGGCAGACGGCACTGAACCTGATCTGCAAGACTCTACCCAGACACCACTCTCCCTACTCCACTAGCTTCTGACTGCTACCAGCTAGTAGGTGAGCCACACTTCTTAGGCAAGGTGAACAAAGTTGTTCAAACCTTCTGCTGAGCCATAAGGAAGTCGTTGTTCCACCAAGATGTAACAAGGGATGCTTTAGATTATTCTGTGCATATCTGTGTTGGCCCTGCTACTACGACATCCAAGGACATTCAGCATTAGAAGGGCTTTTTACACAAACAGCAGGGTAATAGACAGGTTCTATTAAGCACTTCTAAAATCTCTGCAGACAAATTGAATTCTTTAGTATACAGAGTTTCAAGAATTATCTTGGTGGTTATTGTGTCTTTGAAGCACAGAACAGCCTGGATACCAAACGCAAAAGGCAAGTACCAACTGGAAGTAGATGGAATTAGGGTTGCTTAGTTGTGTGGAGATGTGAGGGTGGGTTCAGACAAGGACCTTCTTGTTGTTGGCTTGTGGTTTTCTTGTTTACACTGTTTCTGCATTACCTCTTTCTGATCCAGCAAATCTGTTGTAGTTAAGCCACATGTGCTCCTGCTTATACTAATTGGTAAAAACAGAAATGGGAGAGTTCAGCAGGAACTGAAGGCACCAACATCCCTTGACCATTCGTAGAACGGCTATATCTGAGGAACATGTGGCTGCAACAGTACACTGGGGACCCATCTTAAATTCCCTGGACAAAGCAATTTTTTTATATTTTAATCCTAGAAGTTACAGTCTGCAGATCATGGCAAATCCAGTGGGTCTATAAAATCACTGATCTTCTTAAAACAAAGGAGGGCCTTTGAAGAAAGCAGAAACAAATAAGCTGGGTAAGTATGGGCTGACTTCCTGATTTGTCTCCCTCTTGTTTATCAGGACCCACACCCTGTCTCACTCCCTTGATGCTCTTCGTACATCAAATGGCTGAATAGCTACTGTGAGTAAAGCTGTCATTATGGCCTTACTTAGCATTCAGACCAACTTTCCTGTTGGATGCAACTTGTGGAATCCTAACTTTGCAGACCTAAGACGACTTGTGTAATTTGTGTTCATATGAACAGAAGCTTGTGCATTTTGAAATGTTACAATCAAATAATCCCATCTGTACTTGAGAGTCTGTAGCAGGCTGACGTACAGTTGCCTTTTTGCAGTAATTATGGAACTTCCTTGGTAGGAAGCATTTTGGAGGAGCTAAACCTCAGTCCTTGGCTTTTGGTTTCCTCGCAAGGTGAGATTTGTAAACCCAGTGGAAAACTCTGCATTTTGCATTTTAACAATCACTAGGAAGACTGACCACTTAGTGACAGCATCTCCTACCTTCTTCAAAACGTCTCCAGTCTCCTGTACTGCAAAATCCCAGTGAGCTTCCAAAGCAATAGGACAGTGTTTTTGTCTCTAGCCTTTCCCTGACTTTCAGGCATTTCAGTTTTTTCCCTAAGTACAGTGAAGACCCAGAAGAGATTGCTCTCCTCTTCCAATTCAAGCTTGGCCCATCCTCCTGATAATCACGGCATCGTTTATGTTGGAAAAGACCTTTAAGATTATCGAGTCCAACTGTGCACCCAGAACTGCCAAGTCCACCACTAAAACATGTCCCTAAGTGCCACATCTGCACCTCTTCTTAATATCTGCAGGGATGGTGACTCTCAACCCCTTCCCTGGGCAGCTTGTTCCAGTGATTGATCACCCTTTTGGTGAAGGAATTTTTTCTGTTCTCTGAAATACAGTGTTGCCTGGTTTCTCCTTGCGCAGCATTTTTGGCTGTAGGTGGGATACAATGAAGTCTTCATCAACATGAACAAATAAAATAAAATTTCCCTGCTGCTTATTTGTACTGCATTTTGAAAGTATAGGTGAAGATTTTTTTAACAGGCTGGATTTCCAAGGATCTGGGTTTGAGGTCTGAATACAGGTTAATAAGGGTTTTCTACATGCCAGTCTTTTCCTCCTGTTACTGGTGAGGCTTGCTTAGTATTTCTGAAAAATCAGATCCATTGCTAAAATGTGCTGCCAGACAGAATTTGATATCTATTGTTAAAGTTCATTAGACTGAAGCCAAAAAAAATCCCCGTCTGGTTTGGTGCAAAGCTCTTTTTCTCCTGAGTGCCTTTGGCTATGAATTCTGCATATTCTAATTTTAAAGTATCATTCATTTTCTATTTGGTGATAAATGCTTTCCTGTGTAAGAGTCTTTTGATTGCTCTGCTAATTAAAGTGGATAGTTTCCTTTTATGTTAGGTGACTGGGCTTCTGGGTAACTGCAGCTTGCAGGGAACAGCCAAGGTTACATGGCAGCGTTTATTACCTTCACTCATCACCAACGGGTACATGTTCTGGAGCTCCAAATTCCCGGTAAGGAAATTAATTCAGAAAATCAGGAATTTGTCATTCTGGGTGCTTTTTGATCCCCCTTTCCTAGGAATGGGGTTTTACCCATTTGCTCTCCCAGATTCATACCATGCTGAGAAACTTTTGATGACTTAAAAGGCATGGAGACAGAAGTAGGAATGGAACGTCCATGTTCTCCCTTTTTTTTCTGCTCTGAGCCTATTTTGGTCAGCATAGATATTTGTGATAGCGGCACATGAATGTGTGCTGGGAAACTCACTCTTCTTGTGAATGCTATTTTAATTGCCAAACAACTCCGTGCCTTCACTTCTGAAAAAATGTTTCTCTCTTGATCTGCTCCGGCAAGTGCAGGGGATTTGATCTGAAATATTAGAGAAAACACAGGGGAATACCCTGAACAGAACAGAAAATGTAGAATGGTGGCCAGTCAGGACAATCTATTCAGAGGAAAGCCTCTGCGGGTGGAGATCTAGCTCCCACCCAGCAGACTGTTGCTCTTCCAGGCTGGACTTCTCCTGTGATGGTTATCAGTGACAAGCTACCAAAGAAGGCCCTCAAAATATCTCAAGTGAGTATCTGATAAAGGGTACTACTATAAGCAAAGAGAACTACCACATAAGCAAAATTCTTTCCAGTCAATGGGAATTACAGAATGCGTAACATAAGATCAAGGGGAAGACATGGAAGTTTTGGGGTCCCTCTGGAAGGAAATTGTTCACATCTTCAGGATGCTTCTGCCTGTAGGTGCCTGTTCCTGCAGGTCTGCAACTATTATGGTGTGTCTGTGTCAAGTGTGCACATGGCTTAGAGTGCTGATAAAATGTGACATTAGGATCTTTATCTGTTTCCACACTCTCAAGGTGACCAGGAGCTCTCCTGATGGTATGCAAGTGTTTTTGGTGAGGGGGAAGGTTCCTGTCGTTTCTGCAGTCTGTGGAAGCTGGTCTTCGGAGCCACGTGGAACAAGAAAGGGTACAAGACTTGAAGGCCCCCATTAGAGCTACTTTCTAGAGGGATCCTAGACTCAACAAGATCAAAAATCATCGACCAAAGTTTGGGTTTAATATAACAATGATGGCAGTTCTCAGGGAAGCTCTGCCAACTGTCTTACTTCAAATGAAATTTGGAGATACCTGGAGACTCAGTCTGGCTGCTCTTCTTTGAATGCTAAATATCCCTTTTAGATCCCAGTTCCTTTGTCCTGAGTAGCAGCAGAAATGGTGAGCCTTGCAGGTCATATCAGCAAGGGAAAGCAACCACGGATGCAGCGTCTGTGTATAGGGTAACTTGTTTTAGTCAGATCCCTGAAGCAGCAGAAGCCTTAAACTGAAAACCTTATAACAGCACCATTTTCATACTCCACAGGAAAAGAAGAAACCCAAACTGAAACTCTTTAGGCTTGAATGCATCGATTCTCACAGGACTTTACATAACCTGAGCTGTGAACATTTAAATCATCCTCCAAAACGGAACAGGCGTTTGAGATTAAGAAGAGTTTGGAAGGCAACATGTGCTGATACCCCCATAACCATGTCTGCTGGGTATCATGTGAGCGGGGTAAAAAGAAAAAAAATCTTGCTTTGTTATTGGAGACTTAGCTCTCTGCCTGCCCTGTTAAGGTGCTGGGGTGCAACATGAGATCAGTCCTATCCCACATGCAACCCTCCCCTTTGTATCTACAGCAGCAGGCTGCATGGCACGCTGCGTTAGTTATAAAGCTACACTGTGCACACTAATTGGACTCATCTACAGTAACCCGGATTTTCCTTTATAACCTAGATAGTACATATTGTCTATACAATTTCCCCAGAACCATCTCTCCTGTTGTCTCTGAGGCACAGGCACCGGGTGAATCACCAACAAGATTAAAGAAACTGCTCTAGTCTTCTTGTTCTTCATTTCTGCAGCTGTGCCCCTTCCTTAGTAACAGACACGAAAAGCCCAGACCTCAGGAACCTGCAGGTCTTGTTTACACAGCATTTCCCATTTCTAAGATCTGGTGACCTGCAAGAAAGCCATCACCTCCACCTGCAGAGATGGTAGCTCTCTTAAACAGGGGGAATCACGGCTTCCTTTTAGTCTATGCTTTGTATTTGCATTTGCAGTGACAGATGAGCACCGCCACATCTTCAAAGGCAGGGCAGGCTCAGCCTTTGAAACTCCCCTCCTTACACTTCAGGGGCTGTATCCCAGGATTTTGCCTTTTGACCACCTCTACCCAGCAGGTGTGTTGCTGCTGCTGAACAGTAAGTGACTTTTGCTACCCTGTTGTGATACCTCCCTTAAAATGTGGAGGCAACCAGGGGCAAAAGGCACCGCAACAGACAGGTGGAGTCTCACACTTGGCTACTCCGGCTGTAACGGTTGTAACAAGTTGTCATTCCTTACCAGGCAGTCTTACACCTGAAACAAATGTTGTTGACCTTCCAGGTATCCTCTTGTGGACAGGATGCTGACTGCCCTGTGGAGGTTAATTGGCTATTTAGAAGTGCCACTTTAGGGTAATACACTGCTAATAGATAGCCAGCAGGTCCCGAAAATAAATATTCAGCCAAATAATTCTAGAAAGCAGAATTTCTCTGGATGTTATGGAGTCACCATGAATCCTCCTAATAATGCATTTTAAGCCTAGCTGCATTGGTTCACTGCAGCTGTAATTCCAGAGCACCCGTAGAGCTGATGTGGATCGGGGGAGTTGTTTAACAGATGGTTTCTTTCAGAAGCTGGGTAAGAAGAGCTGCCTGTTAGACACAGGACACGCAGCTGTGTGAGGATTTTTTGAGTGTTCAGGTAGCCTTCCAGCTCACCACATCTCTGTCTGATACAGGAAGGTTGGGCATGGGAGGAGAGCCTCAGGACAAAACTCTGCCACCAAGATGTAGATTAGAGGCAGCTGCAGACTCCAGGGAACCTGCTGTTCCCCAAGTCCTCGGTCAGGGTTAGTTGCTTTCTGTGATTCCCTGATCTTATTGTGGGATGATTATTGTAAAGTCTAGGAGAAACACTGTATCCATTCCTTATTTCTCTTTGGCATAGCCAAGACCTGCATCTGGTACATTTATTCTGAATGATTGAGTCCCAGGATCACTGGGGAGAGCTATTACAACCATCTGCAGTTCTGCTAAAGCCAGAAAAGTTGGACTTTCGGACAAACCGGGTTCAAGATTTCTTGGTCTTGTAATGACTGAGAGGATGTGGGTCCCCATGGGAATTGTACCATCCATTACAAAGATTCTCAACAGAAGCTGCATGCAGACTTTTGGTCTATTCCTGCCTTGCTAAGTCCCAGCATTGAACTTCATACAGCTGTGCTTTTATCTCCTCCAGCTCTTGTAACCACTTGCCATTGGCAATGAAAACCTTGTGCCACGGTGGGCTTTTTGCCTTCTTTGTGACAAGATAAACTCATGGCAAGGCCTACAGCTGTGTATTTGTGATTAAGAGGAAAGAGTTCTCATCCGTTTTGGTGGACATTGGTTTCTGTTTCCTATCATGCAGCCCAAGAGGGGAACAGCTAGTTCTGGAAGAAATGATGTTTGTTGTTCCTATCACATCAGTCATTTCTCATCATGGCATGCATAACCAAGTGAGTTGGATGGCCTTTCCTTGATGTGGACATTTTTCCTATAGGATGCTTTGTGACACTGTAGTCAAAGATCAGACAGACCCCTTAAATCCATTGCTAGCACTATGGAAAGCACCATGATGAACAGGTAAGTTCACTGTACTAGGAGTGTAATTGTAAAGAAATTCAAATCAATGTAGGTTTAATCTAAGTTAAGCTGAGCTTTAGGGATTAATCAAATCTTAATTACAGGCTGAACCACGCAGCCAAAGTTATTTCTAAATTCACTGGATAAGCATTCATGTGGGTGCTAGAAAATATCACCTTTTTGCATTACTGTTATTAAACATTACACATTCATAACCTTTTCAGTTGTAAATTATTAATGCATGTAGTTAAACTTTTAATTAAGACAAACTCTTAGGGACAGATTCTACTACTGTTATTTATCTTGTGTCTTTTCACACCAGGAATTCTCTTAACTTCAATGGGATGGTTCATATGATAAGATACTATTAATTTGTTTTTATTTTTGGAAGAGTGCATAGCATGTGAGACCATATATTCAACAAGGGAACCTTCATGTTCAAAACAACTTGAAATCTAAGACCAACAGGCGAGAAGCCACAAACTAAAAGAAAAGAAAGAGTGATACAGAAAAAGGATGGACAAGCAAGGCGGTAAAATTTATAGCTAACATCACTCCTGTGTCCAGAATAGGCAATAAAGAATTTCTGAAGGTCATAACTGAATTAGGTGAGTGGACAGCGTGAAGGTACATGACAAGTTAGTATTAGCAGTAGTATTATATTGTGGGCTTAGCTGTGGATCAAGGTCTTACTTTGTTAGGCACCATATAAACCCAGATCAAGGTAAGAGTCCTTGCCCTGTTATCCTTCAGTTAAACCATTGCTGGTGAATGTAAAATAATCCGTATAAGAAGAGTGGAAAGGAATATGAGTACACTTACTAGTTGCAGATGCAGCACTATCGTAAGACTGCTGCAATGATAGATGGCAAGGGATCTCAGGATAATTTAAAGGGGCTTCAAAATGTCTACAAAAATCTTCCATCAATTACAAATATATTAATTAAGGCAAAACAAAACGAGTTATGTTGACTTGCACTGTCTCAATACCAGTCCTCTGTGGGGGCTAGTGACTGGTTATCTCTGCAGCCACTAATTACAGATGCCTCTTCCACCCTGGAGGACCTGAGCTGCTGTCAGCAAGGAAAGGTAGTTAGCAGCTCCCTGTTTGGAGTACTGCACAAAGGAAGATGAGCTGAAAAGGGGAATGCGCTTGCAGACAGCTTGAGAAACAATGAAGCACCTTATTAACAACAGTGACCAACAGAAAATATGTCTGAATCATTATTGCACCCTCCTCACTTAAGTTTTCAGCTCAGGGTACAGCTTCTGTCAAAGAGCCAAGCAAAGGTTAGGATGTGTAAGAAATGGGATGGAGTAAATTTCAGCATGGTATAAAACCAAGGCTCCTCTCTCATCTGGAATGCTATATGTCACTGCCAAGGGAATTAAAGGATGTTCAGATAAGGATGACAAGAATAATTTGAGACCTGGGAAAAAAAATCTTATATGGAGAGAGATTGAAAAGATAAGTGGTGTTTACAGTGGAAGGGAGCTAAATAAGAAGGGCTGTGATAAAAGCTCGTGCTGTCAGGCCTGTGGCAAGGGGAAGAGGGAGACTGGTGAAAAGGGACCCAGGAGGTGTAAGCGTGCCCCAGCCTGCGGGCAGAGGTGCTGCCGAGCCTGCCCGGGAAGACTTCAGGCAGGGAGGTGGGACAGCCAGTGGCGTCGGGAAGGAGCCAGGAATCCTGTTGAGACTGAGGACTTTGGGCTCCAAAGGGAAGGCACACATGCTGGTTGACAAAATTCCCCACCCTAACGCTGTGCACTATCAGAAACAGTGAAAAGGAGGCTGGCTCAGCACTTTTTTTTTTCATGTCTCCCAACACAAAGCATAAAATTAAAGAGCAGAAGGCAGGAAATTCAAGATTAGTAAGAAAAGTCACTGTGGAAAACGTGATGGATTTGTGGAGCTCATTTCCACTGGATGTTGCAGTGGCCAAGGATTTAAGGAGATTCAAAGAGGGACTGACCGTTCCATGACCAGACATGAACAGACTGGAGTAAACAAGCATCCTCCAGCTCCAGGGTTTCCACCACCTCCTAATTACCAGGAGCTGAGGTGAAGCCTTTGTGCCAAATGTGGTGTCCAAAGGGTGTCCTTGCACACAGCCTGAGACAAGGTCCAGGGCAGGATGGGTGCAGGCTCATTTTGCTGTAGCCAGGCGCCAGTTCCTGAGGTACAGCGTGTGTGAGAGGGGCTGTCTTCTAAGAAGGGCAGCTCTCATGCTGCTGTAGTTTTCCCCATGGCTTGGGGAAAGCCAGGCAGTTTGGCACTGCAGCTCTGAATGAAGAGCCCTGGACCACGCTCACAGCTTCACCACTGGTTCCTTAGCTGCTCCTCAACACCACGGTCTCCTCACGTGTAAAATGGTATCAGTGACACTGACCACACTTGAAAGTTTGATTTCTACTACTACAAGGTGCTAAGCTATCTACTACACAAGTGCTAAGAACCTATATTTTTGGTCATCTAGTGTGTGCTTAGCTCCATGGGAGGAGTTTGTTCCCAGCAATATGCTCCAGCTGCCTTTGGTGTCACCATCCTTGCTCCAGACAGGACTTAAGCATTTCCTCTCCCTCACCTCATTCAGGAAACCATTCCAGCAAGAGGCTAAATGAATTTTACCCAAAAGCATTTAATTTCACTTCACTAAGACAGTTATCCTATATTAGATAAATACCCACTGGGTTTTAAGAGCATGTTTGTTTGAAGATTAACTACAAGGCAGAGTTGTTTATCCAGTGGGGCAACTGAATTAATGAGGTGAAAACTGAAGCACCTATCCTATTATGCTACAACTGATGACCTAGTTTTGATACTTCAGTGTTTTGATGTATTGTAAGTCACTTTGCCTTGTGCTTCTCCTGCTCCTTCTGTCTAAGTAAAGGTTCTGACTTCAGTCTGTCCAGCTTCAGAATGAGGAACTCAGTTGAAAGTGGGTCAGTAGGGTGAATGATACTGGAGAAGACTTTGGGATGCAATCTGGGGTCTTTCTTACTCTTCCTCCTCCTTGTCCTGCTGCCAGGACTCCATCCTCCTCCCATCTTTTCTGCATTACAGTCTCTCTGCAGACCTCAAATCTTTAGTCTTCAGCTTCTTCCAAAACTTTGGTCTCTCTTTTGCAGTAGCTTTGTATTCATTTGTCCAGCAAGTTTCTCCAAAGCAAATTCTTTTCATTAGCCAGAGGAAGCAAGTGATTCATGGCTGCGCTGGGCATGTTTCAGTTGCCTGGAGATATGTGTCTAGTGCCATCTGAAATGATCTAGCATCTTTCATTTGCTGCTGCAGAGGAGCACAAGTGGATTTTATATCGTACCTACTTGCCCCAGATGTCCTGGATATCCCTACATCCATTTACCACATACCTATTCTTTTGGCAACTGAGTCATGTATTTTTGTGCTTAATTGGATGCCACCTCCTTCACTTTGGGGTACAAGAAGAAGAAACGAGGATGTGAAAGCATTAAGGCTGTAAATATAGACTTTCAAAGCAAAGGAGCCAAGTGTCAGATTCTGTTGACTTTCAGCATATTCTGAGTTTGAAAATCCCAGACACGTTCCTTTCAAGACCACAGGTCTTGAAAGCACTACACATAGAATCAACAGCACGGCATCCCAAACTAGCCATGATAGTCTTGTCTGAGAAAAGAGCTGCTTGAATCACAAATCCAGCAAAGCAGCTCACCTCTCCAAATCAGTGATAAGGTAAATCGAAATCTCTAATCTACCTCTAATCAGGGAGATGTGAAGGGGTTTTCTTTGTTTTCACAGAAAAGACAACTGATATTCTAGACTAAGTCTGTGCAGCAGACTAGTCCTTCTGGGCATTAGTAAAATGGATTTAACTCGAATTTTGGTACCAGTTGGAATGGAGCTTTCATCAGAGGGTGTCCAGCATTCCCCATCAACCTAAACAGTCATCTCCTCTTGATTTTTAGGTGATGACACATGGGAAATGATGACTTGGAGAAAACAAGAACGAGCAGTACACTATAAAAAGGGCAAGGGACTATAGCCTGATGAGAAATAACCACAGGTTGTGCTAAGCCGTGACCTCTTTCACGAGGCAAAAGATACGGGTAGAGCTTAGCACCAAAAGTAGAAGGGATGGGAAGAAAATGTACTGGTGACATCAAGTTGAGAAGCAGTATCAATACTGAAGGGGCTCTAGATATCCCACAGGAAAGCCTGGATGACCTCACAGATTGGAATAGCAGGAAGGGGATGGATGAAACTAAAATCCTGAATACATGACCTTGCACTTTGCATTAATTCCTGCCATAATCAGAAACTTTGTGGATTCCTTGGGAATGCAGAGGACAAAGACCCAGATGTATTGGTCAATCATGAGACATCTGAGCTACCAACATCATATCATGTCACGTTAGAATAATGCAATCCTGAGATGCACCAAGAGACACATTTCTAGCAAAGATACAGCTGTATTAATGCCATCGTACAGGCGGCTGATGGGGCCTCTTCTAGAACAGTCTGTACAATTCCCGTCACTGGTGTTCAAATCTGATGAATTCAGATTGAAACAGGAAGGACCACTGATCAGGGACACGAACAAACTGCTTTGCAAGAGGAGATTACAAATTTGACTCCTTCAGGCTGGGAAAGACACGTGTATATAATGACTGCTTATAAACGTATCGAAGAGGTGAACATCAAGGTGGGGATAGACCTATTAGCCTGAAGGGCAACGCTGGCACAAGAATAAACAAGAATGAATTGGCCATAAATGTAAGCTAGTAAGTAGGAAGGAGCGTGCAAGTGACAGAACTGAGTCTATAGCAGCCTCTTCTCTGAACCATGGAGGGGAAAAAACTGGTTAGGTTTAAGTTGGAGCATATTTCTGAAAGGGGAAATATGGAATCTGCCACTCCAGGGACTCATTTAAAACAAAACAAAACAAAACTAAAAGAAAAGAAAAAAAAAAAAAAAAACAAACCAAAAACAAAGCACCAAAACACCAACAAGAAAAACAGAGGCACCTTTTAACCTGGATTTTTTTTTTTTGTAAGTCCACTGCCCACTGTAATGGTGCATGGATTCGATGGATTTGAAAGGGGGAGATGTCAAGTGCAGGATGCCTTCTAGGCAGAACTCCAGCACCCACACTAAAAGAAAGTCCTCACTGAATACGCAGTGTTGCTGTTGTTTAACTATTCTTCATGCACCAGACCCAAGACACTCATTTCTCCAGGCATTCTGCAAGTGCATAGGTGCTGTCCCTGCCTCAAACGCTTACAAGCTAGGGTAAGACTTCTTGTTTTCTTAAAAATGCTTTATGGTGTCTCAAGATACTTTCCAAATGGGGCCAAAGCACTGAAAGAAATTTACAATATGCTTTTAGTGTTCAGCTGATATATTAAACTGGATTATAAACTTGTATCATAGGAAATTATACTTGCGCTTTAGTTCCATTAGCCTACTTTAAACATTGGTATTAAAAGTGGATACTTACTTAAATACCAAACTGTGCCTGGGTTATAATCTGTTTCTCTGATACCATAGATCATTTGCAAACCACAAAGCCCCTTTGATCTTGCAGAATGCTCAACTGAACTTAAAAGGAAATTAAATGCAGAGCTCAATTTTTCATTAAATTGTCACCCACTGTTTTAGAGTTATGACTCTTCAGATCTGTTTCTTCTAACAGGTGGACAAACAGAATGTTAATACCATGGTATCTGTGGAGTTATAAAATCTGCACTGAGCAAGATATTTTCTAATTATTACTGCTTCTTTATTAGCAAGGCTAAAATTTCGTTTTTCCAAAAAGTCTCACGACACTCTAAAGCACAACTGAAAAATCAGGGCTTTAAAAATCTGGGGACAATTCTGTAGCCTCTGATGGTTTCAGGCAATAAGAGCAGAACACATTTTATAAAATTGGAGCTGCAAAGATCAGGGCTTATGTGCAATTAAAGAAGTCCTTGATGCGTGTTTTGCCTTTATGAAACCAAGTATATACTCCTTAAAGTGCACAATACAGTCACAGACTTTGATTATGAACGTAAAACTGCAGCATTAAGTCTTGCAGGTGCTTTTGCCCAGGACATCAATGGGTGCAGAACCAATCTCCGTGAAAAATTCCCGGCTCGCTGCATCTCACCAAGCAGGATCGCAGCAATTGTTGTGCACCCTAGAACTGCAGCTCCAGCTCCCCGAAATACTGGCTGTGCAATGCCTCTGGGAGGCTGAATCGGAAAGCTGGGTGATATAAGCCATAGGTGTGTGTTGCATGATTCTCTTGCTATCTCATTCTCAGAGGAAAGATCTATTGCAGCTCCATCCAGACAGCCTTTGGTGTCTTTAATCCAAACTGTGGCAGCTCACCATTTTAGGCTTGAAAGCCTCCAGGTTTGGCAAAGATTGTGGTCGTAATAGATAGACCTAGCAAGTACCTATTAAGGTCACAGTCTGATGCTGCAGATAGAGCAAAGACTGGCTGGAGGGAAAGAAGAAGATTAGGAAGCTGCCTGTTGAATGCATCTATTAGCAACATCCATTCTTTTGGATCAGGGTTAGGGTCAAGTTGTGCTAAGAGCTAAGCAGAATTAAAAGCTGACTTCAATCTGTGAATTACTTGTGCTCCAAACTCCAATTTTTTGTTCCGGAAAGGTGCTGGTGAAGGGGGATGGCTGCGGTGAGTGAGGCTGCTCCGTGTTTGTAGTGTTTCATCTGAATCAGGCACATTTCTCTGCTTTTCATTTCGTTGTTTTGTAGTTGAACTTTGCTTACAACTGGGATTTTTTTTTTTTTTTTAATTACAATGATTTTTTAATTGGAGGAATTTTGGGTGGGTTCTGTCAGGTCCAACAAGTCCTGTTCTTGGAAATCTGAGCAGTGGGTGGTGGCAGGGCTTTGGATAAATCTCACTCTGGTTTCAGAAAACTCTCTCTTTTGAGAATCTGGCTGAGCTTTTGTTTGTTTGCACAGTCATCCCTCTCTCCCAGGAAAGGCATTGGGATCTAATGTCGTCGTCTGTGAGCAGCCTGGTTGGCTCACCGGGCTGTTCAGAACAGCGTGCTAGCTGCGTTTACTGCTCTATAGCAGAGCCTTAATGCTCTGACAAGTTGAGAAATGAAGAGCAGAAGATGTTTTTGAACTGTGGAAGGAAAGAAATGGTGAGGGTGTCTGGGCCTAGGTGGGGAGACAGACACCCCTTTGCATCCTGAATTTCAATGAGATTGTGAAAGCACAGCTATTATTTCCCAAAAGAGGAGTTTGGAAATACTGGACAGATGCTTTTATTAATAGTAATACAGTCAATGCTAGCACAATAAGAATTAAAGGCAACTGTTTCCTCTGAGCCAGGGAGAGAGAGAAAACATTCTTTTCACAAGCACTGGTGGAAGGAGCAGTATTTTAGGATGCTTTGAAAAGCAATCGATGAAGACAGAAGTGTATGAATTTCCATATCCAAGACCTATTACAAAGCACTGTTAATATTACACAAGGTTGCAACTGAGGTTTGTCAGCCCAGGCTTGTTTTATCCGAGCCCTGCAGAAACCAGGGGTTTTAACTGTAGCCTAGTAGAAAAAAAGCCTGAAGAGTTGCCGTTTCCATGATCTCCAAGATCATAGCTGTCCTGAAAGAATTTTCCAAACCAGAGTTGTAAGTGGATCACCTCTGAGAAATGTCCTCTCCACACTCTCAACACCTGAGTGAGAGCTATTGTACTGATGTAGACTTCGTTGATCCTGAACAACTACCGTCTCTGACTGGTTTGAAAATCTTTCCATAATTAGTAAATCAAGACATAAAGAAATAGCTCCAAACTCCGTTTGAGATTGCTATGGCTTGGGTCAGGCTCCCATTTGCATTATTCTCCAGCAGTGATAAAGATGTGGCAAGACCAGGAGTCTCTGTTGAGGTCTTGCTCATCGACCGCCCTCCGAGGCTCCTCATGCCATGCCCGTGCATACGTACCAAGAGAACATTCCTGGCTAGGAAGCAACTATAGAGGGAGGCCAAAAAACCCAGATGGGTGCAAACATAGTAGGGAAACATGAGGTAGCAGCAAGATAGTTAAAACTTGAAAATACCTTGGATTTCTTGACCCCTACCACATCCCCACTGCGGTGTTTTAGCTATTGTGTGGAAAGAAAGGGCAGGGAGGAGAAGCTTTAAAAATGGCACTGCATTCAAAGAACTTTTTAAAAATTCTTTACACTTAGCTGCCATTAGTCTTGTAATGTTAATTAGGTCTCCTGGGAAGTAAATGTTCTTCCAGGACAGCCTTTTTCTGGGAGGCAGAGTATGGATTGGAGGGAAGATGATCATTCTTTGGGAACAGAAGGCTCAGAAATCCTCTTTGATAATTGTCAGGTCTGGCTTACTTGCAGATTCCCCATGACAATACCTGTCTATCTGGGTGGGAGAACCAAAATCCAGGAAATCCAATAGAGAGAGTTAAGTCTTCCTTTGTGTGGTCATAATTTTTTAACTTCAGAAAATGATGGGCCCTTACAAACCAACCCTTAGCCTCTAGCAGTTTGTTGTTGAGGGCTCCTTGGGGCTCTGACTATCATCAGTGGTGTGTTTGGTATGTTTAACGCTTAGATTCAACTAGCTAACTACCAATAATTAGCCCTTAACCAGCAACACCCATCCTTTGAAAGTGAGAGAAAAGATACGTAGCACACAGGGATGCTGCAAGATTCTGAGTGTGTTTCTGCCTAGGTACTTCAAAACCTGTGATAGCAGGAAAGGCTCTATCCAAGGGGATGGCCATTCACATCATGGTGCTTAGAGGGTCTTGATCCCTTTAAACATTTCCAAAGAACAGCTTACTGACAAGCAAAAAACTTCACCCCATCTTCCAGGCTCAGGAGAGCAAGGCTACCAGTATATATTATATGACTACATCACATAACCTCCAGACAGAATATGTTATTAGGATTTATTAGGTTATAATCCTTTTTTGATTAAAAATTATAAATCAGCTCATGTTTGAAGTTAACCCATAAATGCATAGCACATGTCAAGCAAAGTGTAGTATACACGGCCCCTGGGCATGCATGGAGGAGCCCACCCTGCTGCTTCCATCGCTTTGCAGAAAATAATGGATCTGATCAAAGGACTGTGGCCCGCGCTGTGTCGGGAACATGGCTTTCAAGAGGTTAAAACTGTTGCATTTGATTTATTGTCCCTCCTTTCTTCTTGTTTCTCCTTGAAACATAAAAGCTTGCAGCCCACAGACTCTTGACATTTCTTTTAAACGCTCTTGTCATTCAGAAATTGCCACAGTCATCTCCCGTAACTTTGCACTTAGTGTTCCCAGCCTGTTTGGGGTTACTTGCAGAAGTTGAAAAGGAAATACGAATAGATTACAGGGCTCAGTCCTGCAAGGTGGAGAGTCTTCTAGCTCTGAACCAACAAAGCACTTAACCATTTACTTCAAGGGTGCGGGTAGCCTTTCACAACTGTGTTGCCACTAACTGAATTATAATCTTGAGAACACAATTGTGAAGGTGTCTGCAAAATAAACAGCCACTGTAGCTACTGAGGGCAGGTGACACTGTGTGGGATTTTTAAAGGATCTTGATGATTTACGAGCACAATTATGGCTTGCACTGGAACCTTCCACTTAAATGCTTTTCTAAAAACCTGCCTCCCTATAATTTGGGGTTAGGTCCCTGGGCTCCTTGAATTCTCTTTTGCACAGCAGGACCATTTTCCTGCTCATCCTGACGGTACCATGCAGGTCTCCCTCTCTCTAATGCATGCTAATGAAGGACATGCAGGACAGTTCAAGAGGTTGGCAATTTATTATCCCACACCCAAACAACTCCATGGGAAACCCAGCCTCTGGCCTTTGCAGCCGTCTAGGGCTAAGAATAAAAGTTATGAAAATCCTGGGCTTTGGGGAAAGCAGCTTTATTTACCTCAACGCAATGCAGCAGTGCCAGGTGGAGCTTTCATCCATTTACGAGCCATTGAACTAACAGCACATTTTTTAGCTCTATTAGCTACGTGTATGAAAAGGGATAAACAGCTTGCAAACGATGCTACATTCAATATGAAAACAAGAAAACAAGCATAATACCACCTTCCATGTTGCCTTCTGAAAGAACCAGAGTGAAGACACCTGTCAGGACCTTCACCGATCTCTGATCGATAGGCAAGGTCCTATGGCTCTATCCGAGGTGGTGCTGTTGATCACAGAGTGCTTGGGTTTCGTTTCCTACCTGCTGTGAACCTTATCCTCTATCCAGTACTCATCTCCAGGAAAAGTTCCCCATGATCTAGTCCCTGTTTACAATTATTTTTTTTTTTTACTTTTCTTGGAATTTTTCTTTATCCTTTTGGTGGACTTTACTTTTCTTTGGTGACTAATGCTTCCAAAATCCTTTCCTTTCAGCCCTGAGCCCTAGGGAACCTGAATACTAGCAAGTTTTTCCAAGGACACGTGGAACTCGTATTTCCTAGCTGAATCCTGACAGTTCACTGAGCAAGAAATCCTTTTTTTTTTTTTTTGTCTCACACACACTGTAAATTGGAATAAAAATCTTAATTTTTTCAAATTGCTTGTGGCTGAGTGTAGCAGTTGTTTCAATGAAAAATTCAGGCAGGAAAAGCATGACAGGGTGGTGGCACATTGGAGTTTCAGACCCCCTCAGAGTGAAGGGAATTGATCCAGATTTTCAACTTCTTGGGCAAGTGCTTGAAGACAAGGTTAGTATGGAAAATGTCATCCCTTCTCTTTTCCCTGTACCCTTTCAAATGCAGTGCTGCTGGAGTCCAGAGAGCACCTTACCCGCCCGCTAGGGCACCCCGGGCATTTTGGGCAAGAAGCAGTGTTTGCAGACACCAGAGTGTGGGTACGGGACCTTCATGGGCTTGGTGAAGACAGGGTACAGCAAAACTTCAAAGAGTCTCCTTGGAAGCTTTTGCCAGGGAAATGGAGACACTTATGACTTTGCCGGCACCCGAGTGGGATGGCATGATTTTTTTCGCAGATCTCTCCGTTCAGCTGAGGTGTCTGCGTTCTGTGCAACTGCTGTTTCAAATGTTGCCCTTTGTGATGTGCAAGATGAGGCCTAGGGTGGCTTCGGGAAGCTGTGCTGCACTGAGGAGGCACAGCTTTCTCTCAGGAACCCTGGGTAAGATAGGAGCCACAAGTGACATGAAAGGTGCATTTTTCATGACGCACCTGGAAAAGCCAATTACATGTAATTAATGTTGGTTAAATGCTTTGAAGATGAAAATCTTTTATATAAGTGTGATTAACATCTATTCTGTCAAAATGATTGTCTTTCTAATGTTTTAAGAAGCTTAATAGCACGCTTCAGCTTTTCAGTGTTTATCTCCGAGATGTGATGACCCCATGCAAAGTGTTTGCTGGAAAAGTGTATAAGAAAGGCCTTCAGTGGGAGCTGTTGTTGGCCACAAACCAAGAGTAAAGACTGAGACAGTGTGGGACAGAGATGATTCACCTGTCAACGGTTCAATCTCATACAAAGGTTCCTAATCAGCAAACCAGTTGAGCGATGCTCAAGTGTTGTCCTGATACAAGGTCTTAAATTGTGAGCGCTCACTGCAGGATGGCTTATGGAGCCCATGAAAAGATAGCCTGCACATACTGCATCCAGTTTTAGAAGGTGCATGGTAAGGCATACCAGCTTACGCTTAGCAGGAGCCCAGGATCTGGCACAGGACTGAACAGACACCTCCAATTGGGAATTTTGCCACCAATTTCAATGAAGGCAAGAAATGACTACATTTTAGCATGCACAAAAAAAAAGCTGTTATTGACTGAAGGCTTCTAGTCGATTGTCTTGCTCTGACATATTTTGCTTTCTACTGTAAATAAAGTGGATTTTATTGTAAACCGCTCACAGGAGATGAGAAACAATAAGGGTCGGACACTGAACAATAGGCGTTCTGAGAAAATAGTGAGTTCATACATTGGCAGTTGTTATTTTCTGAAAATGAGTGCAGATGTTTTAGTATGCTGAAATCATTCAAGACTTTTATGGCAGAAAGAGGCCATGGAGTAAATAAACTGGTGACAGGTATAATGAAAGGCATTCAGTTTATTTTCTTGTTCAGAATTACTTTATTCAAGGGAGCTCTGTTTTGCCTACCACAGGCAAAACCTTGAGACCATCTTGAAGAAGTATCTCCCTGTTAAAAAGAATCATCCAAGATCATGTAGCAAGCCCAGGGCTTCTGGATGACAATCAAATGGGTTACTTAATTCTTTGTAAGCAATTCCTAGAAAGCATCGCTTCCCAGAAGAGACATATATGAAGGCTCCGTTCTTTAATTTCTGGTGGGAAAACACAAGGGCTGTGCATCCAGCAGTGAGGTGAATGCCACTTGAATCATGCATGGTGCTGTTGCCAAGAAAAGTGTCCAGATATCACTGAACATCATGCTATTAAACCAGCCAGATAAAGGTCAGGGAGGTTTGCAGGGCTACAGAAATGGGCAGGTATCACACTCTCGCCCTCCATCAGTTATCTTCTCAGATGAGCTGATCCACTGGTGGTTAGGACCAGCCCCCACAGGCTTTCTCTGTATGGTGGAGGTTGCAAGATTGCTCTGAGGGGTCGCTGGGATCACCTTTTTCCATTTCCACTGTTCAGCCAATGCAGCAAACCCCTTCCCTGCTCTGCCCTTGTGGCAGCGGTGGCGGAGTGGCTGCTGGGGTCCCTATTAGCATCAGGTGCAGAAATATTTGCTATTGAGCACCAGGGAAGTGTCACTCCAAGCTGTCATCCTTCAGGACACCTCTCCTGAGGTTCAACACATCCCTCAGAAGTACCAGTGATGTGGTGGGGGTGAGGGGGGGGGCGCGGCATTCAGGATTCACAAGGTTCCACCTTACCCAGCCGCAAGGTGTATGCACGGCAAACCAGGTGAGACAACTCAAGCTTCACTTGGACCTGCTAACAGACAGGGAAGATAGATGAGGTCCTCAGGGCTTATCTCTTTCAGTTCATGTGTATTAATACTTTGGCTGCTTTGCCTTCACTGGGATTTCACCTCAGGTTAATTGCTCTGCATTTGCTAACGCCATGTAGGAACATGCGTTTTTTCCCCCTGGTGAAGAGAAGCGGGATCCAGAGAAGTGCTCACCTTTACTCCAGCTTGCCGGAGCACCGGCAGCTTCGTCTTTCACAAATGCAATTAGTAAAAATGTCAAACCCATTTCCATGAGGCTGTTGCCACAGGTGGGAATTTGCATGCTCTCCCACTGGGCACCAAGGAGTGCTGCTGGAAAACAGGGATCGTTTGGGCTGTACCTCTCCCTGGCATTTACCACACATCAGGTTTTCAAGTCCACCACCTTTCATAAACACTAAATCCCTGAAAAAGACTTTTAGAGGAGAGAGCTGCAAGACAACCAACCTTTCCCTCAAAGGGAGGCATATGATAACTTTAGCTTTTGTTCTTGTGACCTGCCCTTGCAGGACTGAAAAGAGCTTCGAGCACACACCCAGGAGAGCAGGAAATCTCTCCTATGGATCACTTGTAAAATGGCCCGGGTTGAAAAACACACTGCAGAAAGAATGAAGCCTGACTGCAAAGGAGAGTGGGGTTTTTTTTCACCCGTGAATAGGATTTCAAACTAGCAGCCAAAGTGAATCATTATATATCCTTGCCATATGCCACTTTCAATCAATAAGGCCTTATGCTCTGCTAACAATCATCCTAAACTATACCTATTAACAAGAACGCACTTTTTCATAGTAATATTCCATGCACGTCACCGCACACAGACTGCAAACAGTTGAGAGTGATCACAGCCGAAGGGAGATGGTTCCTGAAACAACAGGCTAAGTGTCTGGACGTACACCACACTGTAGAGGCTGCCGCTTTTACACGTGTAGGCTGGTTTTTGCTTTCAATGGCATACCCTCCTACAGACTGATGGGGTTTTTTTCTCTTTCAAGTGTACGCTTTCCTGATGACCCAGCCAGTTTCTTTCCTGATGACCCAAGACTCCCTCAGAAGTGGCTGATGTGCTGAGGCTAAGGTGCAGCAATAGCACAGTGGGATGAGACATGGCTTCAACAGGACCCTTTCAGTTTGGCAGGAGAGAGATGACAGCAATCATCCTGACCTAATTGTCAGTACGACTAGTTCACACATGAACTAATCCTTCTGTGAAGACATGGGAACCTGCTATAAAAAAGACATGGGGTTTGAGGGACATGGTGCAGGAGCTGGAAGCACAGAACTTACCTCCTACTGCTCATGGGGCACCTCTGTTTCCCACCTGCTATTTTTTTGTCTACTTACATTGCAAACTTCTCCTGATGGGTGTCACTTCTCCAAAAATACTGTGCTTCTGCAGAAGTTATTGACTGAAATGCCACAGTCTGAGCTGCTCAGAGCACAAAGTCTTACACTATGGGCACGAAGCATTTGGTAGATTCACCCAACTGAAGCAGAAATCTGCACTTGAGCTAGTCACCCATGGCTCCCTTGCTATTCAATGGAGAGTCAGTCAATACAGTCGATGGAATCTACGGTGATTCATCTCTTCCTAAAGTAGACAGTTAACACAGAGCAGACGAATTGCATAATAAAAATAATTATTTCTTCCTGCTGCCTGGAAAGCCCAGTATGACAGCTCGCATTTCAGAGCCTACACTGCAAATATTTGAAATGAGGCGAGTCTAATCCCACCACTGCCCTCGCAACCTCCCCCTGCCCTGATGCTCTCTGTGCATCTCAGGCATTTGCTGGTGCAACTTGCTCTGTATCCCGCAGTGCAAAGGGAGTTACGGCTGGGTTGAGGGCAAACCGGCAGTCCCACACTCAGGTAGCTAAAAATGTTCTAGACCTGACAAACAGCTCACAGCCCCAGGTCCTCTCATGTGTCCCTAGACCCCAACCCCCAGTTCCATTCATGAGTCACAGCCACATGATGCAAAATGCGGTACGTGAGCTGCACACTGGGATTGCATCAGCCCTGGGTGTCTGGTTGTGCAGCTAGCTCAGGCTAGGCTATACAAAATTCTTACGTCTATAGATCCTGGATTAGCAGAGCATGTACACTATGGCACATCCCCATGCAATGGCCTTCAGCCGCTACCACATAAACCCCCTTCTATCTTTCTCTCAAAGGATGATTTTAATCTTTGCTTGTTTCTGTGTTCTATAACTAAAGGCTGTTTCTGCAACCCTTGTGCAGATACTTACACATGGTCTATGTGATACTTTCCAGGAGTAATCCTTGTGTGTTTTGCAAGGTTCAACAGAAAAATTCTTTGCTAATCAAACTACTGCTAGGATGTTTCTGTGCTGCAAAGTAACCCCCAGTCAATCAAAACCCCTTCAAACCAACCCCTGCTTATGCTTACTGCTTTGCAACCTTGTTTCCTGTGGGTACAGGTGGGAAAGGAGAATGAGCTTACCTTTGAGCAAAAAGCTGTGCAGCTCCGGGTGTCAGTAATGCCACCAAAATACAGCTGAGGTGCTGCAGTGCCCTTTTGCTGGCTTTCTGTGCAAGCACGTATCCCTAACAGCATCCTTTATTGCAACAATTTTGCTTAGTTTCTTCTTCTCTGGCATGGTATGCACTCATTGAATCTTGAAGTCCTTATTCCTCAGACAGTTCCTCTTGCCTTTGATGAAGATTTGTAATCCTGGAAAGGCTGTGCAAAATTTATACTACTAATTTTTCATATGTGGAGATGTTAATGATGTACAAGTTACTGGATTCAGTACAAGGTAACTGGCCAAATTTGTGTAGTCCATTTCATATGTGAAGTAAATATAAGTGATCAAAGGATAACTTCTGGCTTGAAAAGACATTAATACTGCTAATACCAGCTGAAGTAATTAAACTGCATGTATTTGTTTAAACACTTAGTGTAGCTGTTGACCCTACGGCATCCTCTCCTTTCTTCTTAACTTCCACAGACATTTTGACGTTGGTGGGATCTTTAGGAATGAGGGCTGTAAAGCTGGGCAGAAAATCAGTTTTCCCATCACAAGAATACTCAAGATCATGAAATAAACACACTCTTATTCCAAATCGGGATGAAAGCTCAAAATCAGAGCCCTAGAATACAGTCCCAGCAATGGCAAAACCACACATGGTCCCATCTAGTTTCACATCTGGAAAACATAGCCAAACACCTCCTAACATTTTTGGCTGCTGTTTCTGGCTGTTAAAAGATGCACCTGCTCCCAAAGCAGCCCTGCATCCCTGGGGATCCCATGAAGGTTCACAATGGGGGTGCAGGTGCTCCCTTACAACGGGGATAAATTCAAAAGATCACCTTAGCTGGGGCTGAGCAAAGAACGCGGTGGATATTTAACACAGAAAAGTTCCTTTTAAGTTACTTTAAAGGGCTGTGGCTAGTTGAAAGGCAGATTCGCACCTGCCCATGGTGATTCATCCCTATGGTGTCCCCAGGCATGACGTATTGCACGGTTTGGGACACAGGACTGCTTCCTTACACACACCTCCTGTGACATTTCAGGAAGGATGGCAACTACTGAGATCATTATTTAATTACCCATACTATATCCAGAAACACAATGTGATCTGATGCTCTTGGTCTGTTGTTTCAGACACAGCCAGTGGGGCCGGCCCTGCACGGGCATGTTGAGCTGAATCCAGAGCAGCCTCACCTCCCTCTGCTGCACCTAATTAGAAGGTGCTTCCAGTGGGTGAGATCCTGGAGAAGAGGTTTGGCCACGGCAAACTGTCATCTCCAGCCAGATCCAAATCCACACCCCCCAGCAACTACAGAAGTGTGTTTTCTACGCTGCACAGACCGCATTTATTAATATTGGTGTGTCTTCAGCTTTTTCATCCTTCATTTCCCTCTACATAGTTTTATTTTTCCCCGTCAATAAGAATGATTTTATTCTTCTTAATTAGATTTTTTTTTTTTAGGTTTCCCATAGTAATTAATGCACTTTTCTTCTGCAGTATAACCTATTATAGTAGTTAAAATATTAAATCATGACTGCTGCCAGATCTAAGGGACCAAGAAACATAGGTTTTTCAATAGCCACTTTGTCTTCATTTTTTGAATTAGTTTGCAGCCTACTTTACATTTTTGGGTAAGTAGTAAGATTTGTTGATTTCAATGAAGAACGATATAAAAATAAATTGCATTGTACTTTTAATTACATAGTCTTAATTTTTGTGGTGACACTCCAGGCTCTCATATAATGTTGTTTAATGTTTATGTCTCTTTATTGATTTGATAATTTAAATACAGTATGTCGTTCAATTTGCAGATTTCCACATTCATTGTTGGGGTGCTGTGCTCATTAAGGAATGAGGGGAATTCTGTCTTTTCCCCCATCTCTTTCATGCACACGCAGGCACGTATGTGCCTTGTTTGCTTTTTCTTAGGCACCAAATCCCAGCTAAAGAGATGCTTTTCTTCTCCACTGCACTGAGACTGTGATCCTCCCCATGTTCAACATTTTGAATCAGGGGGCTTGGTGTGAAATGGGCTGCTGATCCAGGGAGCCCTTTTTTTGGGACTCCTTGGAGGTGGCTGAAGATAGTGGTGGGTAGGTCAAGAGGCACCGCTGGACATGCTAGCCTTAGTGGGCTCTTTCATTACCTGGGAAGTCAAACACCCTCCAGCCCTGAGAATGGTTTGAGTTCACCCATGCCCTGTAGAGGACATGGTGGAAGCAGACCTTGCAAAAGTCCACAGAAACCACAGGACGAGCCCAGTTAGATCTCCTTTGCTTTAGGGTGAGGATGATGTCCTTACTGCTTTCCCGATGCCATTTAGAAACAGCTATGAGAATGCAACCAACCAACGGCAAACCCTCAAACCTTCCTTTCTCCATCAACACCGTCTCCAACCATCTCTTCCACTCACCTCAGCTCTCTCAGAGAGGAGCCATGGACATTGCTCCATCCTACCCCAGACAGTGTCCGCCACTTGGCTAAATCTCATCTTGATGGACTGGTTCTTAAGATGTTTGTCTTTTAGTTTTGAGCTCCAGACATACTTTAGAATTTCTAGAATTTAAGCAAAATTAAAACTTTTCTTTCAAAAATCCATCACCATAAAACTGTTTTCCCCTCCTCTTCATTAATGATTTACTTTCTGTGGAACAAATGCACCAACTGAGGACAGAATCATTATTAAAATCTCAGTTAACAACACAATATTACTTTGGTCCTTTCATTTCCTCCACTATTATAAAATTCAAGATTCATTTCATCTATTAATATTAGCAATCTATTTTTTTTTTTAATTTTGACCAGGCACAAATTAAAGGGGGAATGATATTATGGAACCGGCGCTAGAACTTATTCCTTTTTTTTGTAAAATCTATTTTTTCCCTTCCATCAGCTCTTTCTTTGCAACTAATATTGGCTTCTTTTGCATTGATATTCCCAGTGACTTCATTTGATGCCTGGCATTACTCCCGTGGAAGTCATTTGGAAGGGGCCAACAGACTTCCTTGGAAGGTGATTAAATTAAGAGTCTGTGAAGAGCCGAAGGGTGGCCCACGGGTTTGGGAGCAAGGGAGCTGGGTTCTGGTCCTAGCCCTGCCATAAAATTGCTCTCTGACCATGTGCAAGTAATTTAATTTCTCTGTACTGCAGTTTCCATAGGTTTAAAATAGGAACAAGAGTGTTTGCTGCCCATCATGCAAGTCTCCTAGCAAATAAAACATGATGTAGAAGAGCTAACTGAGGAAGAAGGCACAGATCCTTCTCTCAAGAAATCTGTGTCCTAGGGTAGCCACAGAGTGAGGACAGGGGCAGAACAGACACGCACTTTATTTTTCTGAGAGCTCACGAATTGCTCCTGTTCCCTTTATAACAGATCATTGTCAGTGGGTTCTAATGAGATTTCCTTGTGCCTCTCTAACACTACACAGAACTGAGATTTCTTTGCAGTATTTCACACGTAAAAGCTCCACTCATGTGCAGTATTTCCTTGTCAAAGGCTGGATTTTTAATGCTCTAGAGTAACTAACTTCTGCAGCTTAGGCACACCTGTTTCTTAGCTTGCTTCTGTACCCCTACAATCCTAGGAGCTGCACATCAGCTAAATATGCTTGTGATAGCTTTTGCAATCTCCGTGATTGCAAACAGGGAATTGATACTGTGGCAGGTCTTCCCAAACACTGAAGTGCTGAATTCCATCGATTTCAGTGGCAGCCGGAGGAAATAGGAAAAGAAAGCTGGATAAAGCCTTCTGAGAGGCCCCCAGCACAATCAACAACACCTCAACAATTCCTGCATGATCTTTGCCTAACACCTTCCTGCAGTGACAATTCCACAACAGCCTGTGGGAATATCCCTGTGCAGAACTATTCATACACTAGGAAAGTTTTTCCTGCTCTTTTATCTATGTCTTTCCTGCTGGAGCTGAAGCCCATTACTCGCCCTACTTGCAGAAGGTACAAGGACCACCACGCCTCTTTGCACCAGCCTTGCATGTATTTGGCAACTCGTTTTGTCCTAGCTTGGTCCCCTCTTCAGACCTCACACTGCTCACAGCCCATCCTCAAAGGCACGCTTTCAACACCCCCCCATCATTCTTTTTGCACCTCTTTGGGCTTTTCCCAGCTGAGCTGTATCTTTCCTGAGGTGTGGAAATTGTTCTTGAGCCAAGACCCTGCCGCCGCCAAGTTGAACAGAAAGGTTGTCCCATGCCTTCTGCAGCGTGCCCCTCTGAACAGGCACCCCGCGCTGGGCTTTTGCAGCACTGGATTTCTGCTGCACTCGCAAGCATCACAGCCTTGGATCTTTTTCTGCACGGCAGCAGCCTGGCCAATTGTTCTTCATCTTGTATTTGAGAAATTGATTTTAACTCCCCTGCCAGAGAGTGCAACATTTTAATTACTTCTGTGGATAAAGCCCGTTGTTCCCATTCTGATCAGGACTTAAGAGATAAGTAAAGCAAAGCCTATCAGAGATCCTGCAGAAGCTTGAGCTGGAACCCAGGCCACCGGAATACCCCCAACCAGTACCTCTGCCATATGTCCTTCACCATTCTCATCCCTGTCCCATGCCGTCCTTGGTTTTTTTTTAATTCTTTTCCCTCCATTATTGAATTCTTTTCAAATCTGGTTAGTAGCCACTTGCAAACATTTAAACTATTGCAGGTGAATAATTAAGGGTCTGTGCACTATCCCACAGCACGGATAGGCCACACAGAAAGGGAAACAGGCTGGTTACTTGCTGATTATTGATAATTTCCCTGCTGCCAGATCCTGCTTTTCAGCACAAGTAAGTGGCATTTGGTGGCAAAAATAAAGGACAAGATCAGTGGCCTTTGGGAGCAAGAGAAGGTTGGGTGGATATGGGGCCAGGAAAGTCAAGACATGAAGTGCAGCATTCCTGCCAAAGTGTCCAATTTAGGGGACACCAAGGTAGCTATGAATAGATAAAAACTTGAGTCTGGCTATGAAAATATTTCTGTCTCGTTCTTCTGAAATCAATGGAGAGGCTCTGCCCATCCAGGAGCCCACAATACCCTGGCACCACAGCCTGCAGGCCTGGCTGCTCTCACTTGTGAATAGATCTGTCACTGACAATATGCCAAAATGTCCAAGAATTGAATGCCGGGGAACGCCGGGAAGGAAAGCAGGTCCCTCTCACAGGCATGACTGGCTGCAGCAGGACTCACCTGCATCTGTATTGGCAATGTGTCACTCCTGTCTCTCTACAAAATAGATGGACCAGTAGTCGGATTCCTAACAGAACAGTTTTTATACTTTGCACTTTTTATGACATGTAGTGTGTCCTATGCTATGAAGCTAAGGAGGCTGAGAAAAGGCATCAGGGCAGCTAGGCAAGAAGCAGTTGATAGGAGGTTGTACGACCAAGGTGGAAGGTCATGAAAGCCAGAAATTGCCTGGATGAGTCCACCAGAGAGCCCTTCAGCATGCCAACAACCTGCAGTGTAACTGGGAGGGCTGAGCCAAGAGAAGACCCCTGGAGCTGAGAAGCACATGCCAGAGATGGTCGTATGGGGAGCCCAGGACTTCAGCACGGGAATTCAGCCCCTGAGATATGGCTAAGCAGCCCAAGGGATGGAGTGAGGGTCATGCTGTGCAGCCAGAAATATGAGGAAGGGACAAATGAGTCGGTCTGTTTTGGCCCTGGCAGGTTGAAGAGAGACGATTTTCCAACAGGTAAAAGCTGGAGCAGACAGAAAAGGAGCAATCTGTCCCACACGTGCTCAGTACGGACCAAACTGCAGCAGGAAAGGCTGAGGATACCCAGGAGGGAAAATGTTCTGCATGTGAAACTCATGATGCCCTGAGAGCCTGGAGCACTGTGCAGGGCCCAGCACTGCAGGAAGAGGTTGGATGAGTATTTCCCAGGAATGACACAGGTTGAATGAACACTGCCAAAGGGAGGAGGATGGACTGGATGACACCAAAAGATCCCTTCCAACATTAGCTCCCAGCTTGCACGCTGCCAGCTGCCAGTGTGTGGGACATGTTTCCTTCAGGTGATCTACATCAGCATTTCCCCACAATGAGCAGCAGAGGCAGACAACTCATAGTGTAAAAAAACCCCTCTGGTCCCAATAAAGACAAAAGGAAAACCACCTTGCTAGTGATGTCCAATTCATTACTCAGCACCACATAACACAATAATATTGCACTTTAAAGCTTAGCGCGTCTGCCTTGCTCTATTTATACTGTGGTCTGGAGTGTTTATCACCTCCCGCTAATGGCAGTAGAGTATTTGCCACAAAAACTTAATTATTTGCCTTCTCTGAGAGGGTATTTTTCCTGATTAAAGCCTTCCTGAGAGCAAGGCAGGAAGCACTCAGCCCCACCGGGCATTCTTATACCCTAACCACTGAAATCTGGGACAATGGCCAATAATCTGGGACAAACTCTAAAAATACACCCAACCACTCCAGGACATATTTTATGGGTCCCTCCACACATGCCTTGAGTGCGTCAGGAGGCACAAGGCCACAGGTAAGAGCAGTGAACCCTATACACGCTGCGCTGCAGCCCAGCTGGCCGCGGGAGGGATGCACAGGCTCTTCTTAGGCACAGGCACTGCAGGGACACAGCACCTCCATAGGAACCTTCCCATTGTTAATGCTTAATTACAACCGGTTTGAAACCTTCCAAGTCTAGCTTTTTAAATAAAATACTGGAATTTAAAAGATGTTCTTCTGCCAACCAAACACCTGGGGAGGGAGGGAGGTGAGAGAGCTGGAGAGGTGACAAGCCTTGGCTCGAAGCTGCTGTGGCCACCACGTACACTTTAAAACACCAGCACTGCATCTTCAGGTCAAACACAGACAGCTGAAGACAACGTGGGTAAACAACTACTGCCTTCTTTTACAGAGGATGGTAACTCAAATGGATGGGGTTAGGGAACAGTCTATGGGCATTGACTGGAGATGGTGTTCTCTGCAGATTCAAGGGCTGTTGTACTCCCAGGCCCTTTCTGAGGCGCTGGAAAACCTCATGGGATCTGCTGGCAGCCACCCAAAAGACTGCAGCACTTCAGGCTGCCCTAGCCTGGTCCGGCACAGGGGAGGTGTAACACCCTGCCCCTCACCTGCCAACCCCAGCCGCTGTCAGCAATGCCGGCTGCTGCGCACAGCGGGTGGGCAGGTGTTCTTTCACCCTTCTCCTTGTCCATCTCACTTAGACGCTTTGTAGATCTGCTCTGTGCAAGCAAAACAATCTGATGATGGGACCCATATTTATTTACTTTGAGCATTGAATGGAAGGAGGACAGAGTGCTTTATGGGCATGGAGCAAGAGATTAATAGATTGCCATTACTGGAGGCTGTCACAGTCACCAGGATTGTCGCCATGAAGCTATTCTGGTGTTGCTACCACCAGTTTTGGAGCACATTTTCCTGACAGACATCCAGGCAATCTTAAATGTTTCAAGCAGAAGAGATTTTGCTGCTGTGGCACTTGGTAATCTCTTTGAATGGTTAAGTACCACCAGCTGGTAGAAACATCTTCCACCAAATTTAAGATACATTGATTTCCACTCACTGCAACACGCACTCTTGGAAGTTAGATAGATATTTATTTTTTTTATTAGCTAAGCATCACCAATGCTGTATTTGTATATTACAGGGAAATTGAGGGAGAGAGCTTGAAAACAGGTCATTAAAATCAATGTCTAAAGTTTGGTCCTGTAGTCCACTTACATAAATATTGTGCTGTTCCACTCCTGGCCACTGGCTTTTCCAACAGCTGGAGCATTTGTACCTGAGGTTCAGGGAAGTCTCTCTGCAAGCTGCGGGAGGAGCAGCACAGCTTGGTGCTTCAGGGGAGTTTGAATGCTGGTTTCTCATCACTAAAAAGCATAGTAGCACTCAAGGGCGTAAGACAAAGCCAGCGGCCACAGTAACCTTAAGTAGCGTGAATCTCACGTGAAGAAAATACCTGAAAGGAACATGAAACATCAGGCAGACCTTTAACGCTATGTCCTGGGTTAAAAAAAAGGTAGAAAATGTGGTCCTTTACCAATTAAGCATATATCATCATTGAATTAGTCATATGACATCCATCATGTTCCTTGTCTAAGCACAGATGTCTCCAACTCGAGTGTGGACGTGCTCTGGTACCCATTGAGCTGGCATGACCTGGCGGTATGGATTAGAGCCTGGATTCTCCTTTTTGGGGACGGGTAACATGCTGATGGTACAGCTACCGTCCAGCACCAACCATCCTTCAGAGCCTTCTTGCAATTAAGTTCCCCACCCAATAGGCCAGACAAGTTCTCCCAGATTTAAAGGGAAATAATCATATGACGACTCTGCTAGTTATAGCAGTAAAAAATAACAAGCTATGGCCCAGAAGTCCTAACAAAATCCACAGGAAAGTAAAGCGATGCTAAAGATCTAACCTGAGCAAAGCTTTGGCACACGGCTCTGACGCCGGCTGACACATGCCAGTTGCTGGTATTTACTCTTTAATCCAAATACAACTGAAAACCAAGGGAAAAGTTCCAGTTCTGGAGAATGGCAAAAGTGCTGGTGTATGGGCATCTTGGTAACATCCCTTTGCTTTGAATACTCCCCCCTCCTAATCTGTCAACATCTGACGCCGTGCTCTTTAGTCTGGAGCTAATAAAAGCTATCAAAAAATATCGTTTAGGGCCCGTTCTGTCTGCCGTATCACTCGCTATTTTTACTGGCTACACTGAAGCCAGACCGCAAAGGGCAAATTTGTCAACGTGGGTGGGCTTTTTTGGTGCGAAAACCAAGGGCTCGTACAGACAGTAGCAAAGACCATCTGCATCCACGTCTGGAAGTTCAGAAGGCTCTAATTTAAAGCTGCTTTCAAATATAGAAATTCCAGCGAAGTTAATTGTAGCTGCATCACGGAGAGGTGACAGCAGCGAGTCCTTAGAAAGCTGGGGAAGATTTAAATCTGTCTCAGGTCTGTTCCCGTTAAGAGTTAGGCAAAGCCACTGGGAGCAGTGTCAGGCTAATACTGGATATAAATCCTACTAGGAAATTCTGCAGGTGGGGTGCTGGCTGAACAGCAACAGCATTTCTTGAAAATAAGGATCAAGTTCTTTAGCAAAAGCACCTTTTCTCCACGTGAAGAACTGTGCAACATCTTTTTATTTTTATATTAATTGGCCTGTGCTTTTAAAAGCTTCCTAATTCTGCTCACAACCGAGAACTTAGCTTACCGTTATATTAAGAAACTGCTTCATAGTGTGGGTTGGTTATTACCGGGAAGTGCTTAATTACAATAAAATGCGTAGTTAAAGTGACAATTTATTTACTCAAGGTTATGAATATAAATTGGTTTTTCTTACCCATGTGTTTTGAAATGGGAAGGTAGAGGCTGGGATCCCAGGAGTTCCTTTACGCTGAGTGATTTCCTACAAGCAGCTTTAGGGACCGGTAGGGAAACTGCAGCCTGCAAACCAGCTTGCTGTCTTGGGGCTGCAGTGCACGTTCCTCACCTGTTGCAAGTAATGCAAGTTCTGCTTAAGAAGGCTGGAAATGGGTCCCCTTAATTGCACCAGAGCTCCGTAACCTGCAACAAACCGAGGCCGAGCTGCAAAATAAATCCATTAGTGAATATCTGAAGAGATAAAGGAAATGTTGGGCCCCCTTCCCCCAGTATTTTCCATGTTTTATAACACCTGTCAGTATAAATTTCCATTCGCTGAAGAAATTGCATTTCACGAGAGCTACAATAGGATTTTAAGATAAATGACATGCGAGCACTGCAGTTTTGTACAGGCTTAAGTGATCCAAGTATCTTTATCACATGCGGGGTATCAAAATACATGAATTTGACTTGTTACAACAGTCACACGAGAAAGATTGAGTGTCATATGAGACCGCAAAGCATAAAACCATCTTAGCTAAAATTTATTTTAGTGCAGGAGGTTTTTCTAACTGTTAAGTATAATTATTTAAAAATGGTCTGAGCCGTGCAGCTCAGGCAACTGGAAACAGAAAGAAGCTCTTGAAAACGCTGCTTGTGAGGGCACTTCTTGCAAGCAGCGCTTGCTATTAACATTTGCTACCTTCGTTCATTGCTATTTCCAAAATTCTTGGAGGCTGACAAAGTTTTTAAGTGTCATCTTGCTAAGGCTGTAACATTATCTCCAGTGACAACACTCACTCCTGGGCTTTTATGTTGCAAGTAGAGAAAACATTTTAGCTTTTCAGCAGGGTAAACATCTGCCTGTGAAACAATGTAAGCAAGACGGACTGCAATTTAATAAATGAAAATTCAAGGTATCGTTTACCTCTGGGCGAAAATCACCCTGAGTCCAGCTCCCTGTGGGTTTCTGTTTGCAGCATTGCCTGCACCGTGAAGCAGCACGCTGTCCAAGTGCAAAAGGCCACACCATGCCTGTCTTACTGGGTGGCTTCAGGACAACATCCGAAGCGCTCTGGGCCCGTTTCCTCAAAAGCGATGACAGCCCTGTGATAAATGTGCTGCCAGGTCCCTGCCTGTAAAGCATGAAGTCAGGTACTGTCAAACGGGGCTTTTCATAGCGCAGCAATTAAAAATAGGAACAACGTTCGCCAGGGAGCGTTTCAGTCTGGGCAGGGACACAGCCCCAGTGATGGCCAACGTTAGCCACGCTGCCCGCTCCCGGGGGTAATATTTTCTTGGTATGAACTAAATGTCTTGTTTCAGCTACTGATGGGGACGCCCGTACACTGAAACACTGTGGTCATATTTTATCCCCCCATATATTTCTCTGTACTTCAGCCACTCGGTAGCTGTTTAAGAATTTATTCCTTGAATGAAATAAGAAGAAATATTGATGCCTTATTTGCTTTTGAATGAAGGAAGCAGCCTTATACAAAATGTTGACCCATTATTTGTCCTTGAGGCTTCAAACACATCCCGAGCTGCTGTGGCCCACGGCCAGGTGTCACCAACAAGTGACACTTCCTTCTCCTTCCATCACTGTGCTGCACTCCCTTTTGCACCCTCATGGACTTCTCCGTGACTTGTCCCACCAGCATGCAGCGACAAAATCAGTCCTGGCTGTCACCAGATTAAACAAAAACAAACCAACCCTACTTCTGAGCGCTTGTTTCTGGATAAATAGGGATCATCCCTAACCCCCACCTTTGACAGACACGTCTCCTCAGCGCCCACCCTTGGTTTGACTAGCTGGATGACAATACCCACCATGCTGCTTCTGTGCTACAGACCTGCCCAGCATTAGCTCTTTGTGGGCTTGTTTTTGCTGCTT
Organism: Falco rusticolus; assembly: GCF_015220075.1. Taxonomy (NCBI): domain Eukaryota; kingdom Metazoa; phylum Chordata; class Aves; order Falconiformes; family Falconidae; genus Falco; species Falco rusticolus. The sequence goes on along the minus strand of NC_051190.1, from coordinate 57,184,581 downwards.
TTTGCTCCAAAAAATTTTTTCCTGAGCTTTTTATTGTAGCTTTACCCATTGCATTGCCCATCGGTGTGCGCGTTAGCTGCAGCTTTCCCCCCAAGAGTACCGTGTTTAAAGTCGCAACCGCTATATTCCCGCCAGTGTGTTCCTTACAGCAAACATATGAATGAGCTATGATACCATGAATGATACTATTAATCAGTTTATTGCAACTGCACCTAGGAATCCCATTCACAGTTAAGACCTTGTTACACAAGTGCTACACGTATATAAAAAAAGTCTCCAGCTTCAAAGAGGTTACAAGCCCTTATAAAAGCCACCTGAAGTTTCCTGTGAACCTCTTACCGTAAAAAAAATAATATATGTATTTATTCTGGGAAAAAAAATGCTGCTCAAACTTTTAGAAGAATGATTCCTATTTAGTCTTATCTCCCTCCAGAGTTAAAAAAGCAAATTATTTTAGCAATGTTTTCAGCCTTACCCCCACCGGGCAGAAGGCAGGGAGCTAAGCTGGGGCTCAGCACCCTGTGCAGCTCGGCTGTGCCACGGCCCCTTCTTCCGATGGACCTCGCAGACCCAAATCCTGGGGAACGACCCAACTCCGGCACCTTCCCCTCCGCCTCCTTCCCCTCCAGATTGCTCCGGTGCTCCCTAACGCCGTGCTATTTAGCGATTATCATTAAAATAAATTGCGGAGAGCGTTCCATTCCTGTAATCCTGGCAATAGAGAAAACCTCGTTAACACGGAAAGTGACGGCGGAGGTGCCCCCTCAGCCCCGGGCACTGTCCCCGAGCAACCGCTCCTGCCACCCCTGGGGGTCAGGGCACTATTCTGGGTGCAGGGTCCCCGGGGCAGCCCCCCGCCCCCCCCGCCTGGAGCTGTTGGAGACGGGCTCTTTTTTCTGCAAGGACACGGTTTATTCCGACGCCCCGGGGGGGTCACGCCGCTAGCTCCTCCGGCCAGGCGGCGGGTGCGGGGGGTTCCCGGCGGCCGCCCCCTTCCCCCGGGGGTCGCCCCGCGCCCCCTCCCGCCCCCCACGCCGCAGGCTCCCCGCGGGGCGCGGCCTGACGGACAGCGCCGCTGCCCACTCAGCGGCCGCGGAGCCCCCGCGCGCCCCGCCCCCTCCAGCCGCTTTGTACCGAACATCCGGGTTTCCCCCGCTGGCTCCGCGCTGGCTTCTCCCTTTTTTTAGAAGCCATTTTGGACTCGGTTCAGGTTTTTTTAATTATTAAAAAAAAAACCAAACCAACAACAAACCACGCGCGCGCACAAAAACCCCAACCTCCCCTTCTCCCCCCCCCCCCCTTTTTTTTTAATTTATTTTTTCCGCTTTGTGTTGTTTGTTTGGTTTTATTCCCCTCCCCGGTAGATGGCAATTCCCGACCCAGCCCCTGCTCCCGCCGCCCCCTCGCCCCGCGATGCCGCGGCCCCCCGCCGCCGGCCCGCCGCCAGCCCCCCGCCCCGCTGCGCGCCCCCTCCGCGGGCTCTTGCCTGGCGCCCCGCAGCCGCGCTGGGTGCGGGGTCCGTACCCTCGCCAAGTTTCGCTGCGGCCGCCGCCGCCCCGGGAGCTGCCGGCGCCGGGAGCGCGTGTGCGTTGCGCGGGGGAGCGCGGGGTGTGTGCGGGTGTGTGTGTGGGGGGGGGGGGGAGCTGCGCGTGCATTGCACGGGGCTGCGCGTGCATTGCGGAGAAGGGAGGGGGGGCGGGCTGATTGTGCGCGCACGCGGGCGTGTGCGCTCGCCCCTGCTGCTGGGGGAGCCGGAGGGGCTGGGTTGGGAGGAGGAGGAGGAGGAGGAGGAGGAGGAGGAGGGGGAGTCGGTGTGTGGTGCACGCCGCGCTCCCAGCACAAAAGCCCAGGGAAAGAAACTCTTGGAAAGCTCGGAGCAAACGCCGGGGCCAGGCAGGAGCAGGTCGAACCGTCCGGGGCTGTTCCTCTCCACTGGATACCTTTTGCAACTGCGGAGGAATTAAATCCGATTTATTTTTTTTTTTCAGGATTTTTTTCTTCTTTTTTCTTTTTAAGAGAGAGAGAGAGGGCAGAGCCTCGCTTCTCCCCCCTTCTTTCACTCTCTCTCGATCTTTTTATTTTTATTTTTGTTTCCCTTGGGGACAGAGGGGCACACGAGGAAAGGAAAAAAGTAAAGGAATATGATTGCTTCGTGGCTGACTTTCGCCTTGCTTTGTGGAACTTTCTGTGCAGGTAAGTGCATTTCGGCGTGTTTACCTCCCGCTCGGGCTTACGGTCGCCTCTTCAAATGCAGAATTGAATGGGCCGTGCAATTATACTTGCAGCCACCCTCCAAACCAGCGCAGAGCAACCAGCGAGCCTGCAAACTGGGGAATAACCCCACCGCTGCGAGCTGCTTCGTTTGCTTTATTATTATTATTTTGCTTTTTACCCCCTCACCCTCGTTTTCTCCCTGCTCGCAGGACGAGCCTTCCCGTGCTGCTTTTTGTTCCCTTCAGGCAGCCTGTGGGAATTAATGGCAATGTAAACACGGCGCGATATCGAGGAAACTTTACAAAAATGGGCATTTACTTCTGGGCGGGTGCTGCGGGAGTGGGGTGGGGGGGTTGCTGAGGGGGGGAGAGAAGTTGGGAGCAGCGGGAGGAGACCTGGGGGTTGCTCCGAACATGGTGCGGAGCCGCGCAGGTAGTGGCCATGTGTGCGCTCAGCTCCTGGCGGGCTGTGGATCCCGGGGGGGTGGAGGGGACCCCTTCCACCCCGAGAGGGACCCCCGCGGTTCCCCCCCTCAGCCCCCCCGGGACGCCGTGGTCCCGTCGGGGTCTGACCGTTAGCAGGAAAGGAGCCGTTCGGGGCTGGCTGGCGCTGCGGGGAGCCGGGAGAAAGTTGGGGAAAAAAGGGGGTGTGCGGGGTGGGGGAGGGGGTCTGGGGGAGCATCCCCCGGGAGATGGCTTTTGTGGCGGGGGTGTGTTTGTGTTTTCTGTGGTCTTCATGCCGTTTATATCACGGAACGGGGCTAGCCCCCAAACTTCAGCCGCAGCCTGCGGGTGCGCGTTTGGCCGGGGGAACCGGGGGGGAAGTTACCCGGGAGCCCGGGCACGGCCGGGGGCACCGGGCAGCGCTGCGTGGGCGGGGGCTCGCCGTGGGGTGCCCCATCCCGCAGCCCTCGGGGTACGTGTCAGAGCTCCTGTGCCCCTCTCCAGCACTGAAAACGCGGGCACGCTCGAAATCCCCACGCTCCCCACTTTCCCTCCTTGTTTTTTCTTTTTTAATTAATATTATCCCCCCCCCCCATTCCTTTTTATTATTGCTGGGTGTACGGGGCGGCAGCAGTGTTGCCCCCCCACTCGCTTGGTCACCAAGACCCCCTTGACTCCCCTCTGCGGGGGGCTAAGCCCGCCGCCCCGGCGCTGGGCTGTAACTTGTTACGTTCCCTCCATTTCCCAGCTCGGGGAAGGGGGGAGGACGGCCCGGGGGGTGGGGGGTGGGGGGGGCGCCTGGTTGTAGCCGCGGAGCTTCCCGGGGGCAGGGTGTGGGAGGCAGCGATGCTGCAGCCGAGCCCGCTCCCCGCTCGGCGACGGGCAGCCCGGGGAGTCCCCGTGGGCTCGGCCATCGCGGCTTCATTGTATTGCAAAGCGGGGGGAAGGGGGGGGGCGGGGGGGTTCCCCGCGGGGGTGTGTGTCCCCCCGCCCCGGGGAAGGGGCTGCCCGGTGGGGGGAGCGGGCGGCGGAGCCGGCCCCGGGGCGCTCCTGCAGCCGGGCTTCCTTTGTTCCGAGTGCCCATTAAATATGCACTGCCACCGCCTGCCTTTGGCATCATCAACAGTGCCATCGCTTCGTTATTTTTATTATTTTTTAAGTCACACCGCAAGCGTGAGGCCGGGTCGCGGGGGGGAGGGGGGGGCGGCGATGAAAGGGGAGCGGGCAATAAGAAACGATAATTAAAAAAAAAGAAATTGATGGTGAGCAAAGCCAGCTTAGGCTTTTTGATCTGATGGCTGGGACACTTGTACGCAGCTTTGTTTCCATGTGTTGGGAAGGGGGTTGTGCGGGCTTGTATTTACATAGCAGTGCTGAGGGGGAGCAGGTATTTTGGAAGGAGGGTGGGGGGGGTGGTGTGTGTCTGGGGCTCTGTATGTGCCATCAACATTCGTGGTGCTCGGCGTTGCTATCATCACAACAGCTCTCTTGGCTGGAAAATTCTATTATGTGCATAAAGGAGATTTATGGTCAATGTATTTTCTTTCCATCTATCTTGGAATCCTTTTATCTCGGGTGATTCAATAAAAGAGATGGCTTCCGGGGGTTTTGGTTTTTGTTTTGGGGATGGGGTTGGCTTGGTGGTGGGTTGGTATTGTTTTTTAACCCGATCCTATGGCTGTGTGCATATAGTGGCAGAAATCTAAGTTGGAGGAAAAAAGCAATTGCTTTACAAAAAAAAAACAGAACCAAAAACCAAACCCTGAAAGCTTGTTAAACGTATCATGTTATGGAAAGGATAATCTGATAGGGCATACCTATGCTGACTTACCCCCCCCATTAATACAATAAATGCCAGAAAATTAATATAATTCTGCTTATTTGGAAGGGTCCTCTTGAATCATTCAATCAGTGCGTTAGGAATTCTGTAAATCCCTCCCTCTCCTTTAAAGCCTTTCTGGCGATATTTATGAGTATTTATCAATGTGATCTTCATTGTCCAGTTTTTCCTAAAGCTGTTCAGTCCAAACCAATAAAGAAAACAACCTCAAATACCCAAAGTTGCAGTGTGTTGCTGGGATTCATAGCACTGGGCTTTGCTTGAAGTATGTCTTTTGTGTGTGTACATGTTAGGACTATGCGAAAGTGGTGGGCTTTTCAAAAATCGCTTGACCTCCATTGTTGATGCTTCTCATCGCTACCTTGGCTGGCTGTAACAAAGCGAGCACAGGCTGCTATTCTTTAAAAAAAAAAAAAAAATCTGTTATGCTTAATTTTTGGAATACTGAGGATTCATTGAGGAAAACATTATGTTCATTTTTAGCCCTTTGTTTGCAAATTTTCTTCAGGCCAAATGTTCAGAAATCATGTTTTAATCTATGAGCTTTAGAAAATACAGAAGGTGTAAAAGGATTTGTCTTGCAGAATGCATTGCTAACACGTTTTCCCGAGCCATTACATTACTTTTATTTTGGTGCAAGTTTAAGTAATGCCATGCAGCAATGAACTGTGCTGCAAATGGGTCTGGTCTCCTCTTTCACCGTCTTGTATTTATCCTCTTGTGCTTGAGAAAGGGAATAAAACTGGCTTCATTAGCTTGCTAATTAAACACAATGAAGTGCATGGCCCAAGGTTAATGGCAATGGCCTTTAAAAACACAAAACTCTTGAACAGGTGTTTGGGATATATATTTTTTTAATCTGTCATCAAATCTAGATAATTATACCGCCGAGATCACCATTGTCACAGTTCTGTGGAGAAGAAAATGCTATGTTAGAGGTGCAAGTGCACAGTGTATTATTTTTAGTGGCATTATTTATAAACACCTCTCCAGGTCCTGCACAGCCTGTGGTTTAACTCCGCTCTTCTCCCCCTGCTCCATTTCCAAGCACCTTCTGCATCTTCCCTCTGGTCTATGTTTTTGTGGCTTGGGCAGGGTTAAAACTTCAGTCTCCCCGGGCTGGAGTGAGGGTCTAACCTGAGCCTGGGTAGTTAACTGAAGTATTTAAACACTGAGATTTCTGCCAGTTCTTGTGCCTTTGAGCAGCCCATCCAGGCTGTAAGGCTCCTGCTTGCTTGATGAGATAGTAAGAAGCAGCCAATTAAAGCGGAGGTCTCTTAACTCCCCGTATTCGAGCTGTCACCAGCCTCCTGTCCACTCTGGTCTCCATCAGCTAAAACATGCTTGTCAGGTTTTTTGTGCTTTATGTGACGCAACAGTTGTAGACCTCCCCTGCTGCCACTGAATAGATGGTAGAGAAGAAAGAAACAGGCCAGCCTCACTTTTTTTCCTTCCTTTTTTTTTTTTTGTTTTGTTTTTGTTCTCTCCTTTCTCACCATTTCCCCCCCCCCCCCCATCCCCACCATGCAGGCACTCCTCGCTTTGCAGATCAACTTGGAGGGGTTTCCTGGCTGTACTGGTTTTAGGAAGCAGGGTGGGCACACAGGTTGAGAAGGAAGAGGGGGTGGCTTTTGGAGTGTTGGTAACAGGATGGCTGGACCAGCCTGGGAATCCTGCTGCTGTGATTTGCGTCATGCCTGTCTGCATGGTGGGTTCCTCTGCAGAAGTATTGCAGGTATAAAAGGAACCAAGGGATGTTTATCTTGATAAATTAAGAGAGAAGGAGGTGGATGGAAGAGATAGTTTGAGGCTGGGCACTTACTTGTGTGCTCTGTCTGCATGGTCCCTGTTCCTAGAAAGCCAGGACACCTTTAAATTAAAACTAATGGACATCAAAGTTACTCCACTTTTAGGCCTTGCAGTGGAAGGTGTTTTGGCTGTCATGTTTCAAAGCCTACTGTTAGAAGTATTTCTAAAATTTAACATTAATAGTAGGTGACCATGTGGAGCTGCACTAGAATAGTCGGAATTTAATGTGATTTTACTAGTGCTGCATCTTTCAAGCCCCATAAAATACAACACTGTTCTACCAAACACACCCAGGATGGTTATTTCGAGCTTAATGTAGTAGCTGTAGTCTAAAAGTTGCAGAAGCAACTTGATGACCCCCCTGTTTCTGGCTGTGTGGCCGAAGCAAGGGGATGCTGGACGCCCCTTCTGCCGGCAGCACTGCACCCAGCGCCGGGGGCACAGCTGGCTTCTCACCACGGCACCCACCCCTCGCCTGGAAACCTGTGTACCCAGCCCCATCAGCCACGGCTGAAGAAGCGTTGCTGTCCTTTGGGATGGCTGAAGGCAGGGAGACAACTCGGGTGAGTTCAGTAGGAGTCTAGACCCAAGAGAGAGCGCTCGTGGGGTCTTACCTTCAGTTTTGGCAACTGGAGAACTGCTTATGCACTGAAAAAGTTGCAAAGGCAACTCTGGTGAAGTCAGGGTTGGCTGGTACCTGCCTCAGAGTTGGTCGTCTCTTGCTGCCACGTTTTTTGACACCACTCCTTTGACACAGCGTTTTCCAGGTTCCCAGGTCAGATGCGGGCAGCGTGGTGCTGTGCCTTGGCACTACCGCAGTACCCTGCGGTACCCCGGCTCCGGCGCTCTCCCTGTAACAAAACATTGTGGGAAGTTGGGAAATGGGAACTGCAGACCGTAGTCTCTGCTTTAAAAAGGTGTTGTCTTTCCCTTTTATCCCTCCTTGGCCTTTGATTTTAAAACTAGCAGGGGGGTGTGATTTTCTTGCCTGGCCAATAGCACTGCCTGGATCTGAATTATTCAGTGTAGCACTTGGCATTCTGCACCCTGTTCCCACTTAAGCTCTTTTTCGCCTGTTCCTTCATGTGGAGATTTTCACATCAGTGAAATTGGATGTGTTTAAGAGAGGTGTTTGTGGCCGCAGCATTCACCAGTGTAAGCTCTCTTCTCTCCTGCCTTTCCCCTCTATTAACCATTGAGGGTCAACTAATGTCTAATCTCTTTGCTTCATTATTACTTCATTCTGGAATAATTTTGTATCTCTTTAGTCATTTGCTCCTTTAAGGTGTATCAAAAAAATATAAATCACACCCATCTTCCTTGTAAGTTTTCTTGGAACTACTGAAGTCAGAGGGGCAGAGAAGTAAATTAAAGATGAAATGCTCTGCCTGCATTTTGCAGACCCAGCACATTTTATGCTTAGATTTGAATATAACCATTGGTCTTTTTCACCAATTTCATGTTCTTTTCTCTCTGTCATGTTTCTCCCTTACTACGGTATAGCTTTGATTCAAACTAAAAGTTAAGAGCGGCAATTGTCAGTGTACACTGTAAAATAATAACATGCTTCCCTCTAGCACGCAAGTGCCTCTTATTCTGCCAGTATTTGAGTCCTGTAGCTCTGATTATGTTATTGCATGTGGCATTGGTCCATCATGCTACTTAAGAAAAATATGTTACTGCTGTCTAGGTGCCTTGAAAAATACAGTTCTTCTTTTGCAAAGTGCTGTTTGTGTAGAGAAAAGGACCCTGTCCCAAAAGCACTAAGCAGAGGGGCCAAGTGCCGGAAAATGGGGCTGTCTGCAAGTGCTCCCTGCTACATCGTGAAGTGGCTCACCCAAGGTCACACCAAATATTTTGTACCTATACTAAAAAAGTAAGCTGTATGGGAAAGTGTTGCTGTATTGGCTAAAATCAAGCTTTAACCTGGTAGTGTGTTCTGGCCACCTTATGGGATTTTTATTATTATTATTGTTGTGTTATTCTTTTTTTTTTTTTTTTTTTTCCCTTTTGGTGACTTTGGAGGTGGTTGGTGTGGTTTTGCTTTTAGAGAAGATCTTTTCCTCTTACATTGGGTTGCCTGTGAGCAGGGGCTGGCTCATGCATACAGGTTTGTATATTTAAATATAAAAGAGACATAGCGGAAGGAGCAAGCCTGTTTGTGCTCAGCTGGAGGAAGATGCGAATTAGGTGTTTCTCATTAATAATTCTGCAATTTCCAGCTTGGTGTGCCATTTCATCGCAGATTCGGTTTCGGATCTTAGGGGAGCTGTGCAGGCAGGAGGCTGCTGGGAGGAGGGCACAGGGCTAGGTGCAGGCAGGGCTGCCTGGTGGTGGGTGCTGGCCAGGGGGCAGCCAGGACTTGAAGAACCATTTTTTGGCTCCTTGATGGGTTTGGGAAGGAGGGGTGTGTTGGGGAGCTGAAACAAACCTGTTAAAATGTTTGCACCAGAGCTGTTAGAAGTAAAACTTGTATTGGTGGACGTTTGCATCCTGTTGCTATAGTGCAGGATTTATGGGATGCAATTTACAAGGTGTTCCTACCTCTTCTATGGTGGGAGTGACTTCTCTGAGATCTTGGGAGTCAGTGGCAGGGCAAGAATGCTGCTCCCCATCCTCTTGGGTCCGTGGCTGGGCTTTGACTGCCACGTTACCCTTTTTTGTCTGCCTGGAATTAAATTTTCTGGGAAAAATGGAATGTCCTGATAACTTTAGGAAACCACAGGAATCATTTTGTTTTCTTTCTCCTGTCTCAGTCTCATACTAACTCCTGTCTCAGTCTCATACTAATAGATCCGTACACAAGTTCTCCTCCTCTATTTAAAGAGAATAAAGCGCATTCACAAAAAGATGCAGCACTTTACAGTTTGAGCTACATTAATTTTTATCTAAGTGGATACTCATGCAGATTAAGACCTGGGTTTTGAACTCGACTCTTCATGTCTAATATGCACCCTTGTGTGATGAGGGAAGAAGAAAAAGGGGCTCATGGGAGCAGAGGGGGTGTGTTAAACCTCCTCCAGTAAAGCTGGAAATGGAATGTATTGATGTCAGTTTTATGGAGATATAAACAAAAACTGGGAGAGATGAGAGTGTCTCTGGCACTTTCCAGACCAATGCAAAAATCTCAGGCCTGTACTGAATGAGCCCCAAACCACAGCTGCAAAAGTTGTCATTTTAAGAAGTCTGTGGGGGCTGATGCTGCCCTGTAGTGTTTTAGGTGCTGTGACTGTCTCTACCTTCTTTTTAAATTTTATTTTATTTAAAGATTTTCCCATTATAGAACTTGTTTTCTAACTGGTAGCAGAAGTTTAAATTTTCTATCTGGTGCCCATAGTGCTAATGTAATGCTTCTTCCTAATTTATTGCTCAGAGGTGTGAGATTATAAGCCTTTGAGTGGATGAGAGGGATAAAGTTAGCTCCATTTGTGCCTGATCTATCAAATGGTCAATCTAGGCAGCTAACCCTTCTTTCCTCTGACATTATCTATTTGAAAAGCCCTGTGTAATGTGTGCAACTTTTTAAATTTGGCTTTTAGGAATACTGTATTTATACATAATTCACCTCTGCAGGCAGTTTGGAATTCCTGGGGAAGGAGGAATGTAACCGTGGGTCTGAAGTGAAGAAATGTTCGATCAAGCTCTTTCTCTTTTTGGTGACTTCTCAAAAGCATTTCATAAGATGAGGGTATTTCAGGCTTTTTAAGCCCTCTTTGTGCCGTTCTCATGTTTTGCAGTCTCTGGCTTGCTTCTGCAGACTGGTGGCTGTTGTCAGAGTTTGGCTGAGCTGTCTGCAAACTCACCCCTCCAGTCACTCCGTTTGCCATCAATGCTTTTATTTTTCTGGGAAAGGAGGACATTTAAACTTTGCGCAGTCAGTGTTCAGTCCTTTTTCTGAGGCAGCAAGCTGAGCTTTACACTCTTGAAGTTGTTGGGAGGCTATGGTGCTGGTCTTGGAAGAGCCTGTGAAGTTGGTAGGCACTCAGGCGTGCATAGGCATTTGCTTTGCTTCAGACCTGTACGCTACCAGGTGGATTTGCAGAAGCCTTTGTGCTCAGCAGAGAGAAAATATGGTTGACTTGAGATGCGGTTGCTCAGCGAAGTGCAGCTTTGTGGTTGTCTTGGTGGTAGCCAAGGGTAAACTTGCCAGGACCAGGGCTACTGTGTGGACTGCGTGGCTCACTTGTTTCTCCAAGTCTTTAATTTTCTTTCCCCAGTATGATAACTGAAACACAGCAGGATTTGTATTGCCACTTTAGTTCCCGAGAGTAATTAATGGGTTAAGAATGCTAATTTCCCTATATATGTGCAGGCTGAGAAATTCGGTTGTCCTTGGTTTTCATGGTGGGAGTATCCCCTTACAGCTCGGTGGCTATTGAGTAGCTCTCGGGTGCACAGAAGTTTGAACTTGGAATCCTTTGCTTTCGCATGCACCCACAACTTACCAGGCACTTTTATTTTTGTAAGAGAGTCTCTGCTAAAGCATATTCCTATGCCTGGGGCAAGGCTTTTTCCCAGATACCTATTGCAGTTGCACTGACTAAGGCTCAGCTCACCTGCTGGGTTCCTGAAAAGCCAGTTTGGCGGTAGGTGACATACCTGAAACTATTCCCTGCTGTGAAACTCCTGTTTATGTAGGAAGCCTGGGATGCACACGAGATAATGCTTAGCACAACCCAAAGGAGAGGAGGAGGATGGTGCATTTGATGCTTGGTGCTGCCTTGCCGGGATGTTGCCTTTGCCCTCCGACAGGCGTGGTGTACAGGTACAAGTGCCCGACTCCGGTGATAATACCGGAGCTGTAGCCTCTCCAGCTGGAATGCTGCACGTGGACCCTTGGGTGGGGATGCTTTCATGGGGTATGCCCTGCCACAGAGCCGCCTCATCCATGCTCCTTGGCTTCCTTTGAAACATTTCAAAGACAAATGCTCTTAAAAAAAATAAACACAAAACAAACAAGAAAAAAACCCTAACCCCAAAACCCCAACAAACCAAAGTGGAGATGAGCTGATCGCTGTTTTACTGTCTCGCTGTTTAGTCCCTTCCTCAGGCTCCTGGAGCATCTTTTTTTAAGTGAAAGCCTGAAGCAGAGCCTGTAGAAAGGGCAGGCTCAGTGTGCTTCATCATAGCAAGAAATTCCCCTGTAGATTTTAGTCACCTTTTAGAGACTGAAGCAAAGTGCTGGCCCTCCGTTCTCCATTTCCAGGTTTCTTTACACAGGCGATAAAGGAAAGCAAAGCCTGATGGAGTGTTTCTGGTACGCACGCTTGCTGTTGCTGGGCAGTTCCCCTTGTGGGTGCAGCTCGGTGGCATAAAGCTCATTCAGCCTGAATTTTGAAGGTGGTGGATGCAAAAAGAAAAAAAAAAAAAAAAAAGGGAAACAAACAAAAAACCCCAACCCCAAGCTATTGAATGTACCATTCCTGCAAGTGCACGTCCCCGTGGCTGTCACCTGTTTGCATCGGGAGAGGGTTTGGCTTGATGCGCCTGTTCCTAGAGGGTATTTTAACATTTATATTGTACCTGAGATAACTGCGGAAGTGTTTTACAGATAATTTTTATGGCTATAGATAATTTTCCATAGATAGCTTCTGCTATCGTCTAATAGGACAGCGTTAGCGCTGCTAAAAGCAAACATGAGAAACCTTTTTTTCTTTTTTTTTAGTGGTAATAGAATTTCCTTTCCCATGCAATCCTGTACAGATTGGCTATTTATTATGTAAATAACAGCTAAAACAAGCCCTTCCAAGGTAACCGTAAGCCCCAAAGGTAAATGAGATCACTCCTACTCTTTTAGATAAGTGAGATGCAAGTGTATCTGGCTGTGTAACTGTGTCTATAGGCTCCTTCTCAATGAATTGCTGATGAAAGAAGAAACCCCGAGTGAGGGACGCGCGTTCTTGCAGCCTGCGCTCCAGGATCGCCCGGTTGCTGTCCCTGATGCTTTTTGTGCACGGGAATGATTTCAAACCAGCTAACGTGCAAAACTTTGAAGTGTGGTATGGCAAGATAAAGTCGGCTAAAAATAGGTCTGAATATGAAAACCAGGCGAAAATTCGGAGGGGGGGCGGGGAGCAGAGGGTCGTTTTACAGGCATTGTTGATAGAGTTTCAGGGTCCCGAGGAGGGAAGATGAATGTCTTTCTGTTATAGTAACAGCTGCTCTCTGTCCATCGGGATCTAGTGTTTGCCGATCCAACTCATAATAATTAAACAAAAGAGTTATTTCATAGCAGCCTCAGTGGAGGATTATGTTGGAATTTTATCTTTCTCCATTTAGACTTTTCTTTGTCTATTAAAGAAAAATACAAAGTTAACCTCTCACCTGGACTGGGTCTTGCCTCTTGTCAGATCCAGCTAATTACTGCTGGGAGGGAAGCTAGCTGTTAACCGGGCATTCACAGTGTTATATATATATATACACACACACACACACATATATATATATATATATGTGTGTGTAAAACCAACAAATCTCCAGGTTTCCCTAATGCACTTGTCCTTAAAGAGCTCTTCAGGGGTTTTGTGTCCTGAATGCCCGAGGGGTTGGGTGACTCTGTGGGCTGTTAGTAGCTCCCTAGTATGGCCATGTAATGCAACATGCCAATTTCTTTTCTTCTTGTTTTTTAGTTTTGTGGGTGTTTTGAGTTGTTTGGTCTTTTTCCTATTTTGAGACCTAACAGCTAGTGTGAACAAGCAAACGGCTCTGAAGGAGTCCCAGATGGCAAGTGTAGCAGCATTTTGGGGATGGATCTGTGTTGTGGGACTTTATTCCCATGTAGTTACCTCTGCAAAAGCCCCTGGTATGAGTCAGTCTCGGTGGAGTCACAGAGGTCCAGAGCAAGGCACAGCTTGGTTACTCGGTACCTTCCCGTGTATCTAGACAAAACTTTTAAGACAATTTGGATTTACCTCTGTATTCCTGAATAAAACAGTCCGTGGCCAAGTGGCATGGCACAGCACAACGGGTGCTATGCCCTTCAGATCTCCTCCCACCCAAGCAGTATGGCCACATTCCAGCCCTGTCCCTGTCCTGTCCCATTCTCTGGGCATGGGCTGGGAGAGGCACTGGCCAGAGCTCTGTCGCTCATTCCTCCTCTTTGCAAATCTCCCTTACCATTTTCTGTCATCTGCCTCTGTCCCTGCAGAGGGTTTCCAGAATATTGCACCTAGAAATAGCTGGATTGTAACTTTTTTTTCCATCACAGTGGCACAGCTTTTTTTTTTTTTTTAAATACACTGAAGCTATCGCTCCTTGAAGATCACAGGCTTGAATTTATCAGGTGCTGAAGCACCACAAGAAGCTACCTGAAGCCCACGGCTCCCATCTCAGCATCCTTTCCCAAGTCTTAATGGGATACATGCCTCCATGTAGCTGCTTTTTAAACCCTGCCAGTTAATTTAATACCTTTTACCCTTCTCTGAAGGAGAGAGAAGGCCCATTTGGATGGTAAGGTTAAAACCTGAGCTGCGCTATGTTTATATTAATAATTTCCACTGGTGAAATATGGATCTGAGACTTTCCTCATTCATTTAAACCTCATAGTTAATAGGCAACAGTGGAAATGTACCACATACATGATTATTGCAGTGACCTGATTTCACATGCATTTCTGATCTAACTTCTGCTTCAAAAAAAAGAAAAAAATGTATAAAATTGATTTTGGGAGCCCTGGGAAGGAGAAGGAAACCATTTATTTCAACCCCCAAATTCCTTTGAGCTGTAGAAACATTGTCAAAGTAATTGTAGCCTTTTCAATTTTTTTCTGTGTAGATTTCTTTCTGTGTAGTCTCAGAAAAACTGTGCTCTGTTGATGGATGTCACTGTTTTTTTACTTGTGACAAATATCTCCCAAGGTATTGTTTGAGTGATGTAAAATTGGTTCATGTGTAAAATTCTAGCTTTTCATGAATACTTTATCATGGATATGTGTATGCCAGCTTCTTCTGGATTAAGGTGTTATACCTTTAGTGGTTTGCTGCGGGATATCATCTTAATCATTTTTGCTGTAATTTAATCATCTTAATTAAAACCGCATTGAATTGCGGAAAGTAATTTGGGTCTGGAGAGCACTGGGTTTTGTATTTGTATATATATTTTTTTTGTCTTGTTAGAAGATAGTAATGGTCTTGGCAAGATTCTGCTAAAAATTACTGCAGTGTACAAAAACTCATGTTGCCAAGTTAGTACATTATTTCTCCAGCTAATTGTGGCCTGGAAGGGTATAATATAAAAGGTCATCTTTGTTAGTGAACTGCAGGCTTCTCCTGCAAGACAGAAATCCATGTCCTTATCAAGGATGAAATCTTGGCTCCTTGGTTACACAATTGAGCTTTGCTATAATTTGGACATCATTAGGCTCTTTATTAAAGCAGCGGATCACTCTAATCAATTTTGGTGCTTTGCTTTCTTAAATGTACTTCTGTATGTGCATTTGTGTTCCAGCTTCCCTTTCTTTTCCGGCTCCATGAACCCTCTGTAGGGGAAGGGTCTGAAGATGAGGTAGAATTAGAAGTTGTTGGTTTTTCCTTTTTGGGCTGTTTTTTGCCTAGAAGGTCCCATTTGCAACAGTGATTTTGAGAGCTGGGATGTTTGACCTTCTCTGCTCATCTTCTTGTGTTGAGAAGAATCAGGAGACCATTCTGGAAAGAACAGCTGCTTGTTTTGGTTTGTGCTGTTAAACTTCAACAAAACAAAACAAAAAAAACAAACAACCCCCCCTCTCCACAAAACCTCATGAAACCAAAATTTAATTTGAAGAGTGGTTGGCGTTACTTTTCTCCTTTTTCAGACCCAAACAAAAGGGTTTACATTTTGGGTGGCAAAGGGGAGAAAAACCCAACCCCAAACAGATTTCTGTTTGTAGCACATGGTCATGGGGCAGAATTGTGGGGGAAAGAAAGGTGGGGTTTTGTGCTTTTGCCTCTTTTTTTTTGTGTTTTGGGATTTGTTTTCATTAGGATGCTGGCACTCGCAGGAATGTATTTCTGTGGCACTGGCTTGTGCACTGAAAAACGTAGCTGGCACCATTTCTTTGTTTGATTGCTGCTTCTTTGACCAGCAGATGTTTTTCTAGCTGGATAGATAAATGGATCTTCCCTATTTACTGGACAGTTAGATCTGATTTTGAACAGCTATAAAAGTTAGACTTGTGCTTTGGCAGAGCTTCATTCTCAAGGTTTTGGAGACTCTAAATTCTGGTGCCTTCCATCACATATATTTGGGTGGATCATAGGCTGGAGGTGCCTGTGCCCTTGAGATGCTCACCAGCATCAGCAATGGTTGCAGAGGCAGGAACAGCAGTATCGTATCATCTCTGTAAAGGACTGTCTTCTGCAATATCCCTACCAACTTCACTTTCATATATCTTGAGGATGATAATCTGAGAGTACCACCCCAGTGGGATGTGGAAGTGCTGTTACTCGCACGCACAGATGATGACCGGAGCAGAGAGATGTGCTCTATGGCAGTGATGCTCAGGCCCTTGGTGGTGTTTGCACAAGGTAGAAGTCCCTGATCCGCAAAGACAAGCATTTGTATGTGGACCTCTAGTTCATCTCAACGGTCCTGTGCTGGGAGGTAGATACCTACAGTTATTATTTTAATAATGTACCATCTAGATGGCTTCACCTCAAGCACAGACGATGTTGCAAATGCCGAGTTTTGCAGTCAGTTGGTGTATGTGCTGTGGCTTTGCTCAGAGTAGCGTGTTACGCCTTTAGAAATAATTAAAAACTGGAAAAGAGACTGTGGTGTGGTTGTGGATGAAGAAAGCTCTGTCCAGGGAATTTTGGCATCCAGCAACCTCTGTTAGGGGGTCCTGCTTTTTCTTGAATCTGTGTACCAAGGGCTCCTGACTTTGTGCTGGTACCACTGTTAGCGGCTCCTGTCTGTGTGGGTGCACACCGAAGCCCCCAGCGACATCTGAAATGGGTTGTGCGCCACCTTATTTAGACCCCTCTGGTTCGTACTTCCCCAGTTTCTGCCTAACAGATACATGTGCTCTTCAGGACCTCTCCCCAGGTTTCGCTGCTTAGTGCAAAAATTTGCTCTTTGAGCAATTAGGAGAGCTGAACGTTTCTGCTCTGAAGGGACGAGCCTTCTTGGGCTGCAAGTTTTTAATGAAAGCCTCAGGTTATGAATGTGTCATCATCTCATTACTGTTCCTCACCGCTTGGCGTCCTGTTGGTCTAAGCTAGTTTAGCTGTCTCCAGCCTAAATTGAGTGCTGCTTTCAGTATTTATAAACTCTACAACTGTTAAAACAAACCAAGCCTCCAGTTGCAGCAATGGCAGCGGGGCTGAAGACAAGGAGTTGTCTCTAAGGAATATAGTCTATTACATGTTGGGTATAAATCAGCCTCTGGCTTGTGGGTGTTGGGAGGAAAATTTCCTTGGGGACTTGTAATCCAGAATCAGCCTCCTATAAATCTGCTTGGATCTTCTCCTGAAGCATGTGGCGGTACTGGAGAGCTGATTATGGATGTAGAACGTGGACCTGGGAGTGTGAAATACTACTGCTCCTTCCCTTCCATCACCACGCTGGACGGGCAGGTCCGAGGAGCAGATTATTTCCAGTATGTTAGAAGTGATGAGTTCATTGTCCTGTTCTCACCCTCCCTCCTGCTAAAACCTTCAGACTTGGCTTTAGATACTGGGAATTGAAAGCAAACAATGACAAATATAACTGGGCTGGTTTTATTTGCTTTCTGGGGTTTCAGGTGTGAGAATGCACACCGGATGCGTTTTTGTGCTTTTTGTATTTCTTTTCCCATTCCTTGAGGGCTGGAAAATATTTTTCTTTAAATGGAAGGTGATGTTTTACATCTTCTATGCGTCTCTGAGGGATGAGTTTGTAGAAGGCAAAAATCCAGCTCTTTACTGGGTAGCAAAAAATCCTGGAAAGGAAGAACAGGGCAGGAACCGATGCCACCCTGTCTGCAGGGACAGGTTGCACGTGACCGCAGGCGAAGTTTGCCATTGTGTGCTTTCCTGAAGGTTTTTTTTTAATATTTTTGTGGTGCCACCCAGTTGGTAACAGCTCTCTTAGTGCTGCAGGTTAAGGTATCACTCGAAGAATGGGTTATGCGAGCAGCTCTGGTCCTTTGGAGGCTTTCCATGAAGAGCGGAATGTGATTGATGTCCCGGAGCTCTTTATAGCTGGTGAAATTTTCCCCAGAAAGGTAAACCGTTCTTACAGCAGCTCTAAAATGTCATCCTTACTCTGTGCTAGGCCGCCACCAGCCATTGGGGCAGCTTTATTCTCTTCAGTGGCTTGGTGGGTTTATCAGCCTCCAGGTCCAGGAGGCTGCAGGATCAGGCACCTCCTACAAGGTGTAGGACTTCTCCATACCTCATGTTGGTCACCTCCTCCTCTTCACTGCATCCATCCTGCTTCGCAGACCACTCAGATGTGTTTACAGGTTTCCCCTAATGGGAAACATGGCCAGTAGCAAGTGATACGTGGGTTTGGTTTGTGTTTGGGTTTTTTTGTTGTGTTTTTTTTTTATTAACCTTTTTCTTTTATCACTTCTCATGCAACTTGCCTACTTCTTCCCCTCCTCCAGTTGTGCTTTCTCTACCTTTCTCTCTCTTTAGAAGAAATTGTCTGTTCTGACTTCAGTAAATGTTTTCTCACTTGTCAGAACAAACGCAGCTGAGCCTGGTGGGGTTTTTGTTTGTGCGTGTGTGCGCAGGGAATGTGTCAGGGTGTTTTTACGGGCACTGCTGCTGAGCTTGTCAACGGCAGCTGGGCCAGGGAAGCTCAGCTCTTTTATAGATTACGTATCTTTACAGATTTTTATCTACAGTTTTCAGGGAAGGGTAGTCTGAAGTCAGTCTTGACAGTTCAGTAGAGGAGAAGGCTGTAACCACCACTCACGCAGTGCCTCCCCTGCTAGGGGAGGAGAGGGATGATGGGCGCTGTGGGCAGGGACCCTCTCACAGCATCTCCGTCACCAGGGAGGTCATTCTGCTGTGATGGTTGTGTTGGTCCTTCTGCATTTGCAACAAACTCTGCTCACTTCCCCTCCCCACGGTGCCTGTTGCTCGTCATGTTGGAGGAACCTAACTGGAAACAGTGAAACCGGTCCCTACCCTTTCCCCATTGAGGGGTCGTCCTCTCCGACTCACTTTTTGGAGTCCTAGTGACAAACGATTTGCCATTAGTCAGGAGTCCTTAAAACCCTGCCTGAGAAAGGCTTTTTATTTGTCTTCCTCCCAAGTGGCAGTTTGGGGGTGGATGCTTGCAATTCTTTATGCGTTTCTTCTCTTGCTCCTCATGTTCGGAGGAGTCAAAGGAAACCCTCTGGGCTGGAGCATCCCCCATCCCGGGCTGAGCTCCCGTTCCCAGCATGACCATGCTTGTCAGTCGCGGTTTTGGGGTTTTTTGCAAGGTCTGGATAGTGCCTGCTGTGATCCGATCCATTTTGGCTGCAATTTAAAGATGTTTCAGGGTGCTTTTGCACATATGGGCATCGACACTCATCCCTCATCCGTTAACTCATCCGTTGTTTGGTGGAGGATGAGCTGTCAGGAGTTAAATCACAGGTAACTGGACTGAATTAAACTGGTAATGCCGTACTAAAATGCCCTTCTCCCTCCCTTCACATCTTTGGAAATGCCTTTTGTCTGGACTGTAAATTAGATTATTGTTGTTGATGTTGCTTCAACGAAGTCAGGAGAGTGGGAGCTCCTGGGAGCATCCTCCCAGGAAAGTCTCCTTTTAGTAAAATGTTAAGGTATGTGTTATGTGTTCTCTTTTCCCTAACTTTTGCAAAGTTACACTAGAAATAATAATTCTGTCTTTTCAGTTTTCATGATGTATTTATAAAGAAACAAAAGTCCTATAAATGTCTTAAGTATTATCTTTTCTTGCAGGCTTCATTGTAAAAATATTTATTGAGGCCTCGCTGGCTTAAACACTGTGGTCAGCATCATGAAAGTAATGTTGGGTGGGTGGTTGTTGGTTTGGTTTGGTTTTTTTTTTTTAATGGTACTTCAAAAAAAGGGAGAAAAAACCCCAGGAGAAAACCCTCATAGCCTGGAAATACTTGTTTCCCTTTTTTCCTGGCGCTTTTTTTTTTGTATTTCTTTACCAGACATGAGCTTGAAAAGGAGAAAGAAGTTCTTCTCTGTTGTTACAGCTGAGCTAGTGGCAGAAAATGAGTGTTTAAAATAGTGCTGCAGTTTAGTAGTATATAAATGCTCTTTTAAAAGGATAACATATAAAAGGTATACTTTTTTAAATGGGTTGGTGCCCCCCCCCTTTGTTTTGTTTTTTTTCTTTCCTTTTTTATTTAACTTTTTTAGAATTAGGGGGATGTTTGTGGAGGGTTTTTTTGTTTAATTATCCTGGTTTTGGAGCAGTGGAGGGCTGGTTCCCAGGGAAGACAAGGAAGGGGAACATTGCCCACTAACACGGTTTGGAGAGGAAGGAGTGGGGAAATGGGAAGATTTGCAGGAAGAGAGACACGGCAGCCCGTCGGTGCTTCCTTTTGCTGCTTCCGTCACCTCTTTGTTTCTCCACCTCTTCTGCCTCCGGATCTTGGTATCGTGCGACTTAATGCTGTTGGTATCTGCATCTCCTACACATCTGTTTATCCCTCCGCTAAAGCCCTTCTGTCGAAGGCTACACGGGCTTTCATCCGTCGGGGCTGGCCAGGCGGCACTGGGGCAGGCGGTGGTGGCACGTGCCGGGGCGCACGGTGCCGGGGGGCTGCCTTGCGCTGTGCTTGTTGCAGGGTCCCTGGGATGGGCATTAGCGATTAGAAAGCAACGGGGGGAGATGTTCCTGAGCTTTCTCAGCGCTCGTGTGTCCCCTTTGAATTTTTCATGGAGACGTGCACGTTTGTTGTCAGACATGTAGTTGAAAACACAAACCGGCAGTGGGGCACTGGTGGGTGCTGGAGCACCACTTAGAAATCCCTAGGGCCAGGAAAATACAGGGGGAAAAGTAGCTTGGAGGGTATTGAAGAGTCTCAGGCTGGTATCTTTTTTTATGAGATGTAGCTACCTAATTTTTTCTTATAATTTCCATCCCTGTAAAGACATGGGGCTCACCCCGGTTGTGAGCTGTAGTGGCATTTAGCCAGGGCTGGAAGCTGGGGCTGACGCTGACAGTAACAAAGATCAGATTTTGGTGCAAGAGGTGGACTTTTCTGGAAATGACGGACAAACTAATTCCCCTCACTTGTCAGTAAAAGTACGAAGTTTGGGAATCCTGCCCCCGTGCTGGCCAAGAAAAGACAAAAACCAGTTGGGGAGAGTTTCTGTAACAGGGATATCGCTCCAAAACCCAGCAGTGGTTCCTCATTTCTCATCTGCCAGAGCACGCTGCAGCCTCTCCTCGAGTGGTCGTGGTGGCTGACACAAACTGTATTTTTCAAGTAAGAAATCATCTGTTCTGCAAAACACAAAGGTCGCCATGTGTATGTGCAAACCTTCCATCTGTGAAGGGAATAATGTAACCTCTGTCCTTTCAGGCTTCACCTCAGTTGATCTGTACCACATGTCCTTCAAGGTAAGCTGGGTAAGTGGCTAGCAGTCAAGGCAGGGAAAGAGAAATCCCATTTGAGGCTGACCTGATGCCATCTGACATTTTGCTTATTTGAAAACAGGAGGTTTGGCATGGAAATGGTGGGGCTGGTTCTGAGTTGCTGTAACCCCTTAGAATGTATTAATCTCAAGGGTGAATTACAGCCTTATAAAACAACAAGGGGGTTTACTCTGTGGTAAAGACTTTTTCCCTCCATGGGCCACCTAAGTCTGCTTGGGTCCTTGACGTGTCTGTGTGCCTCACTTGAAGCATGTTGAGAAGCTGTTGTATACCTACTTAAACATGTGCATTAATTCTGTAAAACTGAGCTCTCCTTAATTATCCCTCTACTTTTGGTTTTGTGGATGACGTGGTGCACATTCCCTGCTTGTAAGTGGGGCCAATATATTCTTGCTTTCTCTTCAGCCCTCCTTGGAAAAGCTGGAAGTTTGCAGTGTGCTTCAAAGACAGAGTTACCACTGCAGCCTGTCTGCTCTCCCGCAGATGCAATCCCCTCCCTGAGGAAGCATTCAGCTAGAGGTTACAGAAAATAAAGCACCTTTCCGAACTGTAATATTTTTGTTTTAAATGGGGTCTAGAACTTAAAAGTGTGGGTAGGAAATTTAGACTGCTGCTCTGCTTGTTTCGGTTTGGTTTTTTTTTTTCCTGTCTTAGTGAAACAGCGTTAGCTTTGAGGCATCGTGATACTTTCTGTTGACTTTGTGCCGGGGTCAGGATTTGCCGAGCCTGCCATCCAGTTTTCCATGACTCTACAGTTTGGAGCGTGCCATCAGCACACAGCAGATAGGAGGGGTCCTGCCTTGGTGCGGGAGCCGTTACGTGCCCTGCCCCTATTGCCGTTACTGGTACTTGGACTGGCAGAACAGGTGCAGCCACAGCAGAGAAGTTTAAGGCAATGAAACACCTGTTGTTGGGAATAAAAGCTACTGAATGTTTGTGGTTTTCTTACTTTTTATTGGCATGTGTGATGTCTCCAGGAGGAAAGACAGTATCTTTTCTGTTCATGCCCTCTCTCCCGACATCCAGCAGCTGGCTGGCGAGGTGGCTGCTCCTCTGTCCCATCCACATCCCGCTTGTTGCAGCAGCATGCTGGGCTGGGGTTGCATTTCTCATCGTGCTCTCTGCTGGGTGCAACCAGAGAGTGGGAAGAGCCAGAAGAAAGATGGTCCCTGTTTTGCGAGGACGTAGGGAGTGGAGCGCTGGAGCCGCAAGCAAGCCGGGTGCTCTGCCGTTACGCTTTCTGCCCACATCCCCTTCTACAGTTGCATCTCGTCCAACATTCCTGATTTTCCTTGGCCCAGCACTCATCTCCGTGATACCCTGCTGGATGCTCTTTAAAATGTGTTGTGATCCGGACATTGGCTTCATGTGGTCTGTGGGCCACCAGCCAGACTATGGGATGGGAGCCACTCTCTGAGGTGAGGTCCAGCCCAGTCGCTGCAGGAGCAGGTGGACCACTACTGTGGCCTTGGGGACATCCACACAGCCATCCCACCCCAGCTGGACATCGGGATGGGCCATGGAGTGGTGAGAATGTGCAGTTGATAGGATGTGGGATGCAGGAGGAAGGTGAAGGACATCTGGGGTTCCTCAGTGGAGCCATCCCAGGAAAGCAGGGGTCATCAGCTGGAGGGTGGCTGTGGCAGCTCTCGCATATCCCTTGTTTCCAGGCAGTAGTGTGTATTTCAGAAAGCTGTTCAGGATGTTCCAATGCAATTTCTTCTAAGAGGGTGAAAATCCCCATGTGGAAAATCTGCTGTTGTCCTGGTAGGATTACGTTTGAGAGTACTCTCTTATTTAAAATCACAGCTGAACCAAGGCTTGCATCTTTATTTTTGTTTGTTTGGTTTTGTTTGCATTCCTAAAAATGATCCAGTCTTTTTCTCCCCTTTAAAAGCAGCAGTGCTGCAAACCAGCTGCCGTTATGAAATGAGCGAGTTATTCTAGCTGAATTGAGTAGATTGGACTGGAAACACTTCTGGAAATACTGTGCAGGTTGTGGACCAGCTGTTGGCAAAACTAGCCAGAGTTTCATAAAACAGTGGGCCCCAAAAAAGAAACTGTATTTTGCCGTAGTGATTTTTTTTTTTTTTACCCTCTTTATTCTGCTACAAGCACGATCCTGCACTTTAATTAAAATTTGAGCTGTCTCAGCACTGGGAGAGGGCTGTAAGTCTGTGGCATGAAAGGGCAGTTGTTTCCTTCATGGTAGCTGGTTTCCCTGCCTCCATCGAGTGGTTGGTGACCTGAGACAACAGCACGTGTGAGGGGATGAAGTGGAGGGAGCTTTCGCCCCCTCCCCCCCCTTCTCTGCTAGCAGAGTTTTCATTGCCTTTCCAACCCCCTTCCATGAGCTGACTCTTCCTCTGCTGCGCTCAACGGGTGGCCCAGTGGCAGAGGGAGTAAAGGAAGAGCTTGCAATAGATCAGAGAGCTCAGCAGAGCATCCAGCGGGGAGCAGGAGGGTCTGTTGGAGACAGGTAGACCTGTGCTCATCTTAATCCAGGCTGGCACACATGAACGTCTCAGTTTCCTCTAGTGGGTCTCTCCATGTCTGACTCCATCTAATGGGCTCTTGGGCCCAATCCAGTTTCTTGGAAATATTCTGCCTTCCCAGTTGTATATCCAACTCCAGTTTAGTGTGATGGTTGTGCAGGAAGGCTTGCAATCCTCCTTCCCTGTCCACGTAGCTGGGGTAGGTGCGGTGGGCTGGACTGGACTGGGACCAAGCACAGAGCAGCCCTGGTGGCTTTCGAGTTATTTTTCTTCTGGATGCATGGTCAAAAATTCTCCTGGCAGCATCTCCCCTCTTTCACAGGGAGGAATATTATTATCAAGCAAAATGGAGAGAGAGAAATTTTTCAGTCTGCTGATACTCTTCTTCTTTGTGAAGCATATGTCCTTTTTGACTCCCTTCTTCAGTGTTTCCCCTTTCCAGTTTTGGTCACCTTTTAATCCATCAGGTTTTCAATCAGGCACACACAGATGGGAATTCTGTTCTGTTTGCTTGCTGCGCTTTCTTGTTGTTCGCTGTCAGGTATCTGGCCAGGTCAGCTGGAGCCAGCTGGTCCGTCCTGTGTGTGCAGGAGCAGGAAAGTCCAGACACTGCCTTGCCACTGCTTGCTAGGCTAAGCTACTCAGTTTCTGAATTAATCCAGCTTTAATATCCTGCTGTCGGGGATTTTTGAACATAAGAGGAACCTTTTCCCCAACCTCCCAAAGGAAAAAGCCCTACGAAATGCTTTAAAGTGTTGTATTCCAGAGTCTGCAGTTTTCTCCAGCCAGTTGACCAAGAGGTTGACGACTGGTGAGATGCTGCTGGTTGTGTCCCATCTGCTGCTGGGACACTGAAGTTTTGACTGTCTTCAAACAACTTGAATTAGTCTTTGCAGATTGAGATGTTCCTGCTCTGCACTGAACATAGCACTTCAGAACAAAAGAGGAGGTGGATGCTAGTCCCTCTGTCATTCTTTCTACAGAAAACTTTGGAAGTGCTACAGGAGGAACCACTTCCTCCAGTTCCTTGCAGTCTGCCTTGGCCAAAGACTTGCTTCCATTTGGATGCGTTTTAGCAAAAGCGTGATACTTGGGAGCGCTGGCAATTCATTTCTTGTTGCAGAGTAGCAGCTGTATGGTGCAAACTCCCACAGCTAACTTTGCAGCAGCAAACTAAGGTTTTGAAATGTTGCTTGTGGTCCAACACGATATGGCTTTGAACAACAGCTTCTAACTAGGCGTCGCTCTGATTTGAAGGAAGGCAAGGCAGTGGGGAGCTGTGACTCTGTGGCTGAGTAGGTGCATTGTAGCAGGGAGATAAGCTACCACATCCTCCCTTCTCTGCTGTAAATATTGCTGGAGATGGGACACATGTAGCATTCGTGGTGACATAGGTGACCTTCCAGGACCTTGCTTAACTGTGGGTGAGAACTTCCCAGCTTTGCCTTTGTGATGATTTTAAAATGCTATAACTATCGTGCAGTTGTTACCTTATGGTAAAAAAATCAAATTTTTGGGGAATTTTACTCTTTAGCTGCTTTATCTTAACTGATGTTGTAGCTTGAATGAAAACACCCATTTCATCTTGCTGTGCGTAGGGGTCAGAGACCCTGCATTCCTCATCCGAAACCCAAAGGCACTCGGCAAACTCCATGGAGAGCTTTACTAGGCATACTTGAGATTACGGTATGCTGATACACTGCTTTAAAATGCTACGTGTGCTCTTTGGCTGGGACTTTCTGTTGTGGACTCCACGTGCTTTGAAAAGCGCTGCCCTACTCCTCACAGGAAAACGGAGGATCTGAGGGGGCTCAAATTGACGCAATTGGCCTCGGAAATCCTCTGCCCAACTGTGTGGAGCAAGACGCTTGCTACTGGCACGGGTGGGGAGGGATATCGCTCTTTGGAAATGTTTCAGAAGCGTGAAATTCTGTCCCTCCCAGCCTGCTGACCCGGTGAGGCTGTGTTTTTCCCCTGCCCCCTCTCACCAGCATAATTATTTTACATGCAAGAAATGTGCCTTGGATTTTTCGGATTTGCATTATTAGCACAGATTACTTTCTTTTCTCTCTTAGGTGTAAAAAAAAAAAAAAAAAAAAACCCCAATATTTTGAATGGCTGATCTGCTTTCCGAGGAGTTATTTAAGCGCAGTAGGTCATCAATGTATTGCACGTATTACGGTTATGCCTTGGCATTTTTTTTGCGTTTGTAATCCAACACCCAGCTGCTTCAGCCTCAAACTCCAGGCAGCTATTTAGTGGTTCAGCTAGTGTTGAGGAATGCATTGTGGTGCTGTTTACTTCGTTACGTGCAAGGCTTGTATGGAGTACAGTGAGGTTCAATTAAAAAAAAAAATTGAAAAAAAACCCCAAAAAACGAAAAACCCCAAAGCTGAAAACCAGGACAGGAAATGAAAGCTTAATGTAGATGTTAACCCAAGGCAGGGTGGAAGGACCCAACGGAGAAAATTTGGGTAATATTCTGCAGTCATTGCAGGCATTCTTGATGATGAGAGCAGAGATTACTTACAGTGCGATAGGGAACTGGAGCAAGGGGAAAAAAAAAAAAAAGTATCCATCTACTCTGCTGCAGCTGTTCTGTTGCTTCTCCATCTCTGGCTGAGCAAAAAGCACTGGAAAACCCCACCCAGAGCAGTAAATAGGGCTTTCCTCGGGGTATACTCAACGTTTGCTGGTCCTGATGTAGGTTAATATTTCAGTTGCAGACTTGGCGGAAGGTTTCACCCAGCATTTCCACATCTCCAGACTCTCTAGTTTTCACTGAAGTGCTACGGGGTGAGTTGCCCTGCGCCTTACTTCATATCTAGCGTGGTAGTGAAAGTGCGTGAAGGCGAAGCGAATTGAATTCATTACGTTTAGCTGGATAATTAGGATGCTGCTAGCTGGTTACGTAAAGGGTGGTAGTAAGCAAAGCTTTTGATCAGCTGATGAGGATTTTGCATGTATTCCTGCTGAAGCTCTCTAAGTCTCCCGGGGGGTGAGGAGCGGTGGTGGCTCTTAAGAGGATATAAGGTACTGAAATCTTGCTGCTCCGGGAGAAGGGGATAGGGCAGAGCTCGTCCCGCTCTTTAGCGGGCAGAGGTTTTCATGGTGGTGTCGTCTTGGTCACAGAATTGCTTCTCATGACTGAGGAATATGTTGTCTCCAAAATGAGGAGTGATTAATGGGGGGCTATTCCTGTCCCCATGCTGCATCAGCTGGCGTTGGAGGAGGAATCTGAGGATACAGAAGAATTCGGGGAGCTCAGCCCTTGTCCCTGACCACCACTCTCATGGGTGGATTTGGTGGGCTTGTAGGGGGAGGGTTAGCTGGACTCCCAGTTTGGGCTGACCACAGCAGGGGACACACACTGGGCGTTGCCAGAAAAAAAGTGAAAAATGTGCATATGCATGTGTAGCCTCTTAGAAGAGCCACTGCACTGCAGCAGCACCAGCAGATGCTCCAGCAAACAGGGCGTGATGCTCAGTCATCGGCTGTGCTGGTCCGAAGTGTTAGTACCTGGCTGGGTCACTTGGTGGGAGAACAGTGATAACCTTCTTGTGCTTTATAAAACATGGGCCCGTTGAACTCCTTCTTTAAAAATTAATGTATGGTCTGAAAAGAATAAAGGTGGAATTAGGATATAAGCCTCAAGGCAGTTTGGCTGTGTGACCTGGGCACCCTGCACAGGGTTTTTTTGGTGCTTTTTGTGGTTGTTGTTGTTTGTTTTTTTTAATATTGGGCTAGAGAGCAAACATTCTAGTTGTAGGATTGGATTTTTGGGTTAGGGTTTGTTGTTTCTTCACCGCCCCCCCCTGCCCCCCGGTTTATCCATTTGTTATGGGGCTTTCTAAAGATACAATCTTATTTTAGCTTCTCACTGTTCTTGCGTGGAAGAAACACGTGATATTCCCTGTAAGTACAAGAATTCACCTGGGTAGGCAGTGAGGAGGTCTGGGGTGCTGGATGGACACAGTTATCCAGCAGAGCAGGTTTAAAATCTATTTGGGTTTATTTGAGCAAAAAGTCCCTTGGCATATGTAGCTGCATCTGACTTGGCATTTATTTTTTGCGTTCAGGGATCTGATTTAAAGCTTGTATATCACTGACACGTTTTTGGAGGATGCTGTTATATCCAGCAAGCAAACTGTGCTGGCTCTAGGAAGGGTTTAATGAGTAAAGGCTGGAGCACTGACCTTTTCCACATGTATTGTTTTGGATGTGATCCTGCTGTAGAGCCTGGTGTCTGACTGCCCTGCCTTTGCAGCTGGAGTCAGGGCTTTATCAGCCTAAGTCAGCATTGCTTATCAAATCCTGGGGCAGGAGTTCAGTTTCAGTGCCAAAAGGAGATGCTTCCCCCCACCCCCCGAGGAATGAAATTTGAAGGGAATTAAGAGAGCCTGTGGTCTTCCTCTGCTCCCCTTCCCAGGGTGTTGAACTGATGGAAGCTGGGGAGTGAGGTGGGATTCCTCCCCATGGGTCTCCTAAAAATGGGAACAGAGGCAGGCAGCATCCTTTAGAAACACCACTCTGTACCGTGCTCCCGTGTTGAAAAGGGGGCAGGGGAGAAATTAAGCCTATTTGTAACAAAGCAAATAAGGACTAGTATTTTGTTGTGAAGGGGGTGAGACATCCCTTAATTCCAATAAGCTCTTTGTCCTTTACAGCAGCAGTAAAGAAGGATCTTCCTGCCTCAAAGCTGATGCTTCCAGAAGGGTTTCCTTCGTGTACAGCAGCAGTCTTTAGATTTCAGAGAGGTGTTGGATCCTGCAAATGTCTTCAGCTGCGAAATGGTTATTATCCAGCTATTTTTGCAGCAGAGGGCATGTAAAAGTGGCTGTGTGGATTTGATTTGCCTGTTTTCCCTGTCAGTGTAGGTTAGGTATCTTGTCATACTCTGCGGTGGCTTTCATTAAAGTGGTTTCCAAGCAATAGCACTTCAGTGACTTTGTTTTCTTTCTTTCTCTCCTTACTTTTCTGTCGGCACATTTCAGGTTTGAGAAGAGTCGGAGAAAGCCATGCACGTTTTTGGTGCTTTCTCACCTAGCCTGCAAATCTGTCCCTGCAACCTGAGACCAACTCCTACCTGTGCCCCATTTTTCCAGACTCCTAAACCTTTGCCGTACCAGGCTTAAAAAAACCCTAGCTGATGCTTTCTTACATGTTATGGGATAGTCTAAAAATAGTGCGCTGCCCTTTTTAACAGAAGCATGCATTATTAAAGAAAGAATGAATAGGCGACGGAACCAGAATAAAATCCCCCTTCTTCTGGCTGAAGACGAGCTTTAAAAACCTCTATGCCTAAATATTTGACCCTTTTGAAAATGGGACCTCCTCATCAGGAACTGCAGTGTAAACTGAATGTCTCAGCTTGTGGCAAGGTGATTGTTTGACTTTGCAGATTTAGTACCCAGGTTATGGGCAGCTTGTTTGCTAAACACCCCCCCCCACCCCCCACCCCAAGAAGAGCAGCAGCAGGAAGGATGGAGCTGGAACCAGCATTTTCCTAACCACTCTGTGCCCTTGCACTTCTGCCCGGAGCTTGTAGGTGGTTTATATATAGTGATAACGAGGCCAATTGTATTTATCTTGCCTGGGACATGGTGGTATAAAATACTCCTAAATTGGGCTGGTAGCATCTGACACTGCACAGTCATTCACGCGGGCGCTGCAGTGTGTAAAACGATACTGTGCTGCTGCGGTAGCATCTTATATTCGCTGCTGGCGCAAATGAGGCGAACAAGATGCCCTGTGCCTTTTCTTGTCTGAATGAACGGTTGGGACAAATTATTGCAGGGTGTTTATAAGCAGCAGGCTCTTCTCTTTGGCTCAGTTTTCTGTGTGTTGCTGGGTGAATAACAGTGTGTATAATAAGCAATTAATGTCTATACATTTAATTTTAAAGGACACTGTAAATAACAGGTTTTACTTCCCTCCCTCCCCCAACTGTTGCATTGAATTTCATTCCCTTTAATTATACTAACAAATGTGGAAAAAATTATAAATATTTATAGTGGACTGTGTGGCTTTATTCCATGAGTGAGTGAATGTCCCAAGGTTGATTATAATCTTCCATTCAGTTACAAATCAAAAGTATCTATTATACAACTTCAAGAACGAAACTCCAAACTTCTGCCAAAGGCAGAATGAAGCAGCGCTGGACGTCAGGAATGTTGTTAGTACGAGCCGTGGTGTGACTGGCCAATAGATTTTTGTTATCCCTGTTTCTGGGCAGCTAAAAAGTGAATTATATGGCTGTAGTTCTGGTGTGACGGTGCATTTTAGATGCTGCCAATAGCTAATTTTTGAAAACAAATGTCAAGCATTGTGCTTTGACATTGACTTTGATTCAGCGCGTCTTTTAGCGGTTTAATTTGTTAAAGGATGTTTAGCCAGGCGTATGAAATGATGGGTACACAAGTTTTTTTTACCACATTTTTTTACATTTAGGGTAAACCCTCTACTTTCAATATTGCATTTACATCCCAGCTTTCTCTCTGACAATCTGAGTTTCTTTCCACATCCTTGCTATGTGTGCTGGTCACAGGAGAAGCCATCCTCCTGGCAGACCAGGGTGTTACTGAAAATGCCCTGTAGCCATGCATCTTGAAGAGTATCAGCAGCATAACCCTTCATATGTCCTCAACATTTTTTTTTACTTAGTTTTTTGCCTTTTTTCTCACTTGAGAAGTGCTGTGCCTTTACAGGGGTGGGTGTTCTTTTGCTGCAAAAATAAAATAGTTTCAGGTGGAGCTGTGGAAAGGTTGAGAGTTGATCGCTTGGTGGAAAATAAGACCTAAAAAATTGATGTTGTTTAAAACTGGTTAGTCTGCATCAACATATGCCTGATTTTGCTTATGACTGTACTGCTGAGAAAGGAAGAAAATATCTCTGTTTTCACCAATGAACGGAACATTTGATTGTCACTTTAGTGTTGGTGCTGTGAGCAGCTCTTGGTAGGTGAATCCCTCAGACCATGTGCGCTTCATCTCTGTTAAACTGCTGGGTCTGCTTCTGTGGGCTCTGATGTGAATCTACCCCAAGCTGCTCCAAAGAGGACCTGCCTGAGCTTTTTTACAAAGGAGAGGAAAAATCATGTGTGTATAAACAAAAATATAAAAATAATATATATAAAAAAGCGTTGCAGCTATAGCCACTGAGTAATGGTCTGTTTGATTAAAATTTTCTTTAAAAAAATATATAGAGAGAAGACTTTCAGACCTCCTTTCAGTTCTTTATTATCTATTCTTCTTTGTATCATCCAACTGCTGTAAGCCAGCCAGGTAGACTTTTATTGGTTCGGATTGTATTTTATAAAGAGTCCAGCATAATAGGGTCTTAACTGGAGCCCGTAATAGAGACAGTGATCATTATTGGCAATAAAACCTGGCAAATTTGCTGGAAGTGTCTTGTGATTTTATAACTTCAGATGTCTATCTTAGATTATGCTTAAATAAACGGGTCTCAAATTAGGAATTTAAGGCTTGAATTAGACTAATACTCCTACAAGTCTAATGATTTTTGTTTTGATTTTGAAGAGCTGAAATAAAAGCACTTTTCGTTTATCACTCATCCCCCTCCCTTTTTATTATCGAAGAGGACTGAAGTGACAGTATTTTAAATGTGGTCAGATGAAATGTTGGTTATGTAACTTTTTAATAGGCACTTTCAACTGCAAATAGCAGGTTTGAGTTAAGGCTTGAGCAGAAGGTAGTCACATGTAGATTTCTATCCTTTTTATTGTTGGGTGGGTTTTTTTACTTTATAAAATCAATTGCAGTGATGGGCAAATGCTAGGTACTCTCCCATGTCTAGGCTCTTGGCACTGCTCCTTTGGCCTTTCCAGCCATCCCCGCTGCATCACCTCTGTGAACGTCCCCTCGCCTTTCCTTCCTGCTTTTCAATGTTTCCTCCAGTCTTTTTTTTAAACTTCTTTCCCTCATCTTTAAACGTTCTTCACAGCTCCCCCTCCTGTCGCTTGAGTGATGTGGTGTTTTGCTGTGTCCCTCGGACGATGCCAGCCTTAATCATCCATTTGTCTAGGTCTCCTGCGGGCATCCTCAGCTGCTCTTTCATGTGCTCCTTAGATGGGTCTATGAAGATGCTTCTTTCGTCAACACTGTTCTTTAAGACTCCAGGGGTCCTACAGAGAGTGGGTATTCACACATGCCAGGAGAAAAGACCCTTTGATTTGCTCAGATAGGTAATTCAGGGAATCCTGAAGATACGGTTCCATAGTAGGCTGAGGGTTTTAACTTTCCAAACCCCATCAATTTTAGACAGTGACTGTGTAAAATCACATTATCTGTGTGCCTTGTGGATTTCTGTTCGTACCTCTATTGCTCTCCCTTTTCATTGTTTCTTCTCAAATTAAATTGCAAATGACAAGGTGGCAGCACAGAGAGGGAGGGAGGACAGGAACCTTCCCTTATATGCCTGAATGGTTCCTACCACAGCGAGAGCTTGGTGCCATTTCATGCCTTGTGGTACTACTTTAATGTAGACCTTGTCATTGAGTGACACACATAATTCCCCAACAGTACTGGCACCTTCCTGGGGCTGGCTTGTGCTCCCTGCATGGGCCGGCTTTTATATAGACCACAGTGACCTTGAGGTACTCGGCAATGCCCCGTTTCTTTTCTTCAGGCCCCTTCCTAAAGTTGGAGTAAATTACTTACGTGGCACAGTTGCTGGTAAGGCACCTGGTAGTGCAGCTCCATAAGTCAAATGAAATTGGTTGTGAAATGAGTATTTTAACCTCAAGTCGTGCCATGCTGGGTCTTGGTGGCCGTGCAATGGGAGAGGGGACTGGTGCTCACCGCGCTGGGAAGACTCTGCACGGTCTGCTGTGGGCACTTACCATGTAGCTTTTGTCGTGTGTAATAAAAGTCATATTTATGGATTGGGGCAGTTCCTGAATAGCGCTGATTTGTACTTCACAGCCCAGGAGGCACCCAAGTGTGCGCCGAGGGTGAGAGTGGTTGGAGCGAACAGGGAGCCAAGTGCAAGAAGGAGGGGGAGAAAGCAAGGTCCTAATTTTTCTAAAGGAAAGCATGGCTGAACACCTGCTGTTCCCCAACAGAATAATATGAATTTGCATCAAAAAGGGACCCCAATCAGTTGTGCTGGCTGCTTTTGAGGAGAGCAGTTGTGTCTGGAGGCATTCTGTTGGGGGAGATGTCTTCCAGTGAAAGCATTTTCCACACAACGGCTGTGGGGCCCACCCTGGGCTGGCATTTAGAGAAGGGTGGAAATGCTATTTAAATTTCAAATGGACTCAAGTTTTCACAGTTGCCATGTCAATAGATCAAGTTCCTTGAAATACATTTTAAGCGGAGTTTACACAGAGCCGCAGGAGCCCGCATTGACTCTAGGGCCTGCCTTTATTGTGCCTCCAGCAGCGGTAAGTCAATATGGCATATTGAAAGCAGCTCTGCTCTGCTGCCGAGTGAAAGTTAGCAAATTCCCCCCGTCTCCTTCCAGCTCTTTTCTTGGGTAGCAGCATGTTTAACTAACTGAAATGTTCTTTTTTTTTTTTCCCCTCCTTCTTTTTGACTTGTTTCGGGAAGGCGGTAATTACATCAGGCTATATCAAACTCATCACACCTTCCAAAACGCCTGTCCCGGCCAGGCTGAAGAACCAGCCTGATGCAGGGGAAGGTAACAGGAAAACAAGCGGGACCAGGACGGTGCTGATAAGGACAGGCAGTTGCTTAGTACAGAACAATAGAAAATAAAACTCGGAAAACAAGACCGGCCAGAAGAGTGGTCGTATTTCATTGCAGGAGCTGATAAGGTTGCAAACTATAACTCTTGGGGTTCCAGGAACAACATCCTCTGGGAGTGACCTGATCTGACCCTCCCTCCAACTGTTACTCTTGCCTAATTGTGGTTCTCACTCATTTATTTTCCCTCCCTATCCAAAATAGCTCCATACCTCATAGGTCTGGGGCTTGCAGCAGGTGTGGGTTGCGGGCAGAGACTGCTGGAGATGGGGTTCTCCCCAGATACAGGTGGGATGGGAGCTCCCAGCGTGGCTGGAGGTGACTGCTCCTGGAAAAGGCTCTGGACCTTGTCATTAACTTCCCAACTGATCCATCAGGGTACGAATGTATCCAACAAAAATGTTATGGGTTAAAACCACTTGATGTTTCCCCTCCCCTTTTTTCCTCTGCATGGAGCAACGCATTGTGCTTCTGTGCGCTGTTGTTTGTGGCTGATGCTGGAATCAGATTTTGTCTTTGGTCTTCTGGCATGTCTGCATTTGGTGTGTGGGTGCGTGCAGTGAGTCTGCAGTGCTGGAAGCTGTCGTCATTGATTTCTACAAGACGTGTTTGAAATGCTTCTGGAGATGGGTGCATTTCCTTCTCTATCATCTGCTCGTGCATGGAAAATAGTCATTTCTCCTTGGTGCAACTACCATGCCGGCTGTCCCTATTAAAGGTGCTCATTAACCATTTCTTGCTCTGCATTCCCAATGGATACATGAATTTGAACATTCTTATCTGGGGTGAACAGATGCCAGAAGGTACTTCTGATTTCGAGTTTGACCTGCTTTGATATTTTATGTGGCATGTTGCTAACTACCTGCGGTCTTCCTCTTTGTGCTGGTGTAGCATGTGAGGAAGCTGGAGCAGTATGCAAGCTGGAGTCTAGACTTTGAATTTTAAATGTTCTGGTATGAGTTGTTTTGTTTCTGTTTGGATTGCGCCTACCACTTTTATACCCTAGTGCTACCCTGCCAGGATAAATCACTCTTGAGGTGGCCACGCATTTCCTGAGAATTACTGTTAACTTAAGCAAGCAGACAATGGACCTGGCAAACCACCGTGTGACACTGGGCAGTGTTGATGGGGCCTTCAATTCTGCGACCCGGGGAATGTTCCTCTCCCTTTTCCAGGGCTCTGAGAAAGCTCTGTGGTTGTGGTAACCAAAAAAAAAAGGATGGCTAGATTCACTTTCTACCAGAAATAGAGGGTGGCATGGGAGAAACATATGTCTTGATTCCTAAATAGGGAAAAAGAAAATATTTAGGAAGGAAAAACAGTTCTGTGACTAATTATTTTTAATTGTTTTCTTTGAGGAAAAAAAAAAGAAAAAGATCAAGGCTGTTAGAGTGCTTCTTCCCCTCTAAAACATATACAAGTGATCAGGCTACAAAACAGACTAATTAGATGTCAAATAGACTTCATTTCTTAAATTGGTTTAGTTACACAATGCAAAACATCACATTGGGAAGCAGATGGTGTGTCATTTTTAATATGTCTTGTAACTTGCCTGAAATCACATCAAAGTTTCCTTAAAGAAAATATTGCTACTACTGACCAAAAGAGATGCCACTGAGTATTTCTCAGCGTAACAGCAAGATGTTGGGCCAGTGTCTTGCAAGTATTATCATTGCCTTTGGAGGCTTAGAGGTAGAGTATCTTTTGAAAGGAGTTCGTATTCAGTGGATAAAGAGCTGGTGCTCTCTGAGAAAAGTGGGACCCTTTAAGGTTGGCCAAAAAAATCATGGCTGTAATATAATCAGTTTTGAAAAATTCTTTCCCTGTGCCCAGGCTATATAGTTAATTGGAAAGCCGTTTGGGCCATACCTTCCTTAGAAATGCCTGTGTTGCACGGGAATCTAAAAGATACTTTGAACAGGAATATGGAGAGCCAGGAATCCTGCAGCAGTGGGGGGAACCCTTAACCTCATTTGCAAAAACATGAAAGTGGCTCAGTACCTTGTAACTCGAGTCACAACAGCATTCATAAAAACAGCTAAAGTGCTGCCAGGCTGTTCCATTGCAGCCTTAATTACTGAAAGAGTAGGAAATGAGTGTTTGGGTGAAAAACACGTTTAGGATTGTGATGGAGATTAAGTAATACCAAAGTGGAGGGAGAGCTGTGCTCAAGTGATCAAAACTAGGAGATAACCTCAGCTGTATTTCAAATCCATACCCAAAGCTATGCTTCAGTGGCTTTGGAGGGTGTATTTGTTGCATGGGAGGAAAAGTCCATGAGATGCTGACAATAGCAATGAAAATGAAGTCGGTAGTAGCAGAAGAGATTTCTTTGATTGGCTCTAGTGTATATAAAAGGTCAGTTTAAGTATCCTCAGATGATTTAATGCTTGAAGAAACACATCTTCCCATTATGGGTTTCATTAAATATTATGAGAAGAGTATCAGTTTGGGTTAGGGTGGAAATCAGAAAATAAATCAGTATAGGCAAAACAAGGCAGAGGGTTTAATTTCTCTCTAATAGTCTTCATTCATACACAGTATTAGTTTCATTGTTTAAGATTTGTATTTCTAAAGGAAAGTGATAAATGCAAAGGGTTAGAACACTAATTTGCAACTAACCTGTTGTGCAGATTTTGGAAATATCTTCTTCTCTTATCACAATACAATCTGAAATAGTGGAATTTCCTCCCTCCCTTTTGTCCCAAGCTCCTAAATGGTAAGAGGAGGAGGGCAATAGGCTTTGCCATGGGGCATCCTCTTATCAAAGATACTTAATTGCCTCCAAGACTACTAATCTAATATATGAATAAATACCAAAGGAATTAATTGTGTTGATTTAAAACCCATTTCCCCTCTTTTCTGTCTGCTTCCCCCTCCCCACATCTCTCTGTATCTTCATCCTGTTGGTGACAGACCATCGGTTGTGAAATGGGGTGACGTATTGACGTCTGTCGTATTGACGTATTTTGGGGTTGGAAAGCTGTGGCTTGCAGGGTGAGCACTACTTTAGGAGGGAGGGAGGAGGTGGAGGAGTTGTTTTGGATGTGGCGGTGGTGCTGGGATGCTTTCTGCTGGGATGAGGTGTGGTCTAAAACTGCTGTTGGATTTGAGACCTTTGGTCATCCCCATGGGGAAAGAGGAAAACCAGGCTGGCTGACACCTTCCCTGGGCAGGGAAGAGGGGAGCTGGCCCTCTTGAGGTGTTTTCACACCCTTTAGTCCCCCTGCTGGTAACACAGTTTATAATTAACCTCATTAATAAGGTATACAGGGCCTCAATCAATCTTTAGACGATTGCTTCAAGGATAGCTTGCTAAAGGACTATACAATAAGCACGTTTGGCACCAGAACGTGCTGAAGATCTTTGTCCATAGTGCTAATTGTTTGTTTTGTCCTTCTCCCTCCTGCCAGCTACACACAGTTCTGGAGATTTTCCTGAATGGCAAGGAGTTTCCTTGGAAAGAAAACAACCTTGACTGTACTTTTGGTCATTTTATATGGCAGTGGTCATTTTTCAGTGCTGCTCTGGGGGACGTGGGAAGGTGGAGGCAGTTTGGAGGGGGACCCCATGTGTTACCCACTGGAGAGCCGGGTGGTTTTGAAAGGTGCTTCTCGCCTTTGAGTGCTTTAGAAAAATCTTTGTTTCTAAAAGAAAAAAAACCAACCTCCCCCCCCCCACTGACGGTATTAAACAAAAGAAGCAATGAGCAGAATCACTTGCCCTTAATTTTTTTGTGGCTTCCTCAAAACGGGAGCTCACAACAGTATGGAGTTGCATCGAGATCGTGAAGTTTGCAGAGTAGCAACCAGGTGGAGGAGAAGGCGGAAAAAGCGTATGCAGAAAGTCTGGAATTAGTTTGTGGTTTTTTGGGGAAAATGGTCATCTGGGGTGTTTCAGTTGCAGGCTGCTTTCTGTTAAGTGCAAATCAAGTCACCTCATTTTATTTGGCTCTTGCCATGACTTTGTTTTTTGATACCTGGTAGGTTTCATCCTACATGGCTGTACGGACCTTTCCACATTTTCACTAAGGATTTACAGATCTCAGCAAGCACCTTTTGATAATATGGGCAATAGAGTTGCTTTATTTGTTGCTTTCCTAGACCTTTCACAAGTAGTCCTGGGACCTGTTCAACTCTTTTAACAGGCAGAGGAAGACTGGAAATTTTATTTTGTTGCAAAGGACTTATGGAAACTTTCAGCATGGATGTACTTTTTGTCTCGCAGTGGGAGTAAGGATGCCAGAGCATTTAAGAGAAATGTGGGGGCGCCTGGGGAGAATGGTTCTTGGGTGCCTTTGCTGATAGGTGATTGTGGGTGTTTGCTCAACCTTCCTGGCGACGCTGGATTATTGGTTTTGCATGATCCTGCCATGGGAAAAGGTGTTAGAGAAGGAAGCGAGGAGCATCCCTTGCCCATCTTGCACACTGAATACTGACTTGCTCATTATTTTAATTGCAAATATTTTACTTACCTGTTTGTTTTCACGTGGGCTTCTTAACGGTAGCCTGTTGACCATATGCTCAAATGAGCAGGATTGATCCGAGAAATCTGACCTACCATTGTCTTTCATTCTCCAAGCTATTTTTAGTAACTGTAGTTTTTGTTTGTGCTATATTGGAAAAAAAGCCCCCTTTTAGCAGCCTCAGTTGGTGAGCTGCAGGAGGATGGGAAGGCCCTGTAACCATTTCCCCCATTTTATTTTCCATAAAGTGCAAGCATTTTAAACAGAAAACCTGACAAGTCGTTTCCAATCGTGCATTGTAATTATCTATTATAATAGGGAATAAAGGATTAATTAGTTTTCAAGCTGCAGATATGATTTAATTAGTTTTCAAGCTGTATCTGAAACACCTGTCTCGGCAAAATCAAAGTGCTTTCGTTCAGGGGGAAAAAGTGGGAGAGGAAAGAAGGAGAGAGCGAGTTTAGGGTCGCTGATACTTGCTGACCTGGTGGCTCCACCGTTTTACACCGTCGTCAAAGTGTGATGTGTTTTTTCTTTTTAACTGCCCAATTTATGACAATTTATTTAGCGGCACTGATGGGCGCACACTTGCTGAAGGCACATCGTTGCCAGTTCATGCCCCTGCTTCCCAAATTCTCTTAAGAAATGTTGTGTGTCCTTTGTAGGATGCATGTGCTGACCCCAGGGAGTCACAGCAGAGAGGAAAGGACCAAAACCCACTGGGGTTTTTTTGTGAAAATCTCAGCTCCAGTCACTTTGCTGGGGGAGAGTAAAGCTGTGGCTGTGAAACTTTGGTCATGTATTTGGGGACAGTTCAATGCTGAGTGGTCAAATTAGGTCAAAGAATGCTTTTGGTGTATGCAAGTGGCAGCTGAGGTCTCTGTTGCGGACAGCAGTGTCTTTCCATTGGGAATAAATGTGATTTGGGAAGAAAATGGGTGTAAACCAGGAGGATCGAGGGGTAGGTTTTATCATGGCATCACTGCTAGCACCCAGCACTTGCAGGATGGCGTGGGAAGATGAACCCCCCCTGGCTGTGGCTTCGTCTGGGGGTCAGCTCTGCCTATGAGTGACACTCCATCCTCTCCACTATCTTTTCCTTCCAAAATAATAATAGTAATAATGATAGTAATAATAATAATAATAATCATAGCATCATCATCTGTGAGAAATGCTGCTTCTTCCTCTCCCCCTTCCAAACCCATGTTTCAGGGTCGCTCCCTGGGA
This sequence comes from Falco rusticolus, assembly GCF_015220075.1. Lineage (NCBI taxonomy): Eukaryota > Metazoa > Chordata > Aves > Falconiformes > Falconidae > Falco > Falco rusticolus. The sequence continues at coordinate 57,145,807 of NC_051190.1, read as the reverse complement.
AGAGGTGTCCAAAGCAACAAGAATTTTGCATTTTGGAGGTGGGAAAAATGGACCGTTCCTGAGAAAAGTTTTTTTTCCCCCCTTTTTTAATTTCTTTTTTTTTTTTTTTTTGTATCTAAAGATTTTTCTTGGCACATATTTTTCCCCCCCTTCATCTACCTTTCTCCCCACCACTTTTATTTTGAATTCTGCCTTACAAAGCAGTGCTACCTACCCAGGCAGAGGGTGCAGCGTGCTTTCTTGCTGTAGTAGTAGTAGTAAAGGTCACGCTTCCCTGCGGTGGCTTTTTTGGCTGGGTTATTTTTAACACGGAACAGCCCATCCGTGCTTCTCCTTTCCCTTGCCATCGCGTTTGCATGCGACAGGGTCTGCGGGAGCAGAACAACAAACCGATTGCACTTGAGTTTATTATCTTGTTATTATCTTGGTGGTTTTTTTGTTGGGTTTGTTTTTTTGGTTTGTTTTTTTTGTGTTTTTTTTTTGGAACCGCTGGGGCTCTGTGGTTGGGTTGCGCCTGGTTGCTCGCCAGCAGCTATAAATAGCATTGTGTACAAGCAAGAAGTGCCTGAATGAGGTTGAGCGGCAGGAAAGGAAAAGCCCCTTTTGGCTTCCAGCTGGCTGCCGGCCAAGCAGCGCATTGCTTCAGCAGATGAGTGTTTTGAGGTAGCGTGGGAAGGAGAGAGCAGTGAGTAAGATGGTCTTTCTCTGGTTAGAGGTGTGTGTGGATGTCTGCGTGTGTGTCTTTTGTTGGGGTTTTATTTTATGAATGGCTGCCTGCAGGCAGGGCAGTGCTGCCTGTGGGGATGCTGCCGGCTTCGAGCGGCTAGTACTGAGGCTTGATCCCTGGAGGTGTTAATGAGCGAGCCCTGGGACCGACCGAGTGGTGAGGATGCTCTGGAGGATCCGTGCCGAGGTAGCGCCCAGTTGGGAATCGGGTAGGTTTTGCTTGTGATTTTACCGCTGCTGCTGTGTTTTAACCTCAGTCAAGTTTTTTCTCCTTTTTGTTCTGGTTTGGAAACACACCATTGTGTTTGAACTGGGATGTTGCACATGTTTATGGGTGTCCCATCTCCAGCGCTTTTCATGACAGGTTGTGATCCTGGTGGGGTTTGGAGTTTTGAGCTTGGGAAGTGGGAATGGCCCCTCTTCAACCAGAGGAATGGGACTGTCATGCATCGTTCCCTTCACCCTCATCATCTCTGGTGCTGAGCTGCTGGTTGGGCACCCTAAAGGACACCCATAACCTCAAGCCCACTGCCCTGCACCCAGGCTCTTGCTTCCCAGGGGGTGGTGTTGATTTCTTGCTACGTTACTGTAGCACCGAGCAGACCCTGGTGCCACTGGGGCTGTGCAGACAGACTAGAAGGAAACACTCTGAATCAACCCTTAATAAATATTTTTTTCCCTCTCAATGTATAGATAACGTAGTTTTAATCAAGGACTTTAAGAAGTCTTTTATATATATATATATAAAAGAAGAAACTAAAAAGTGCTTTTAAGTGCCATGAATGGAAGCACAGATTAAATGGTGGTGTTGCTATTGAATTAAATGAGTTTTGATCAGAACACTTAGAGACACTTTTTTAATAAAGCCTGGACTGGGCTGGGGAAAACCTGACTTTCCTCTGTCCAGTTATTTCAGCTCCACTGAAAGGCTTTCTAGGAGGAGCCACAGCTCAGCCTGGAGAGCCTGCCAGGTTTGTGGGAAGGAAAGAGGATGAGGGGAAGAGTTTGCTGTCTTTGGCTTTCAGTTTTAAAAAGAAAAGCAATAAAAAAACCCACCAAATTTCCTTTTTGAGTACAGACTGAATTTGCTAAATTTTAGTCTGAAACTTGAGTATTTCAATCAGTTACGAGAAACGAAAAACAGGAGTGAGAAGTAGAAATATTGAAGGAATATATTCCCTCTTCCCTCCCCCTATTATAATTTGTTTGCATACTCATTGAGAAACATTTATGCTAAAAATATCTGTCCTTTAAGAAGTCCAATTAATGATTTACTTAACTGGGTAAGATCTTTTAAAACTTCAAAACTGATTAATTATTGCTGCAAAAAAGTAAGGGGGACATTAGTGATCAGCTGATATACTGATGAAGGCAGCAGTTAGTTTTTAATAGTGATGGTAATGAATTAATCATTGTTTGTACAGCAGAACAGTATGTTTAACTGTTTATGGTCATCTATGCTGTGTCCTGCTATGAGGTAGTGGGTACTGAAACCATCACTGCCCTGAATGATCTCGGATCCTTCACGCTGCTTCCCAAAAGCCATATACTGTGGAGTTTGCTCTTAAATATTTTGGGAATATTTTGGGGATTTTTCCCTTTTGTGTTTTTTTTTTTTGTTTTGTTTTTTTTTTTTTTTAAGCTTCCTGCTAATTGTATTGATCATTCTGCAATGCAGATAAGGCAGCATTAATTTAATAAATAAATCTCTCTCTTTTTGGTTTTCATAGCTGTTCAAATACTATAGCTGCATTATATTTCTGGTTAAGGTGGTGGGGTTTTTTACCCCTCCTTGTAATTGTATAGTCTCAAAATGCAGAAATGGCACTTTATTTATTTGAACTGTTTAGAGGAAAATTAATTGAGCTATTTTTATGATGGGTCTTTTGTGTCACTGTCTTATTTTTCACTATCTGATTTATGCAGCTAGAGTAAAAGGAACACAAAAAATCTGCCTCATTTGAATTGCTGATATCTCTTTTATAGAGGTTTAGGTTGAGATTTTGTAATTTCTGCTTTCAGAGCAGGAGACAGAATGCTTGTGCAGGAGAACCTGAAACATGGAATTTCTTTTGCGCTGTTGTGGTATCAGGGCTGCTTTGATCTCCCACGACAAAACGTAAGATGCTGCAAAATGAAGGATTGTTTGAGAGACTGAGGGGGGCTTTCCCCCCACCCCTTAAATTCTTCAGGCAGCTGGATCAGAGTGGGACTCTCTGGAGAGAGTGGGACAGGGTGGGGGCCACAGCCTGGAAATGTCATTAGGGGAATTTGAGCGATGAAGGTTAGCGGAGACCTTCCTTAAACTCAAGCGAAGGTTGCGACCCCCAAGTCCTGGTGGGACACCATCCTCTTGGAGGCTGCAGGATTGCTCCCAGATGAAACCGAGATGCAGAGGGCTGGCTTTTCCCTTTTCCAAAGTAGACAATTTGTTCTGCACGGTGGTGTTTGCAACCCCAGGTCAGGGATCAAATGCCAGGCTCAGCCGACAGTTTTGCTAGTGATGGTTCGGGAAGTCTGTGAAGAAGTGGACATGGGAGCACCACCTTCAGTAGCCGGTTGGAAGCCACCTCCGGAGCTGTGTTTCTTCCCTGGTGCTGGCAGTGTGTGTGTGTATGGGGGAGGTTTCTAGAGGTGCTGCTGCATTTACCTTTGCCAACCCAAATTTATGGGGGCGGGTTGATAGCTGGCAGTGACTGCCCGGCGTGTGGGTCTGTGCCTGATTACTTGCAATGCCAAGAAAACAAGGGGGCTTGAACCTCTGGAAGGAGATAACACGGCTGATGTCTCTGCCCACACTAAGGAGCAGGCAATTCCTGCTCCTGCTTCACATTCAGTATACAAAGAAGCTGCATCATCCCCAACCAGATCTCCTCTCTGTTGCTAGTGTTATGTCCTTCTTGTGTTTACTTAACAAACCCGGCCCTTGCTTGGCTGCACCTGGCTTATCTTCTCATCCCCCCTTTTTTTCTGCCTTAGCAGAGAAGTTAAAGCATGAAGTCTTGTCCTTTGTTTTGCCTGGAGTGAGCAGCTCTGGTTTGATATAATCCATTTAAAATGTTGAAAGTTTCTTTCCCTCCCCTCCCTTTGCAGTTGGCATGTAGGTTATTTGAAGCAGGTAATTATCACCCATTTGTGGTTCTGTCCCTTTCCTCCTCTTCCTTGTGTGAAGGTCTGTAAGGACTTGAGTTGGGGTGCAAAGGGACCAGCCACCCCTCCAGCTGCTCCCCTGCATCGCCACAATGCTGAGCCACGTCAGGAGGTCACCAGAGGAGCCTTTTCTGACAGCAAGAACTTGCTATCCAGGGAAACGCTGTTATCTCTGCGATAAAGTGCTGTTTGTGGTTTTTTTTGGCAAATAGCCTTCCTACAGTCACAACTCCTGGAGGAGTGAAATTGTCCAGCTTTAAGGAGGCTGAGCCAAGCGAGGTGCTTGGAGTGTTGCTGCCCGATCCCCCTGAACTCCCGCTCCTTAGTGGCCTTCGCTTGTTTGTGGCAGCGTAACCTGTTGATAGGGAAGTGTTGCTCTCTAATAAATGGGAGATAGCGGATAAGGACACGTTAATAGTGGAAGGTGCCACGTGAGAAACAAGCACCAGAGGCACTTTGAAGGCTGTTGGTGGTGTTTCCCTGCCTGTGCAGGCATTGATGTGCTCCTGGGCTGCACGGTTCATGGACGGTGTAAGGGTTGTTAGAAAGTTACCCTTAACTCTGAGGCTAAAATCTGCTTTGGCTTATTATGGTACAATGCCTCTACATCTTACACTGATTTAAATATATATATATATTAACAAAAAACTGTATTAAGTGTATTTTACAGTTAAAACATCTGGCATGATAGAATTTTCTGTTCTCGAAGCATCTAATGCTTATTGTTAGTGAAGGGAGCCAGAAGACCACCTACTTGTGGCAATGCCGCGTACCCAAATTTCACTGCTCAAGGAGGAATTCACATCTCCTGGTGCAGCTGAGAAGGTCATGCATCAAAGCTATAGAGACTGATTGAAACCACGCTGCTTGTTTAAACTATGGGCAAAACAAAGTACAAGACTTCATGCTTTAACTCCTCTGCTAAGTCAGACAAAAAGGGGAATGAGCAGATAAGCTTGTTCCATTGGAAACATACCACCCTGTGGCCATGTTGGGTTTATAGCCATTATAGCCATACTTGTGGGCCACTTTTGCCCATCCCATTGATGAGAGGAAGGATGAAGTAGTCATCAGAGTTCTGGGCATGTGCGAAATCCCAAGCTGATCCCCCACTCTCTCGCAGTCTGTCCCCTGTGGTCGTTGGGAGGTTGCTTTGCCTTTCAGTGTCGCAGCCCCTAGTCTGTAAGCACATAGGGAGGCTGAAAATAAGGTATCAGTATCTGCAGGGTACTGGAGCTATTAGGTGAAGCTTATGTATGCACCCAGTATGTGCATGCTGAAGTTGTCTCCTGGTTATGTGTACAAGAAATTGCTGTTAACGATAAACCCACGTGTGTATAAGGTGATCAGGTAGCATCAGCTTGGGTTGAGTTGAAGGGCTACCAGGTCATGACAAGTACATTCAGTATGTGAAGAAGAAGATGCATCCTCTCCAACCAGCTCTCCTCTTTGTTGCTAGTGTTATGCTCTTCTTGTGTTTACTTAGTCATATGTGCATTGACATTATGGAGAGGGTTTCGTGGGGTTGTTTCAGGAGCAGAACACCATAAGTAATCTGGTTGCCTGTAGTCACTGGAGAGAGCAGGTTGCAAGTGCTGCTAGATGCTCTTTCTCTGAGATGCTGGAGTACGAGACTGTACGGAGTTGTGTTTTTTGAGACATGCAAAACAGTGTGTTTGAACGTACAGTGTAATTAGCCCTCTAATGAAAGCCTTGATTTTGATATCCAAAATAGTGTACTGGTGGTTGGGAAGAATACATGTCGCTGTGTTGGGATTGCAAAGTGTCCCTAGTGACTGCACTGAGAACGGCTGGTCCAGGGTGCTCCAGCAAAACTGCCGTAGGCATCCCAAGGAAATATGTGGGGCAGGGATGCCTGCTAGTAGGGGAATGATGTAGGCACACTGCCTTGGAGATAGAGGTTAAACCACTGTGGCTTAATGAAGATTGGCACTAAACCTTGCCAAATTAAATGTTTAACCTTTCCTTTGTCAGAGGTTGCATTAACCAATGGTGTAATTAAGAAAAAAACCAGTAATTTTACTCTGGGAGAGAGTTGAGAGGGGTCTTGTACCTTGAGTTGCAAAAGTGAATAATGTGAATATCTGTCAAATTCAAGTGTTCATGCTCACAGGTTTTTACCAAAAATGAGTCAGTAGGAAGGATTAATTCTAGTGCCAAGCAGAAGTTCCTGCTGCCAAATACTGTGACCTAAAGAAGAGGAGAAGGTAGGAATATGGTTAAAAGGAAAAGTAAAACTACTCTTTTCATTAGTGAGGTGTTGCTGATAAAGCAACCACTGAACAGCCAATTATCTGTGTCAAGTGGGTCAGAGCCCACTGGTTCCTGTTTTTCCCCATCGGAGGAGAGCCTCGGGAAGGCAGTTTTCATGCTGGGTCTTGCCTTCCCTTGCCCTTCTCTTTCAAGCAGTTTGGAGCCCTGCTGGCTGTAAACTGGGTCCTAAATTAGCTAATTTTTAAATTTGTGCTATCTTTTTTCGGTTTTCCCCTATGAAGGGGGAGGGGTCACTCTCTAATCCTTCACTTAAAAGCAAGCACAGTGCAGGTCTCCTTGGAGCAGAGATGGTAAAGGGAGTGGAAAAGGAGGTTAAAAATCAAGCACCTTCTTAATCTTTCCTATTTCTCTCTATTAACATGGAGGGGACTGGAAGGATTGATTGCTTAAGGTAAAAATTATTTTAAGCACTTGAGCCGTTTAATGTAGGTTTTAATTTTGCTTGTTTCTTTGGCCCAGCATCATTTGTTTGCACCAGTAAAGGCTACTAGTCTGGCAGTTGTGCTGATGTGGTGGCCCAGACCTTCACTGGTTTTTATGTTCCCCCTGATGATACTGTCTTTTTATTTTTGAAAGCTCCTTTCTGCTGTAGCTATGTGGTGCCATCTCAGCAGATCGTGCAGACCTGAGCCCCTTGGCTGCAGTGATGCAGTGCTGGAAGGAAACAGTTGGGGTTTTGTGTTGGGATGAGCTGTGGAGTACCTGATGCTTTCTCTGCCTGGTGAGAAAACAGAGCTATCCCATTGCAACCGATACTTCTCATGGTGGAAATAACACAAGTGCGTGTGTGGGCATATGGAGCAGGAGAACATCCATTTTCTTGGGCTACAGGACCACTGTCAGGGGGAGAAACCCTGTTTCTTGGGCTGAAGGACTCGTGTGAGCTGGAGAGGACCTGTTTTCTGGGGCTGGAGGAGCAGTGCAGACTCAGTGGAGGTGGCAATCTGCTAGTAAGGTTACAATCAGCCAGTCTGCAAGAAATCTTCCAAGTGGAGTGAGATTCCCAGGAACCATGTAGTTACTGATAATCAAGCCTGGGCTCTGTGAAGATGGTCTCAGAAGCTGTGCTGGTCCTTTCATCTTTCCCAGATGGCTCGAATGCTGTCACTGTTGTTCAAGTATCATGAAAAATTCCGAGTTTAATGGCATGGCCCTGATGGCCGCAGCATCAACCTGAGCTCTGCCAGGAACAACCCCTGTGGGTATTTTTTGACTTGACAGATTGAAGGTGCTTGTTCAATTAATGCTGCATCATGGTTTGCTTTCAGTAATGCAGAAGGTGTCAGCAGTTTTGTTTATGAGCCTGTGTGCTCTCCCAGTTTAAGTCATTCCTGACAAAAGGAACTTTAAATGCTTGCATTGATTCCTGGCTCCACAGTGCAAAATATCCACACGTGGCAAAGACGCAGAGATTTTTCAAAGCAGCCTAAAGGATTTAAAGTGCTTTTAACATCTCAGGCATTGAGCTCCCAGGCCTTGGACCACTGCTTTTAAGCATCTGTAAGTCACAAATAGATTTAGAAGATAAAAAGCTGGAGGCTATTAGTTCTCTCAGCGCACACTTTACTTATTACTACTTTCGAGGAAAGCACACTTACTAAATTTACCCTTTGTAACATTTAGAGATTGATATTCACAGATTTGGCCTTTCTAAGAAGCACGTTGGGTTTTGTAAAGAACATTATGGCTCAGAAGAAATGTTCCTGCACACTTTTTCATAAGTCTCCTCCCTGTCACTAACTACCCAAAACTATAGTCCTTAACAATTTCATATGTGATACATGTAAGAAACTAAGATGATTTCTAGTTTTAAGGTAAAAGCTTGAAAATAGTGTGTGTGTGGTATTTTTGGTTTGGGTTTCATTGTTGGTTTTTTTGCTTGTTTGTTTTTTTTGGAAACACAAGTTTTTAACAGAAGTAGTTGGTTTTTTTTCCATTTTTTTAAATGGACTTAAAATGCTCCATACTTGAATGCTTCCTTTTTTGAAAAGGCTAATTCTGTGTTTGCTGAAAAAAATCAGAACACCGTATGTTCAGAAGTCCCAGTATTTGGGGAAAAATGGGGGGGGGGGGGAGAATTTCAATTTGAAACTTGTTTTACATGTCAGATACATTGGAGTTAATTGGCTTTTGTATCGTGTTTATCTGCAGTGGATCTACCAAAATAGCTTAGATGATTGCACTGCTCCATCTGGTTATTATCTTGCTTCTTGTAATATCCTTGTGCCACGCTGTTGTGGCCATCCACGGCTGAGAAAAAGCTTGCTGGAGATTCCCGAAGATCTGCTCTGTTATATGTTACCAACTTGTCAGGGACTCACTTGACAAATTGAAAATTAGCCAAATGCTTTTCCAAGCCAAAAGTAGCCTGAGATGATGTCTATGCATCATACCAAAGAGCTCTTTTTAGCTCCTTAAGGTGACTGACTCCAAATACTCCTCAGATTATTAATAGTGCCCTAATAAACCTGGAGAGTGATCCTATAAATTTCTACATGTTCGGGGGTCAAGCGGTGAAGTCAATATTAATTAATAGTCAAATGCAGTGTTTTATTTCATGTAATCAGCCTCCTGACAGTCTGAGCAGTCTTGGAGGTTAGTTACGCTCGAAGAGTGGGAGCGATGCCAGAGCATCCCGTGCTCCGTTGTTATAAAATAGCAAATAATCTCGAGCTGTTGTGGGTAATCGCTGCAGACGTAATACATGGCCTGTAATGCTCCATGCTCTTTGATAAGGGGCAGTGGGAGCGATGTTCTGGTGGACTGCGTGGGGGTTTCTTCTTGCCCTCTCCCCCAGCTCTCGGTGCAGGAACACTGCAAAGCAACAGAAGTTGACTTCATCTTGAGGGCAGGAGGGGGGTGCAAAGCCCTGGGTGTCAGGGTGACCTAGGGTGCTTGGTAGCTTCAGTGGCTTCATGGTGGCAGGTCCAAGGTGGAAGGTTGCAGGGAGAAAGGAAAGATGTGGAGAAGCTCCATGTTCATAGCGCAAATGGAAAAGGAGAGGAGCTCCACTGAGAAGGAAGAGGATGCCCCTATTGTCGGCTCTGGTATAAACTAAATAACTTCAAAACTGTTGAATGTGCACTAGTGGGAATATTTAAAGGATTGAAGTTCTTTTATTGAGAGGGAGTTCTGATAGTGTACCTGGACCGTCGGATTACTGTGCCCAAAAGATAATCCATTTATATGAAGGAGTGATTTATAGATTATTTTGCCTTTCAATAGCTGACCTGCAACCCCTGGAAATTCCTCATAAACTCTTCTCCCTTGCCTGGCCAGCAGTTGGCATCTCACTCCGATTTGGCTGTGGTGTAGAGACACCCTTGGCAGACAAGGGTGGGCGATAGCAAACGTCCTGCAACGAGTTAGGTAATAGAAAGCTCATCTTGTCCAGAAGTTCCGCTTTAGCTCATTTTCACGCTAACTTGAAACTGTAATGCTCCCCATATGCCACCCTTCACCCCCAAAAATAGCTGAGGGGGAAGAAAGGAAGAAAAAAATAGAAAAAGAATATTTTCCAGGCAGATGCACAGATTCCTCCTAGCTGAGGATATTTGACAGTGCAAAGATGGATGCTTCATCCAGATATTTGTATTTGCTCTCCAATCTGTTGTTATTAGAGTGAATTAGGATACCTTTTGGCTACCACCTCTTCCCCAAGCGGCAGGCTTTTCATAAGTTATTTATGTGGGATATGTCACCTTATTAATTATATTCCTATATAACCTTTTGGGGCTGATGCAGAGTGTTCCCCAGCGTGATCAGGATTCACATGTGATGGAGCCGGGCTGGATCCACGGTGCTCATCTCTGAACCTGAGCCATACCTCATTCTTGGGGAAGAAAAATAAGAATAATAATAAAAAAAAAAAAGCAGAGATTTGTGGCTGGTTAACCTAGACAATACTTAATTTTTTGTGAAAGGAAGAAAAAAAAAAAAAGAGATTTGTGGCCAGTGAAAGGTTTACTGTTGAATTTTTAAAAGATCACATATATACACATGCATGCATAAATACAATATGTGAATATAAAATAAACATGTATTCACTGCCAGTGCTGCTGATGGTACATTAGTGTTTTAATTTGATTTAAATGCATTTTGCCTGCCATCCCATTGCAGCTGGAGTTGCAGTGTCCTCAGTGAAGTCCCTCACCCTAGGGCAATCAGGTGGTGGCCCTGCAGGGTAGAGCGGAGTGCGTTGGTGTTTCCAAAGCAAAACTTGTCTCTCTGTTCATTTTTCTCCCACTGTTGCAGCTGATCAATTCACTGAAAGAACATGACATTTTGATTGAAGTCTTCCTGTGTCCCAGCTTTGGCCCCTGTTCAGTGGAGCACATCTTGCAATTCTGGTGTAGACCTATCGTATATTTATATAGATTGTCTTAACGTCATGGCTGAGGCCTTTGCTGAATGGTATGGACTAAAGCATGTTGTCTGAATGCTCTCGGAATCAGGGTTTTTAATAACATCAACCAGATGTTAGGCAGCCTATTTTTAGGGGGATGTCTGTAGATGGAGAGTAGGAGTGGCAGCTCCTTCTATCATGCTCTGTTTTTCTAACACTTAAGGACACGGTTGTTCATCATCCACATTTCTATATCAAGATGCAGATGAAAATAAATGTTCCTGGTTTTAACCATTTTTCAACAAAATTGTTTAAGTCCTTTTTCAACGCTCAGGCTTTCCTTCTATGAGCTCTTCTTATCCCATGTTTCCTAAAGGAGATGTTAGGCAGCAGCGTTACATGCCTGCCCTCTCCGCGCCCGCTTGGCCTTTTGCCGTCGGTGCTATCTCGACCGATGAAGTTCACAAAGGCGATGTGTGTTTCTTCTGCTGGGTTGAAAGAGCTGTGATTCTGCCATCTTCTTGGCCAGGAATTTTCTCCCAGCTGGACTGTTGGGAGTTTTGGGGTGCAAACCCCAGCTGCCAGATGGAGATGCAGAAGGGGTTGCCCCATGGGTCAGCCCTCCAGCAACCTGTTCGGCCAAGCCCTGGCTGATGGGGCATCCCAGTGTTGGTGCAATACTGCATGCTTTTACGGTTGCTGCCTTTTTCCACTTTTTTTCCAAGTGTTTTGACTTCATCTCGTGCTGTAATGGATTTTGTGCAGTTGAGAGATAAACTGAGAAGCTTTGCTCGATGGTACCTCGTTGACAGCCTGTCCTCCGCTGTAGGAGTGCTTTCTGTTTCTGGCCATGTGTGGTTTTTAGCTGTAGCGGCCAAGTTTCAAGTGCGTATTGTCGAGCACGTTGCAAGGCTTTTTGGTCAGCAAAGCACATGTGCATGCAGCACTGAATTGCCCAGCGTTAAGTGGGTTTTCCTTTAATGCCAGCTACATCAAAACAATTTAGCTAGGTCCCTTCTTTCTGCATTGGTGCAAAAGCAAGAGAAATAGCTGGAGATTAATTAATTTGTTTGGGAAATGGGCTTTTGGGGGTATGCTTTTTTCCTTTTAATCCATGGGACCGAAAACTGGTCTTGGCTTCAGTGGGGATCAAGAGGTATTCCTGTGGTGTGGATTTAGATGTAACTGCAGCGTGCTATGTCATCTCCTAATGAGAAAGCTGTCTGCCGCCTCTCCCCTGGAGCACTTCTTGCTCTGTTTCTTGTCTTTTTCTTTCTTTCATTCTTTTTGTTGTTGTTTGTTTTTGTTTTAGTTTTAGTGTGTGCCTTCCACAAAGCCCAGTAGCTTGAGCATCTTTTAGTCTCATTTTAAGCCCATGCTTATGGGCTGACTTGGATAAGGGGGGATGTAAGTCTTGAACTGCCACTTTCCCTGAGATTCTGTCTAAAAAATTAACACAAACCTCCAGCTTTATTCAGCCATGCCTGTGACTACAGTAAATAAACAGCTCAGTGTTTTTCTAAAGGACCAGATATATTCCATAACTATACCCAATAATCCTCGTTGTGCAGACAGAGGTATTTTGGAGGAGACATCGACCCAGTTGGTATTTTTTTCACTGATACAGCTGTGCCTAAATGTGACCTTTTAGTGCTGTAGCTACATCAGACGGGGTGGGATGGTCGCGATGCTGGGGGAAATGCCGTGTTGGATGATTAGCTGTTTTTTGAGCTAATTTCTCTGTCATGGGATAGGTTTGAATGGATGGAGGCTGATTAATGCCCACCATTGAGTTTGGGCATTCATGCCTGAACTCCAAGTGTCATTTTTATGATAGGGGGAGGCAAAAAAGCAGCGGCAGATGCTGGTTTAACCGGTGAAGTGTTGGTGTTGCATGGGAATAAGGGCATGGCGGGTAGGGGGGGGTCCAGGGTGCCTGTCTTGGCTGCTCTTTATTCTCCAGGATGGGAAAGATGTTGTAGACCTGAGCCATAAAAAAATAATACTTAGAGCACCTTGATATCTTGGCAGATCTGAGCCTTAGAGCTGGTTTTCCACAGGATGTCAGACCCCATGCGTTATTTTGGGGTTTAGGTGGTATCTGCTCAGGTACCTCCAAGTTTGCAAGCAAGTGTTGGAGTTTGGTCCTCCATCTTCTTTGTTTTTTTTACTGAGTGCCAAGAGGCTTTGGGTGGGATGCTGAGACACCTTTACTCCAAATGGGTCCCTCCTGTACTTGCAGGTGAGCTTGAGTGCACGTGCAGAGCCAGGATTTAATGTGAATGCATTCTCCATCAAATTCTGTATTAAATGGAAATAGGGCTCACTGAACTCCTGTAATCTCTGGTTTGTGTGGCTGAGCGATGGAGAGATTCTTGGCCTACTTTGAAGCGAGAGGAAGGGAATGTGTACAGGGAAGCAGGAGCTGGAGTTGCTAGGGAAACACGAGCGGGGATGCTTGCATGGCTCTCACCTGATCCCTGCTGCAGCAGCTCCGTGGTGCAGGTTCCCTTTCATACAAGTGTCATGTAGCCCTCTGGGTGAATTCACGGTCACAGAAATCTGCTTAAATTGTCCCCTCCAGGAGCACTTCTTCCTCGAGGCTTGAGGGGCAGCAATGATGCCCAGCAGAACCCCTAGGAGATGGGGGACATGGAGTCAGCCCTGGGCTGCTCCAGAGATGTGCTGCCCATCGGCGTCATGGCCACTCTCTGAGGGTTGGGCTGGGGAAAGAGGCAAATGGGGATTTTCTCCTTGTGGAATCACTTTTGGAGAATTGCTGACTTTCCCTTGCTAGGAAGAAACGCAGCAGGTTTGGTGGTTTCTGCCTTCGTGCCTGTATTGCAGCACAGGGACGATGCCGGACTCGTCTGGATTGGCCCCATTTCATTGCTCTTACAGTCATCATTCCCGCTTGTCCCTCTGGACTACAAGTCCCAGAGTACTTTGCTATTTGAATAATTTGTGCCAGGCCATGTACCACAGCACACCCCATACCAGGAAAGACTACTTCCATCAAATTTATGATTATGCAGGTATTTTCTTTCCTCCAAATGTTTTATTTATTGCAATGGCTATTGATAGCTGCACTTACCAATTCTGTTGAGGCAAAAGAACCTTCTACAACTGCTTCCTTTTTTTTTTTTTTTTTTTTTTTTTTTTTGGGTGGTTCATGTGGAATAAAATTCCTGGCAAAAATTTGAATATCTGGATTCCTGTTGGCTTCCCCACCTTGTAACATTTAATAATATCTTGTAAATGTTTTCATCAGCTGCTCCTGTAATCTTTAATTGAGCACAGGTGAATCTTGAATGAATGGGTATGACTTCTGGGTTTTTTTCATGTTTAAGCAGCGATCTGTTCAGTTTAAACAGTGAGAAGTTTTGGGGAATGGATGTGGGACTGTCTGTAGTGTGATTATTTTCTTAGGTTTAGAATTCAGCAGTTGAGGGAAGCAATTGAAACTTTTCTGTGCTGGCTGGTTCCTTTTGAAGCAGCTTGGACCACGCAGGAATTGGAAGCAGCTGGCTTTGCTTTATAATTAATCAAGGGAGTGATTATCTTGTGATAATCTTGCCCCCTTCATCTCCTATTGCATAAGTAAACAGAACTTCAGCTTGGATAAATTTGAGTTTTGGCCTTCCACCTTTAGCTACCAGAGCTGAAAATTCAGGCCTGATGGTGATGTGATGAGCTCTGCCCCCGCATTGCCCCGGGGCAGTGTGAGAAGGGGCTGAGCTGGGCTGGCTCTGCCAGGGGCAGTGACCGAGCCCTGTGCCAGCCCATGGACGAGCCATCCCCGACTCGGTTGAGCAGGGACCACATTTTGCAGCCAAACAGCTGCGCAAGGAGAAGGTGTATGTGGATGCTGCAGGGCTCCGGCTGCTCTGTGTTTTCTGTAACAAAGCATTTCTGGCCAGGGGCTGCTGCTTTGAGCTTTAAACAAAAGAAAGGGACCAATTGAAAAAATGAAAAGCACCTGCTAAGAGGTGAATGTGGGCCTTGCGCCATGGTGCTGTGGAGTCAGCATCTGGAGTTCAGTAGGGTGGCGCTGAGTGAGATGAGCTCAGATTAGCCGCACTCCTGTCCTTAAGAGCCTTGGTTACATCCGAACTCACGATGGACTTGAGAGGCGGTTGGCACGCACACGGCCAGCTTTGGGGCAAAGCCTCAAATCCCTTTTGGCCAGCTCGCCCGAGTGCTGCTGGGGGTTGGCATTGCCACTCATGCACATCCCAGCACCCCAGGCTGGGCTCTGCCTTTCCGGGCTGCTTTCAGGTCCTGCGTAAAAGGAAGGAGACGGCACACCTGAACAGCAGACTCTGCGTTCGTCTCTGATTTTATTCCTTGCCCTTCCCCAGTAATACCTTCATGCTGGGTAGGTGAAGCCGTGAGCTGGAAGGAGCCAGCTCCTTGCTTGTCAGCGGCGCCGGCGTGGCCGGTCTGCTCGCTGGAGGCGGGGAACGCTCAGTGCCAGTGGCTGTTCGAAATACATTGGGTTTCTAATTTGAGACAGGGATTCTGCAGAAACACTTGGCATAGGTGAGTTGGAAAAAGGTTTTAAGGGTAAGCAGGTTATTTATACTCTGCCTTGTGTGTCCAGCCTGCGTTCGTGCTGCTAAGTCGTTTATGTTTATTTTATGGAGAAAGACCTCTGCCATAAATAATCCTCTAACCATCAGTCAGCAGCAAGGACAGGGTGGCCATAGGGCATAGTGTCCATCTCGGATGCAGGAGTCTGGCTGGGGAGGGGGATTTAAAAATGGGATGCAGCCCCTTCCCAAGGACTGTATCCTGCACCACACAATGACTAGGACGGAGCAGCAGGCTGGGTGGTGTGGAACCTCCCTCGTCTGTCCCTGGGCAGCTTGATTTTGAACACTGGAAAGATTTTCAGGTTCCTTGAGTTGGGAACATCACAGGTTCATGCATATGATAATTTTTTAGCAGGGATCGGTGTGTTTATGTGAGCCCTGCTATGCTATGGCAATGGTCCCGCTTGGGAAGTCCCTGGAAAGTACTGTTTAATATACATTTTCCTCCCTGGGACATAAGTATGAACTGGCCATTGGGCACTTAGACTAGTAAAAGGGGTTTGGAGGTTTCTCTTGGTTCAGGGGTGGAGGAAAAAGGTGTTAGCAGGAGCTAAAACCCATGGGGTATTAAAGAAAATCCCTGTCTTCCCATAAAATGTCTGCAGGGACATTTATCTTCACATTTGTCTCATGGACTCTTTAGTAGGAAAGAGTTAAATGTCCTCTCACATGTGTTCATTGCCACAGCCTTGAGGAGGTTTCTCTTCTTCAAGAAATAAACGTCGCACATGTGTTCAGCTAAAAATATTGCAGGAGGAATCCTTCCTTGGCCACAGCCCTGATGCAGCAGAGCAGCTGTGAGTCGCAGGGATTTTGTTTGTTTTTAAACTTTATCTGTCTTCAAAGTGATGCTGTAGCGGTTGTGGGGTGTTAGAAGAGCCAAAGTCCTCGTTGACCTTCGTTTGCATCCGAGGATGGATGTAGACTAGGACTTCTTGGCAGCTGTTTGCAACGTGGGTTGGAGGAGGCTGTCTGAGGAGGAGGTTTTCTTTGCTATTACCTACTAAAGCAGAAAACCCGGAGGTTACAGGGATGAGTCGAACTTCGGTAGCTGCAGGGTGGAGCACCTTTGAAGCTGCTCATCAGCGTGACGATCTGCTGCTGCACAGAGGCCGAGGGCAAGGAGGGACGTCTCAGCCTAACTTTTTGCAGGAATCAGTCCATGACACCGAACCTTCCTCATTGAGCAAGGCACCTGGTTCGCTGTGTTAACGGGTAATATGGATATTGACCCTGCGAATTGACTGTCTTCCTTTAACCGTGCGTGCCTTTGATCAGTTCACTCCTTTTGAAAAGTCAGAACTGCTCCCGTGCGTGTCTCAATGGGGTGGGATTTCTTACATTTGGTTTAACTTTCTACTTTAGGGTCGTTTACCCCTGCAGGTAATGTTTCCATTCTTAAACCCATAGTGTGGGGTGGGATTACTTCTGCCTCAGTAGGTTTGTGGGGTGGGACAGGGCTTCCTTGCCGGCTGTATTAACGCGGCAGGTAGATGCTGCTGCCCATCATCCAGAAGGAGCTGGGGAGCTGCGCCCAAGGCCTGGCATGTCCTGTGCTACCTGCTCCTACTCCAGAGAGACCATTTTAAATGGTGCTTCACTTTGCATTGTAAAAGTAACCTTCCCCTCTTCCACACACCCCCCCCACCCCCCCCCGCTTTTTTTTTTTCCTTCTTTTTTTCTCATTGCTGGCCAGTGATTCGCCCACCACCCCAAATCCCAATTGAGCCCTGATGCTGAGGGGCAGATGAGGCAGCAAATGTATTCAGCCTGATGATTTCCACATGAGCAGGGCTCTGTGCTGGTGAAAGACGTGAACTCATTGCAGAAACCTCCCAAGAACAAAGCTTTGGAGAAAGGATCAACCTTATTAGCACATTTAAGGAGAAAGGGGGTTTGTCACTGTATCAGTTTATGCTTCAGCACTTTAGCATTGTAAATCTCTTTGTGGAGGGATTGATTAAAAAACTATATTTACTTCCCCCCCCCTAAAAACCAGAAAGAAAAAATTAAACCCCCAACACACTAGTTTGCTGTAAATCTTTTAAACAAAGTTTATGGGATTTGATGGTTTTGAAGCCTCCTGCAGTTTAATTTTTTTTTTTTTCTCTCAAGCAGTCTTTTGGTTTCCCAAGTATTCTTCTGGCCCTTTCACTTGAAAAGGAAAGGCAAACTTTCATGAATTGAGCAGGGGCAGCCTTTGAATGAAGTGAGGGTCATTGCTTCTCCGTGCTTTTCTTCCCATTGTTTGAAGAATACACCGAGGATGGTAGGAGCAGATGTGCTGCTTCTATCTGGGCTTATTCTGTCCCTAGTATGGATATATATGAGCTGTCTTTGCATTAAGTCCTCCCATGGTTGCTGTGGCTTAGTCTACGTTAATGTACTGAGGCTCTTTGTAAGCATAGGATGAGGCTCTTCTGATACAGAGTTGGTGCTTTACATGGACACCATCCCGTTTAAAAACAACAGCAACAACAAAAAGCATGAAAAATACTGTTAAAAGGAAGAATCAGTGGAAATCTTTCTGTTCTGTGATTTATGTGGCGGGATGTGTACCCTGCACTTGTGACCCCTTATAGAGGTGTATCTGCCATAGAGCCCTGCCGCAGCTGGGGTCGGCAAACCTAGCCAGCTGTGTTAGTGATGGAGGATGAACTAATGCAACATCCAGCATTGACTGCTGAGTATGAAAAGTTGCTTGTAATAGTACCTGCTGCTGGGATTTAATTCCAAGGAAAAAAAAAATATGTGGAAGGTGAAGGAGACTGCATTTAAAATGCAAGTGTGTGTGAATGATGTATCTGTATTTTATAATATACAGGAAGATTAGCCATGCTTTGAGCACCAGACTACTAATGGCTTTTGTTTGTCCAGTGACTCTCAGATTAACTGTGCTATAAATAACATGGAGAATGGATGTTTGTGGTCACGAATGTTTTAATGTTAACCAAAAAAAAAAGACATTTTTTTATTCGGGCAGGTAGGCTAAGCAGCCTGGCTTTGAAACAGAGATGCTGTATTAATTAAAGGCAGCCAGAAACCTGGCAGATTTTTTGCTTTTGGGAGGAAATCCTGCAAACAGTGCCTTGCTTCTGAGTACTCAAATTGATAAGAAAATCTTTGCCTTTGCTTAGGTACAGACATGGCATCCTTGGTTGGGCTCTGTCCCAGCATGGAAAGTGCTGTTAGGTCACTGTATGTTAGTAGCTGGGTTCCTGCTGTTACAGTGTCTTTTAAGGTAGGTTTTGTCTCTTAGGCACACATTGCAACCGCTGCTTCAAGGACAGTATCTCTTTCATGAGGACTGTATCTTTTTCACCTTCTGAATCTCTCATCCTTTTGAAACGGAGCAGTTGTTTAGTGGCGAATGTAAAGTACGTCCTCATCTCAGCCACCCACCAGTGATGGAGATGCTTTAGCTTTGTTTGGGGGGAAAAAAAAAATAAATACATATAATTACTCATCTAGTCATCTCCCTTTCTGTCCTGTTCTCTTACGTTGCTCATGCATGCAAGTGGGATGTGGTTTATCCAGGGGAGAGGGCAGAGCCAGGCTCAGAGATGTGCAGCACGAGGCAGCCGGGGGAAATTCTGCTTGTGTGAGCAATGGCTCCAGAGAAGCAGGTTGTGGTCTGCTTGTCCCCTTGTAGCGGGCAAGGAAAGAGCTTTATCCCATGAAATGCTCATGTGGAAAATCTACATGTGTCCCTTCCCCAGAGAGGGATATACTGGGAAGAAATCCCAGTCTGCTCTGCTGGAGCTGCCTTTGCCGCAGCCCCCTCCTAATTCAACCTCATCTGGAGGAAATGACTCGTTTGCACCTGATTCATTATCAAAAAAAATATCCACTCATGATGAAGGTGGGTTAACAGCGACATATTACAAGGCCAGCTGGGAGAAATGCTTCGTGATTAAGTAAGTGTAGCTAGTTTCTACCTGAGCCATGCGCTTTACTCTCCAAAAATGTCTCATCTTTGGAGGGCACGATGCATATTTCTCACCTTCTTTCTGACAAGTACATTTTAAAAACAAGGCTAAACTGCAAGCAGTCAAACTTACTCCATTCCCAGGTCAAACAGAGTTGGAGAGGTGCTGTCTTCAGCTGGATTTATGGTATATTTGTGTGCTTGGAAGATGCTATGTGTTACCCAGCCACAGGTTGACCATTCAGGGAAGCGGCTGGATGGCAAAAGGAGTTACCCAGCAGAAGCTTAGTGTTGATGGGCTGGAGATTTTGTAGGCGTTAAGATTGTTGAAGAGAACTGTGATGCACTAATTTAACCTTCTGCTTAGCACGGACAGAGGAACTTTATCTTCTGATACCTGCAGACTGTCTTTATTCTACTGGGTGCTCTTCAGGCTTAAAATCTGTTCCAAGATAAGAGTCCACTTAAGCCTCTAAGATTGCTTAGCAGTCAGTAGAGCTGGAAACAGCACGGTCAGCTGAGGAGCGAAATGATACTGAGTATATCTGTTCCAAATCCTGCGGGGATACCCATGATGTGGCAGAGGCTGTTGCTACCGATGGAAAGCTCTGCCGAAGGAATGGGACCAAGAAATCTGACTGTAAATGAAATGTAATACCCACACTGGTGTTTGAGTTGAAAACCATCTGCTTGAGCTCTCCAGCTAGTCCAGCGTGAGAAATTTGTGTGCTTCCAAGAGGAACTGTGGAGAAGTTGTGTCCTTTGTCTATAAGTGGAAGACGGAAATATAATTGGGAGACAGAGATCTTCCATCCTAGGATAATGAGTTGAGAGAATATAGCATTGGGAGAAAATACCTGGAAGGTACATGTGGCTGATGCAGATGAGACTTCTGAGAAAAAAAAA
This sequence comes from Falco rusticolus, assembly GCF_015220075.1. Classification (NCBI taxonomy): domain Eukaryota; kingdom Metazoa; phylum Chordata; class Aves; order Falconiformes; family Falconidae; genus Falco; species Falco rusticolus. The sequence goes on along the minus strand of NC_051190.1, from coordinate 57,125,862 downwards.
TAAAATATTGTCAATCCTTAATCTCCAGCTAAGGATGCCCTGAGTTTGAGATTGCTGTGTCATGGTTTAACCCCAGCCGGTGACTCAGCCCCACGCAGCTGCTTGCTTGCTCCCCCCCACAGTGGGAGAGGGGAGAGGATTGCAAGGGTAAATGTGAGAAACCTGGTGGGTTGAGATAAAGACAGTTCGATAGGTAAAGCAAAAGCCACGCAAGCAAAGCAGAGCAAGGAATTAATTCGCCACTTCCCACTGCAGGCAGGTGCGCAGCCACCCCCGGGACAGCTGGGCTCCAGCACCAGTAACGGGGACTGGGGAAGACAAACGCCGTCACTGTGAATGTCCCCCTCTTCTTCTTCCCCAGCTTTATGTGCTGAGCATGACGTGGTACGGTATGGAATGTCCCCTTGGTCAGTGGGGGGCAGCTGTCCCACCCGTGTCCCCTCCCAGCTCCTTGTACCCCCCAGCCAGCGCTGGTGGGGTGGGGTGAGGAGCAGAGAAGCCCTCGGCTCTGTGTGAGGCTGCTGGGCAATAACGAAAACATCCCTCTGTTATCAATGCTGTTTCCAGCACAAATCCAAAACACAGCCCTGTAACAGCTACTGTGAAGAAAATCAACTTCTCTCAGCCAAAACCAGCTCACTGTTGTGCCCCAGAAAACATCTCGTGGATTCATCAGGCTTCCTTGTGTGTTGAAATGCATGAGAGTCACTTGCTTTCTAGCACTGCTGCGGCGTTCTTGCTGTCCCTTAGGCAAATGGTTTGTAAGGCGAGATTTCCCAAAAGTACTTGGTATTGACTCAGCCCTACTTCCAGAAGCCAAGGGAAATACCTTCTGAGGCACTTGGAAGCTGCTCCTGGAATTGCTCAGGTCTGTGGAGACTTCCACGTGTGCTTTGATCTTGCTGTCTGCTGCTCTTTGAAACAAAGATTTTGTGGAGATCAGATAGTTGGCATTCCCAAAGACTTCTAACTTCTGTTCTGCAGAGCTGTCAGTATGTCTTGCCATTTTGCTGATTGTAGGAAGTGAAGGACTCCCATCCAACGCAACTGCAACCTGGGAAGATGCAGAGAGCATCCCTGGTGCAGCAGGTGGGGGGTTTGGTACAGATGAACTCAAGGCAGCGGCTTTCTGGTTTGCAGATTCTGCTACTTGACAAGCAAGGGGACACCGTGCAGAAGTCGATAGGGCAAGAATATGGGGGAAATTGGATGCAACCAGCAAGTCTTGGCACTGAAACACTGGGTGTGGGTGGGAAGGCATCCCTCCTGTGAGCACTGTGCTTTCCGAGTCCTCGAGTGACTTTGAGTCTCTGGGAAGGTGGGTCACTCCGTCCTTCAGCAGTGAAATCACATCCACGTGAGGCTTTTCTCCAGTGGCACAAACCTGCCTCACGCTGCTGCCAACAGCTCCTTGGATGCTGCGTTGGGAAGAGCTCTTTGGACTGCTGTTGTAATGCTCTCGCTCAACATACCCTGTGTTTGCCTACCCGGTTTAAAGTGTTACTAGTTCCTGAATAGAGCAACTATTTGCAGGAACTCATTAGGTTTCCTGGTCTTGAGCACTACAGCTTTTAAGAAGTAGCTGCTAAAGATGTGATCAGATGTGTTGTTGAAATTAAAATGCAATATGAATTTAACATTAAATAGCTGCTCCTAAATGGCTGCATGCATGTAGATATTCCTAATCTGGAGCGGAGATTAATTTTTAATCTGTTTTATTTCATTGCAGTATATCCACGAGGCTAAATTGAAACAAAACAATATTATTCCAGGATAAACATGCTTGCCTGCGGGTATTCAGGAGGAACGGGAGCCCTAACAGCTCTGCTGGAACAGCTCCGTGTGCGCACAAGCTGCAAACCAATTGCAGGCAGCAATTGTCTGCTGCGATTTTAAGAGGGAACCCATGATGTGGAAAATCCTTTGCAGCTGATATGTCAGTCATACCTGAGGATCAGCCAGGAGGGAGGGATAACAGCATGTTTGCTTCCTAGTCGAGGGCGAGAGGCTTGCAAAAAAACTCGAGTAAAGCTGGAAATAAGCTGCTGGGATTTAATGGGGAATTGCAGTGCGGCGTACAAGCAGTTGGAGAATAGGGAGTAAAAACACTTGAAAATAAGACAAGGAGCTGGTAGTCCTGATCTTGATCAGTGTCTTAAAAGCAGTAAGACTGATGAAAATTTCTTGCAAACCACCGTTTTCTGGGGTGCTGGCACAAGGCCCACTCAAAGTTGGCTGGCTCTGTGGGAGGTGTCTGTGGGAGCCGTTTGCACCAAGGGTCATCCAAGGGGAGGGGGAAATTTTCAAGGTGGTTCTGGGAACTCATTAAGCTAAAAAAAAAAAAAAAAAAAAATCTGTGGTGGGTATAAGTGGTCACTTATATTTTTGCCTTTTAACACGCCTGAGCCAGGCTCCCTTGCCCCCCCATCATCCCCTCCTCTCTTGGTGCTCTCCTGTGTGCGCAGCTCCAGATGTGCTGAACCAGATATGCTCCTCCCTGAGCCCTTCAGCCAGATTTTGGGGAGAGAAGTTCCTGGCTCGCAGCGGCTGAGGTGCGTTCGGGGTGCCCTCATGCTGGCAGAGGTTTCCATGCCAGGCTGCCTCCTCGTCCTCTCCCTGCCTGTGCTGCTGGCGATGTGCCGGTGGTCCCTGGCAGGTTGGTTGGCCCCGGTGCCAGTGTCCTCGTACCCAGCACGGTCATTGCTGGGCAGGGTGGAGGGTTGAAAGGTGCTGGTGACACCCAGGGTATGTGGCCACGGGGCTTCTCTGGCCACCACGCTCTCCTGGGTCCTTTGGTTGGAAGCAGTGCAGGATGCCGTATTTTAATAAGGATGCCATAGTTCAATAATGCTTTCTTTTTCCTTCTTCTTCCCTCCCCCCCCTTTTATTTTCTCTTCCTACTTCTCTTTTCATGGGGGTTTGTGATGTTTTTCTGCTTCAGCTATTTATACATCCAGACAACCCTGCCTGCTAGTTCTGGTCCTTATTTTAGCACAGCCCAGCTCCTTCCTTTGAGGTTGCCCGCACTTGGTTTATTTTGTGATAAAACGAGCCCATCTCCACCCTGGCTTTACCTTTAAGGGCTGTGAGTTATCAGGGTTAAGAGCCATGGTATTTTTCTCTTAGTCATATAGAGATGCTCAAAGCCCTGGTGCTAAACGGTATCGATCCGAGCACTGGCTGCCCAGGGTTGTGGGTGCTTGTGGGAATTGGGTGAAACATCCCTTTGCTTTTTGGGTTTTTGTATAAAATGGTTTTGCAGAATGGAAGAAGCTCTACAAACTTACTTCCCTCTTCTGTTGCTTAAAAACCCAGAAACCCATCATTTCAAAAGGGTGACGAGGACAGGTACAGGGCTGCAGCTGAAATTGTGGGTGGTGGTACCAAAGCAGTGAGACACTGCAGGATCCTGGACCATCAAGAATCATTGCACCCCTGTGGCATCTTCTTGCCGTAGGGGAATGCTTGATTTCATCTTAGCAAAACCCGCTGGGTGGTTTGTGCTGGGATGGCGGCAGTGATACACCAGGCATACGCCTTGTATTTGATACTGTGCTGTTTCACCTCCGGTAGAAATCTGATGCTTTTTTCATCTAACTCCAACATCTTCTGCACTAAAATGGTTGATGATTAATGTGATTTTTTTTCCCCTAAACTCAGGGAAATCTCAGCAGAAGGTTGGAGCAGAGCAGGAAGCAGCAGCAAATGCCATCTCTCCCTCACAGGGAAAGATCCTTCTCCTTCCCTATTAGAAAATGAACAGTAATGAAATAATTCCTTTATAGTCATAGCTGGTCAGAAAAAACTTGCCTGTCTCAGGAGTCTCCTCGTGTTTGCTGAAAGTCTTTTTCAGGATGTGGAGCTCACTTTTCTTCTAGTTCAAGAAAATTACAACATTGCTGGGAGAGATGTAATAGTGTGTTGATGGGAAAGTGATCCGGGCGCTTTGGGTTTCTCTTGTATTAAACCTTACAGCAGGTTTACCTGCTGGAATCGAGAGGATTTAAAATGAAAGTGGAGACGTTCAAATGAAGATAGCATGCTGAGTCTGACGGTGATGGAAAGCAGCTGTAAAACATTAGGGATGGTAGCCTGAAATCTCAGGCAGTCAAATGAAAAGTGAAGATAGAAAGTTTCTCAAAGGTGTTTGCTTTAAAAAAACAAAACAAAACAAAACCCAAAAAACAAACCGATAAAAGTCTTGTGGAAGCAGTTTGGTGCTAACGCGTACCCAAAAGATTTAGCAATTCAAAGGAAGAAAATGATAAAAAATGAAATTAAAATTCCTTGTATTCTTTGAAAGGCAAGACACTCCTGCCTTAGAAGAAGCGCCATTGGCACGTGTGGTATGTTCTGAAATTGCTTGGGAGAGAATGTTGAACTGGGGGGGTGGGGAATGGAGGGAGAGACTAATTATATATAATCTTAAAATGAATTAGGTGATATAAATGTAATGAAAGCAAATCCTGTTCCTGGAGAGACTTTTCAGTTTGCATTTTGATATCCTAGGGCAATGGCATGTTGCTCTCTGACAGACAACCATTTGATTTGGAAATATGTGAATAATTGGGAAGTGGAACCTCTTTGAATTTGTTACTTTCCCCTCTAGCGTTTGAAGGACTAATTATAGGAAGAGCTGCAGAATGCCCTATGCGAGCATGCATGCAGCCAATTTGTTACTTTGCTGGTTGCATGAGTCACTGCACTGCATCCTGTGCTCTTTGATATGTGTCCTTGCTTAAAAAATTATATATTTATTTTATAGACAGAGTGATAAGCATGTTATACTCTGTCGGGGAAAAAAAAAAGGTACAGCAGCTCAGTGGTAGAGGCAGGGGATGGGCGGGTGGTTGGGTAGGAATAAATACACGTGCGGCTGATGTGGAAAGTGATCATCTGAAAGCTGAAGCATCTTGGCAAGGCTTGCACTGCCTGCTCGATTGAGAAGCATCACCCTATTTTAAGATTATTTTGAATTGGTTCTGAGGATCCTCCTGTCTGCAGTTCTCTGCTTACCAGCAGCCAGAGGCTGACGCTGTGCTGGGCAGGAGGGACCACCTCCCCATGCCCAGCGTGGCCACTGCCAGTCCCCAGATGTCACGAGCAAAATCGATGTGACTGCCCCAAGCTCTCCAAAGGAGGAGAGGGGGTTAATCAGGTGCATGACTGTTCCAACACACTTGGTGTCATTTATCTTCTCTGCCTGTGCTCAGCCCCAGGATGGTGGGTTTGAAGGGGAGTTAGGGCCAGCACTGGGGCAGGAGACACCGAGTGTGAATAAAAATCCTTCGCAGTCTGGAAAATAACCAAGTGCTTTGCTGCGTGGAAGAGCTCACAAATCCTAATTTATAATACTTTATAAATGTATGAATATCTTAAAAATATATGAAGTCCTTCTCTCCCACTGAAGGTAACATTCGTGATGGGAGCCAAGCAACTGCTGGGTTGGGCTGTGCAGGGGGAGGAGAGAAGGGCACTGTGGAAGGTGATGGATATAAAGCCAAAAGCCTGTGTGTGAGATCTGCAGATCCCAGGCTGTGCTCAGCAGACCCGTTACATATAGTGTCTTACGTTAAGCTTTTGTTGTTTATGTAACACAGAAAGTTTGGGATCTTCTGACATAGATGAAGCAAGTATTCCTAGTGGCTCCCTCCTGACCCAGTGTATAACCTTGGCCTTGGAGCTGTGCCGCCTCCTCCGGCTCTCCCCACCTGTGATAACCGAGATAATGACATTTGCTGCTGTTGGAAAAGCAGCGCTGGCATGGAGAGCTGCAAAATAAACCGGGATGTTTCACCAGGCTAGGATGTGGGAGGCTGTGCTCAGGGTCTCAGCCAAGAGCTGATGCCTGAGTTTGCCTAAGACACGGTGCATCTTTTGTCTCCCCTTCTTTAGGCAATATCCTCTTTGGGGAGGGACTAGCGCAGTGAGGACCAGATGTACGTTAAGCCCTTGGGGCCATATTGAAATGCAAATGGAAATGAAATAGTGTATTACTTCCAACAGCAGTAATGGTGGTACAAAGATGAAAGCGCTGTGTTGGTAGATTGTGCATCAAAAGGGGATAGCTGGGTATCAGCCCTGACAATGCTTCATCCTGTTGGGAAACCTGCATGCCATGCAATGTTGTATTTGGGGGGTTGAGGTCATTGTTACACAGATTATTTAAGCCTGGATGCATTTTTAGCTGGACTTTGTCTAAAGAATAAACATAGCCAGGGCTGTTTTCCAGTCATCAGCTAAACAGCCAGATTGAGGGCTTGACTCGGTGATCCTTGCAAAACATTACTGGCTGTCTTAAAAAAAAAATTCCCAACACATTTTCCTTTTGAAAATATAATTGTGCATAAAGTGATACACATTATTTTTACTTTGCAAATTATTCTGGTGCCTGGACTGTGCTCTGCTTCTCACTTGTGTGTATGGTGCTGTGCTTCCTCTATGTATCCATGTATGCCTGAGGTGGCAACTTGGAGATGGAACTAGTCCTCTTCCAAGAATAAAAGAGCTTTATTATCTTCTTCTGAAAAAACAGTGGCCATAGGGACAGGGGTAGTATTTTTGCCATGCTAGGCACGTCTGGCTTGTATCTGGCTTGACTAACATAGTCCCTGTCCTGCTAGAAGAGCCTGTTGTAAACTGGGGGCTCCAGCACTTTCTGCCAGGCTTGTAGGTCTGTTCTTGCTTTTGATTCAATCTGTAGGACTGCTTTTTAGTAGAGACACCAGTATTGTTCAGATTTTGCAGTGAGATAGCTAATCCCCATTAGTTATCCCATGCTAGAAATGCACCTTTGATGGCAAGGAACACAATATGTTAATTCCTCGCTATGCTGAGATCAAAGCTGGTTGTGAGATGTCAGCCTGGCCCAGGGCTATGGTGACTTCTCCTTTCTGCTTAAGATTTTTCAAAACTGTGTAGTGGCTTGTGGATACTCAATCTGAGACATTCTGAGCATTTTTTATCCCCTCAAGAATCAGGCATCTTTTCAAGACAGCTTAGGTTGGCTACCCTGCATGAAAATCTACTCCCTTTGAAACTCTTGGCCCACAACTTCCAGAATACAGCTGGGCAGGCACGGCAGCTTCCTCTGCTTCAGTGTAAAGGTCACTTATGATGTGTTGTTAATGAATAATTATTACTGCATGCTTTCCTCTTTAAATGGCAGGGGCATCCTTGCTACATAAAACATTAAAAACTTGTTAAGGTGGAAAATACCGATGAACAGATGAAAACCGCATGCAAAATCCTAGCCCAGTGAGAAATGGTTGTAAGCATTGATCCGAAGGGGAGCGGGGACGCGCTCTGGCAGGGAGGAGTTTGTGGAGGTGTTGTGTCCTTCTCCAGCAGCTGTTGGCTCCAAATGGTATTTCTGGGCTTGGGGCAGTTGTTTGAAGGGGTTGGGTTCCTCAAATCCCAACATGAAAAGAAATGCAGACCGTCTGGATAGGTCAAATGGAAATCGAGCAATATTGTAGTTGATAATACACTGCATTTGGTTTTCCAGTAGCTGCTTGGATCTTGCAACATTTGAAGTATTTTAAAATTGCGTTTTCTAGTTTGAAGACATTTAGTATAGGAACTGGACAATGGCCAGACTGGGCCAGAACAAAAGCCCACCCAGCCTGGTGGCCTGACCCCATCTATTGCCAAAAGGTGCCTTGGAAGGAATGGCAGAACAAGCAAGTGCACGTGGTTCTTGAAAAATTATAGGGCATCTTCTGAGAAGAGGTTCCCCACATCACCTGCCCTTTTCATGAGGAACCACCTTCTCCAGGTTTGTTTTGAACCTGAATCTCACTAGCTGTGATCGTTTCACCCTTCCATCACTTGTTGTTCATCACTTCTTTCATCCTTCATCAGTTGTCTCAGCCTTGCAAAGCAGGGACCATCTTAAAGATGGATGAGATTGATCAACAATATTATTCTCCACTTTTAATTCAGCATGGAGAAGAACACATCTCTTAGTGCTCACCAGAGGTCCTGGGATAGCTAGAATAATAGGTTATGTTTCCTGGGGTTATGTTAGAGAAAATGAATCCTGTACTAGAGTATTTATGTTGAAAAGCTTGAACTGTGATGGGAAAAACTTGTACCCACGGGAATGAGTACCTGTTAGCGGTGGGCTGAAACTCTCTGTTGTCTTATCTTTGCTCAGACCTCAAAAAGAAAGATATAAGAGGTTGAGAGTTTCTCGTTCTTGTTTCTGCCTTGCCTGGGGCAGGTGTGTTCACCTGCTTGTTGGTGTAGAAGCAGATGGACAGTCCTGTGCTCTCCAGAAAGTTATCGAAAGGTTTGTTTGCTCTTCTCTGATAGCTGCAACACCTTACCAAAGTTCAGGAAAATTGGCTGAAGAGCACCAAGACCTGTGTGTTCAAACCTAGTGGGTAGCTTAGTGGTTTTATTGCTCAACTGGCTGCTGTCACAGTGAAACTTTTCACGTTGCCTTGGAATTTTTAATTATTTTATTTAGTGGAAAATGGAGTTTATTGGTGGTATGTCTTCCATTTCTGTTCCTGCTGATTAACGAGAGTGTACAGTACTGTCTCGTACAGTACCTTTTTATTAGAGAGGTGGGAGTAATTTTCACGCCTGTGTCCCTGCATATGTCTGAGCAGGGGGAGGCAGTGGGAAGATGGGTTCAGTGTTGCAGTTTGCTTATCTCTGTGTAGCTGCCAGACCTCTGTGTGTATGTTCCTGCAGGCACCTCTCTCATCTTACAACTCACACACACAAGTCATCATTGTATCTTGTTGATGAAGCTCTTGAGGAGAAAGGAAGGGATTTGGCTGCAGCCAGAAGTGATCATGTGGCAGGTTATGGAGGGAATATTTGATTTTCTTGCAAAGTGGTTTAAACAAGGATGATTTGATCCTTGGTTTCCCTCTTAATGAAATCTGGAGGAGAAGGAAGAAGAAGAAAAGTGTCTTGAAGTTTTGAAATGGTTTGCTGTGTCAAGGTCTGATCTGTTCTCTGATATCAGGAAAGGTATCTCCACTGAGTGTCCAGGTTAGTAGGTGGAGGAGACACTTTCATTCATTTATCTTTCATCAGCCAAGCTGCTTTCAATCATTTATCAGTAGTCCTGGCTAACCGGGGAGGTCCCAGTTGACTGGAAGTTAGCAAATGTGATGCCCATCTATGAGAAGGGCCAGAAGGAGGATCCAGGGAACTACAGGTCTGTCAGCCTGACCTCGGTGCCACGGAAGGTTATGGAGCAGATAGGCTTGTGTACTATCACACGGCATGTACAGGACAACAGGGGATCAGGCCCAGCCAGCATGGGTTTATGAAAGGTGGGTCCTAATCAACGAACCTGATCTCCTTCTATGACAAGATGAGCAAGATGACCTACCTAGTGGCTGAGGGAAAGGCTGTGGATGGTGACTACCTAGACTTTAGTAAAGCTTTTGACACCATTTCCCACAGCATTCTCCCAGAGAAACTGGTGCTCATGGCTTGGATGGGTGTGCTGTACTCTGGGTAACAAACCGGCTGCACGGCCGGCCCCAAAGAGCGGTGGTGACTGGAGTGCCACCCAGCTGGCACCAGTCACGAGTGGTGTTCCCCAGCGCTCCGTGCTGGGGCCAGTCCCGTTTAATCTCTTTATCGATGACCTGGACAGGGGGATCGAGGGCAGCCTCGGTCAGTTTGCAGATGGCACCGCGCTGGGTGGGAGCACTGCCCTGCCGGGGGGCAGGGGGCTCTGCAGGGTCTGGGCAGGCTGGGCCGAGGGGCCGAGCGAGCTGTGTGAGGGTCACCCCGGCCCCGTGCCGGGCCCTGCCCGGGGGTCACACACAGCATCCCCCCGTGCTCGGCCTGGTCAGGCCGCCCCTCGAACCCTGTGTTCAGGGTTGGGCCCCTCGCTACAGGAGGGACACTGAGGGGCGGGAGCGTGTCCAGAGCCGGGCAGGGGCTGGGGAAGGGGCTGGGGCACAAGGCTGGTGGGGGGCGGCTGGGGGAACTGGGGGGGTTAGCCTGGAGCATAATAGGCTCGGGGGGACCTTATCGCTCCCTACAAACTACCTGAAAGGAGGCTGTAGTGAGGTGGGTGTGGGTCTCTTTTCCCAAGTGACAAGTGATAGGACAGGAGGAAATGGCCACAGTTGCGCCAGAGGAGGTTTAGGTTGGATATTAAAATTTTGTTCACTGAAGAGGTGGTCAGGCATTGGAACAGGCTGCCCAGGGAGGTGGTTGAGTCACCATCCCTGGGGGTATTTAAAAGATGTGTAGGTGTGGTGCTTGGGGACATGTTTTAGCAGTGGACTTCTCAGTGCTGTGTTAACGGTTGGACTCGATGATCTTAAAGGTCTTTTCCAACCTAAATGATTGTATGATTTACAGAAACTGATTGCTTAGAAATTCAGCTAGATCTTGCATAGTGCTTCAGACCTCAATGTATGTTGATAGTCCTTTTTGTCTACAGGGAAACCAAAGCGTGGCAAGTCAGGAGGTGACTTGGAACAGTTAGTGGCCTTGTGGTGAAATCTGGATGCTGACTTTGGCAGCAGAGCAGTGTTGTGTGCTCTGGATCACAACTGGTAACGCTCAACATGATAAGAATCATCGGGGATCAAACGTCCTCTTGTCACCACAACAGTTGTGTAATCGAGGCTGACAACCATATACTGTTGTTTTTCTTTCAGCCACCCAACTGTCTCCATTATAGAATCACAGAGTGGTTTGGGTTGGGAGCGACCTTTAGAGATACCTAGTCAACCCCCCCTGCCATGGGCAGGGACATTTTCATGAGACCAGGTTGCTCAAAGCCCCGTCCAACCTAGCCTCGAACACTTGCGATGAGGTAGCATCCGCATCTTCTCTGGGCAACCTGTTCCAGTGTCTCAGCCTCAACACAGGAGATTTTTTTTCTGTGTGTCCAAGCTAAACCTATCCTCTTTCCATGTAAAACCATTGTTCCTTGTCCTATCACTGCAGGCCTTGATAAAAAGCCTCTTCCCCATCTTCCTTGTAAGCCTCCTTTATACATTGAAAGACTGCAATAAGGTGTCCCTGGAACCTTCTCTTCTCTTGAGTTCTTGTTGCATTTCCAGTGATAAATCCCTCTAAATACTTCTGAAAGTGCCCAGAGAAGGGCACCACCATCTCCTTATTGTTGTACGTCAGAAACTGAATACATGGGTGCAGCATCAGAGATGGGGCTGGTGGAGATTCCCACCTATCTGGAGTTAGGAAATTGTCTAGGAGTACAGTACTGAATCTTAGAATATTACTTTATGTTGTTCTATGTAATATGGGAGCCTGGTCACCATGGAAACAGGCATCTAAATAGAAAGTTGAACTGAAAGGGAATGTACCCAGTTTCTGGGGTGGAGCTGTTGAGCTCATGTCATCCAGAAAGCTTGGACACGGGTGGAGGGTAAGTGCTTCTCCTTCCATGGCATGTGCGCACTGTAGTCCAAAGTGGTTTAGTCTTCCTTATGGCTTGAGAAAACTATAAAACGCCAGGAAGCAGAAGACGTGTCCAAGAGCATGTGATTATTTTACTGTTTTCCGCCTCTGAAACAGTCAGAGTTTCAACTTTGTGGGACAGTCTGCTCAGGAATATTTTTATTTCAAAGTGGATTCCAGATGCTTGTGAGTGCATGTTATCAAGATGAAAGCTAATAGGTGACTTTATTTCCCCCCAGCCACCCGCCCACCCCCCTTTATATACTATCTCTTCAGCATCTCTTTTATAACTTGTCTTTAGAGAATCGCTGCAGTTATCCAGCCGTTTCTTCCGTGCCTTTCATTATTGTAACAGAAACAATCACTGGAAATTGCATGATGGTATTGGGTTGTGCTGTATTCCTTCCTCAGGTCGTTTGACGGGAGGTTTTTTTAATAGACCCAAAGGAGAAAGGTACATTTCTGTAAACATGAGAGAAGTCGTAGATGTGCTGTAGCCACTTGGGAGAAAACTCCATTGTAAAAGAGGCTTTTAAAATTGCTCATGTGGGATTTGCCATTAAGTGTGTAAAGACGAGAGAAATGGACTTCTGATTTGGCTGACAACTTGCTTCTCATTCTCGAAGAATTTTAGGAATGTCTTTACTTCCTTTTGGAGGGCTTAAGGCTAGTGTGTGATTGCAAGGGCTAGAGAGTTGCTTTTCTTCCTGCCTCACTTCTCTTTCAGCCTAGGTTTAGCTGCCTTCCCGTGCTTTGACTGAAGTTTGTTAACTCTTGAAATACCAGTGTATGCAGAGAAAGAGGCTTTTAAATGTCAGCGGTTTCTTCTTTTGCAAAACCTGACTGATCTGAAGATCTAGGATGTCATGTAAAAGGTGTTGCTTGCTTCAAGGAGTTATCAGGTATTTTCATACGTTGTGCTGTGGGTTGAACTGAGGAAACTGACTGGGATGTAGTAACCCATGCTTATCCTTCATCACTGTAACAGTGGCTATAAACTCTGCTAGCACTTGTTTGTGCACTGTGCTTCGATCGTATTCTTACCCTTTGAGCTAAAATACACCAGGGTGTCAGAGCATCAGTGATTGTTCATGCGCTGGGGAATACAGGTCAGACTGGCAGCAAAGATTTGCATGTCTTATTCTCTAGGAAATGGAGAAATATGGGAATTTTGTCATACTGTATTTTGTATAATATGCAAATGGTCTTTGCCCAGAAGGGCTTAATTACCTGTCAGTAGATTGAACCCTTGAGCAAGCTGTAGGGTGCCATGAGCTTTGCTGCGACTCGGGGCTCTATGTAAAGAGCTGGGCAAGCATCCCCGACGTGGTCCCATAGTATTTCTTCTTGCTGAAACCCTTCGTTCCTCAGAAGCAAAAGTTTGGGTTTCTCAGGTGAATAAAGTAGAGCCCCTAGTTTGTTTCAGCCATCAATCACCCATTGTCACAGGGGAACTGAGGTCTGAATTCACACATCTGGTAAGATGTTCTGCCTGCCACTGCCTCCCCTTCAGCTGGCTGGCGAGGAGAAGCTCAGTGCCTGTAAAGCTACGGAATAACAGGAAGGTAATCTTAGAAACCTAATTTCTAGATAGAGGGAATCTTCTACTGACAGAGTTATCAAATTTAATTCTTCCCTGAGTTTCCCACTTGCTCATGTAATCTGCTGATTAAGTGAGTCATCTCTACAGTGTATTTGAATTTTGGTCAATGGAGTTTAAAATGGTGATTTTGAACCCTGTCCCACAGTTCAGAGTGAGTATGCTTTTTTATTTCCTTTTTAGCTCTGTCCTGCTGAGAAAACTGGCCAACTCTGAGCTTTGATTATTCAAGTGGAAGAGGGTGACAAGAAGACAAACAAACACCATTTAGTTCTTGGGGGCATGCTTTCCTGATGCTTGACCTTTTGGACTTCCAACATCTTCTTGTCCATTTACATGCATTACAGTTTTTCCAATTACCAGTGAATTAAATTTGGAATTGTGGTATTTGGAAATGTCAAGCAGAATCAATAGAAAAGCACTTGGGGCCCAATCTTAGTAGACTCAGCACATTTTAAAGCATATTTGAAATGTCCCTGCTGATAAATCTCAGAGGACCACGTGTAGATTATGAATTGAGGTGCTGCTGTTTGGGTACTGAAGCTGTCTGTGGCTTGCCAGGTGTGCTGTGGTGTGTTAGACACACATCAGTCTCTCCCTGGAGAAGACCTTCGCAATCAGGAGCTCTGAAAAGCATTTCTGCTGGTGGCAGCAGCATGGGAAGGCGAGGATGGTGGGATGTAGCTGGGATGGTGGGATGTAGCAGGCACACATAAAAGAGCCGGGAAAGGTACCGCCAAATTGCTGTTCCTTAAATCTCCGTAGTCCACAAGGAGATGCTCCCGTATCCTCAGCCCTTTGCCTGGAAGGAAATTTCTTTGTAGGCTTGCTTTGAAAGCTTTTCAAAACTTCACTGTGTGTGGGGAAAATATTTATGAACATACGTGATTTCACTTCCTCCTCCCATGCTCTTTGGAGACCTCACGCTGGCTGCTGAGGAGAGCAGGAGAGAACAAATGATTATGTTTTAAATGCTATTTCAGAATTTCTTGCATATTGTACTTAGTGATTTGTGGCATCTGGTCAAAATCTGCCCTCTATTTTTGATTTTCAGGAGTGTAGCTGGAAATATCTTCATTTGTAATTAAACTCTAATACTTTCTGTCACTGAGGCTACGAAGTTTGGCGGCTGAAACAACCTTCTCAGTAGCTTGTTTGCACAGTGCTTAGCCCACAAGGGTCCATTTTTCATGCCAGAAAGCAGCCGTTCCTGTTATGAGCCAAATAAATGGGCTGCTTAATGTTTTTATAAATGCACACCTCAAATTTTTTAAAAAAGAAATTCTAAATAACTGTGTGCTTGTTTGAAAACTCGTGGTCTAGGGAGAAAACACAACCTCTCCTCTCTGGAAATCCTGTATGGAGCCAGGCATTTTCTTGGCATGGTGGTACAAAGGAAGCCAGGAGATGTCTCCTAACAAGTAGGGAGGGTGGCGGAGCAGTTGGCACTTACCCGCTACGTTTGTGGCAGAGGTCCTGCACGAGGTGGCATTCTTGGGGATGGTCACACATGGATAGAGAGCAGCTCAGCATCTTGGGAAGTTTGGATGCGCAGTCTGCAGTTTCACATGTTCCCCACCCTGTGCCACGTGGAGGCAGACGGTTGGTGGCAGTGCCCTTTTTGGATGCGTAACTTTGTGTTCATCGAGGCTGACTTGATTTTGTTTCTGTTCTCTTGGGTGCAGCGGAGGAGTGTGTGTCTGTATTAAGAAAAAAAAAAAAAGAGAAATTAGGCGGTTTTTTGGTGTTATTACTAATCCAGTTTGAGCTCTGCTGTCCAAATTGCCTCGTTTGTGACCCAAAGTGCATTTAAACATGAACTGCAGAAGCACCACGGCATTAAATGGTTTTGATTGATCTCCCTGATGGTTTTATTAAAGAACTAAAACGTTTTTTGGGGAGACAGATACAGTTAGTGATGCAAAGGGAGAAATCTAATTACATTTTGGCTTTGTCCTTAACTGAAATGCTATAAAATAGGATTTTTCTAATGGATAACTAAAATGATCTCTTCTTTAAATAAAATATAGAAATGACCAGCTGAGTTCAAGTCAAAAATGCTCAGCTTCCAAAAATTGATTAACTGCTGGCAACGTTTCTGTCCTGCCACACACCAGTCCAGCCAGTGACCTGGCCAAACCTCCATGGATTGCTCTGCCTGGCCAGAGGAATGATTTACTAAACCTTTTCCTGAGTGATCCTCCCCTTTAGGCCAAGAGATTAATCTCATCAGCAATCTGTGTGTGTGTGTGCATGTGTGTGTGTGTGTGTACACTCAGTATTTCACTACATTGAATAATGCTGTCATCTCACTCAGCTCCATCTTCCTGAACAGGAATCTGCCTGGTTTTATGGACTTGTAAGGAGCTGGGATGCTGCATGTCTCTTCTCCAAATCCTTCTCCTATCCACCCTATCTGACTTAAAATACCAGGGAAATTATTCAGAAGAATTAAAACCTTTATTGCATCCTTTCCCTGAGCTGGCAGTAATGACTCTTTAAACATGCTCCCTGTATTTTACAAAACAGGTTTTACTAGCAGTTTGGGGGAAAATTCTAATAAAGATCTAAGTTATTTTGAATAATTTCCTTCTTATCTTTTACTGATTTAAGCCCAAGTTAAAAAAGAGATATATGATGGGGGGTGGGGGTGGGGATGGGGGGGGGGGGGTTTGCTACACAGATGTCCGTGGAAGCTGTGAAGCATGAGTCATGGTGTGAATATAGAAGCCCTGAGTTGTCATCCCTGGTGAGCAGAGAGGATGTATTTCTTAATATTAAAGTTCCTTTTTTAATTTTAAAAGAAAATGACTTAAAGCCTCCTGTCCTTCTGAGACTGGTTGTCAATGGCATCATTGCAGGTTACCATGGCAATATATGCTGAGATAATAGATTAACAGCCATTGATTGACTAGAAAACTTAGAGCTCTTTTATCGTGGGATATGCCAAATGTATTGACAGAAAACAAAATTCAAAGTAATATCTTCCCTTGACGTTACACCGTTGCTGTTCTCAGTGCTGCAGGGGCCTGGTTTTACCTGATCTGGCTCAAGAACCAAAATATTTTGCAATAGTCGATGCTGTACCAGGTGTTTGGGTTTTTTAATTAGCCAGGGCAGTGCCCATCCCTGCATCCAGCTGGCTGGAAGGGGCAAGCCTTGGGTGTTTAATTATTCTGTGGCTAGATGTATGCTGGCCACAGACATCCCCAAAGGTGGGGTGAAGTTTGGGCTTGAGAAAGGGGCTTTGCAGAGTCAAGGGGGCTTGTCTGTGTTATATATGGGGCTCTGCCATTCCAAGGCTTTTGTGGAGGAACAGGGGATGCAAGCAACGAGTCTTTAAACCCTCGTGTGCAGTTATGTATTTAACCACAGATGTCATCACTAGTTTGATGCTTTGCCTAAAAACGTATTTAGACCCTATTATTTAAGTACAGCAGGAATGAAATCACCCCGCTTGGGGAATAAGTGCTGGAGCAACACTTACTAATTGTGGATTCATTGTCGGCTCTGTAGAGATGCAACTGGCTGGTCTCTCTGGAGCAACATTTTCCAAACTTTCCCAGTCGTAAGCCTTTCTTTGGCTTAATTTTGGGATCTGGAATGCTAGCAATAACTATTACAATTGCTTCAGTTTGCAGTCCTGCACATAACTTCTGGGCAGGTGTCTGGGAGAGGGAGAGCTGGGGGACAGCAGCCCTCTTTTCCTGCCTTTCCCTCCCCTCCCAGTGTGCTCTACACATGCTTGGATCGTGGTCCCCCCACTGAAGGATGTGCCAAGATGCAGCCCTGTGTTTGAAGGCGGCTGTTTTAGCATCCCCGCAGGTGCTGAGCAATGGGAAGGGGCGGGTGTGAGCTGGCACCGGAGTAGCTCATCCCAGCAGATGCTGAGCTGCAAGGTGAGCGCCCAGCAGCCTCTTATTTCCCAGCTCTGCTCAACCATGCTGCAGTTTGAGGGATAGCTCTTGAAAACAAACCCAAACCTCAAACAAAGGGCCCGACTTTCATAATCACACATGCAAGAATGCATCCACAGTTGCTTAATTGCTACATGCAATTACCCTCCAAATTAGAGGGCAATTACCCCAATTCAGTGTACAATCTCTGTCATTTTATATTATAAAATTACATGTACAAATAGCTATATAGGGACATAACTAAGTGTTTGCAAATAACTTCAGTTGCATACACAGTTTCATACATAAAGCCCGGTGGTTTTGACAGTTAGGCAAAGAGACTGTCTGGTAAATCACTCAGTGTTTATGCAGACTATTTTGACACGTCCCATCTTTTTGTATATACTTTCATTTTAGCTTTTAAAAAGGGGACAAGCAGAGATAAAGAGCTGAGATTTACAGCAGCCTTCAGCCTTGGGGAAGATATTCCCCATGTATCTAATTATGAGTTAGGAGCCCAGCAACTGCTAACACCTAGACCCAGAGTTGCTACACTGGATCTTGGCTATAATTTAGCAGCTGTTGGATAATGACACAGCCTCAGTGATCTGTCAGCAGCTCCAAATTAGAAGAGCAGAGTTTAGTCTCAGATCGGCAGCAAGGTCCCATGCCTCAGCAGGCTGAAGTCCTTCAGTTCAAGAGGACCCATTTTAATGAGCTCCCTCTCTGCCTTGCAACTCCCAAGTAGAGGAGAGAGGTCTTCCTGTGTCGCATGGCGTTTCAAGTGCTCTTCCCATCGTTACCTGCCTCAGATAGGTGCTGGGGGTCTTGCTCAGCAAAAACCTAGCGATGCTTCAGTCATTTGGAGCAGAAAATCAACCCGAGGGAATGGGCGTGACGATGGTTTCTCAGGACCACGGTAAAAATGTTGATTTCCACCCCAAAAATGGGTGGTGGTGGGTAGCCTTCCTCTGCCTTCATGATGCGTTGGGAGTTATTTCAGCTTGGTGGTATTTTGCATAAAGGTATTTCTGCGCGGCTTTTGTTTGAGGAAGGTGTCGGGAGAAGCCACATTGCGTCATCCCCGAAGTGCTGGGTGGATGCAGTGGGATGCAAGAAACCCATCTGCTCCTGGAAAGCCTAATTCTGCCTTAGACTTTGATTTCAAACAGGACTTCAGACTTTATTCCTTAAATGACTGTTTATGGATTGTGGTATTAAAATGTTTACTGTTTTTGTCTGGCTGCTACCATGAGGCTCTTTTCGATGGAGAAAACTGGGGCTGGTAGCAGGCTGCGCTGCTGGAGATGCCATGCTCCTGCCCGGCATGCGTGCTCATGCTTTGCTTGCTCAGCGTTTTCTGCAAAGCGCTGCCAGTGCAGTGAGGCGGTTCTGCCTGCAGTAGTTTGTGCAGGCAATCGTCCAGCCGTGGTGGAAACATCTCCCCTGCAAAATGTCTATGTGTGGGGAGGGCCAGCAGATCCACCTGTGTTTGTACCTCTTGCCTGTACCTATTGGGAATCTCTGCTGGATAGGAAACAGCTTTTTTTTCTAACTTTTGCTTTGTGGCTGGCGGAGTAGGGTTAGGCAGGAGGGTAATGGGAGCCCAGTGAATTAAACCAAGTTCCGACAGCCATCTTCAAACACTGGCTTAGCAAATCTTTTATATCTCGTTGCGCCCAACTCCTGTTGACTTTCTGCCAAAAGCTTAGCAGCTCCCTGGTGTGTTTATTTTCCATCCTGTATGAGCAGGGTGTCCTTACCAGGCAATGCCACCGAATGAAGGGTGTCAGGAGTTTGCCGACCACTTACTGACGCTGGTATGCAGGAGACAGCAAGAGCGTTGGGGGGAGGGGAGGGCAGAGCCAGTGGGACACAGCCCCTTTAGTCCTTCTCAAGCTGTGGTTTGTTACTGCATCCTTTTGTTTCAGGAAAGGCTTTTTTTGGCCAAAATTAATCCTGTCTCCTCTTTCGGTTGTGCAGGTTTGGTTCAACATCTGCCTTTGAGCCAGGTTGTGCTGCTGGGCGTTGAGGGAAGCCCACTCAAGTCCAGCCCAACCCTTGTTGCGCTAATGCATCAGCTGTGTCCAGTGGAAGGAGACAAGCGCTTCCTGCAGCCGTTTTGGGGCAATACCCTCTGCTTTTTCTTGCAGCTTGAAATGAGAAGCAGGACATGGTTGATCTGTGTCTCTCTCACCTGTGTCACTCGGCAGAAGTGTCCAGCTCAGTGTTTCTTACAGACCTGCAGTGGTTTTGGGGGAATGGGTCCTTATGTATCCATTGCCTAAGGAGGGAGGAGGAGGCAGGAGAAACTACATGGCTTCCCAGAGATGTAGGAGCAGAGCTCCAATTTCCTCCTCTTAGTCATCACCACCCCACCTTTCTCCCTCCAAGGGACAAAACCCTGTTTCAGTTCCCCCTCCTTCCATTCAGTTGAGAGTTTTAACATAGCAAGTGCAGGTAAAGCAGTTAGCTACAAACTTTGGTCTCTGTGTGATCCATTACAGAGGCAAGGTACGAGTGTTTCTCGATGAGCTAAAGCAGCAGGTAAATTAATACCCAAGTCTTGGAGTCATGCCTCTTCCTGCTGAGACCATCTTGGGCACAAACAGAAGGGCTTCTCGCAGTTCTGAGCACCCAGCGGGATGAGGGTCCTCACCAAACAGCTTTTTAAAAGGGTCTGGAAGCAGGTAGCAAACACGCAGGTTTCAAAAGTGTCTCCTTAATGCAAGCATCCTTAGGAGCTGTCTTAAGGAAAGCATACATACATTTAGTCATCCAAAACTTTATACATGCTTTTATTCAACTAATCTAAACTTTGACAGCAGGGGAAAAACTGTGAAAGGCCTTTTTCCTGGCACGGTTGCTGTTTGCAGAGTTGGGTTTGCATGTTTGCAAGCAGATCTTAGTCTTCAGCTGAAACTTGTTCCAGAAAAGACAACTGTCTTGGGGGAAGGGAGCCTGGGCTCAGCGCAGGATTTAGCAGCCTCAGTTTGCTGGTCCCACAGCTGATACAGCTCCTGTTTCACATCTTTTTAACATTCCCTTTTCAAAGCAGAGTGGAAACATCAAATCTCACCACAGCTTTGTGCATTGCATTGGCCTTCATTGCAGGTGGAAGAAAACAGAGTCTACATAATATTGCTCGAGGTTACAGATGGAGGTGGCTGAGCCAGGATTAGATTTTGGGGCCGCTTCCCAGGCAAATGGCTCATTAAACCTTCCTGCTCTCCAGGAGATGGGGTTGGGGAGGGAGAGGAAATTTCCATCTAGAGCAAAAGCGAGATTGGGTTTGGAATGATGGAAATGATATTACAAAATGTATTTCAAGGGCTGGACCAGAAGGCGATAGTGAGTTATTAGCTATGAAGTATCAGCTGGAAGCCATGTGAAGTATTAGAACGAAGCTAAGATATTTATTCATTCCTTTATAAATAAAAAGATATCGCTCTCCCTGCACACAAGGCAGTGTTCCTTCGCTTTCCTGCTGTTTTAACCAGTATTTAGGAAAAATGCTTAATCTGCCCTAACAAAGTGTGGTGTAAGTATCAAGAGAACAAATACCAAGGCTTTAATGAGGAGCGTCAATATTGACACAGTTCTGTGTTAAGGGATATCGGGAGGTTGTTTTTATTATAGTAAGCAACTTGTCAGAGGAAAACTCAAATGTAGCTTTGCAAGTGCCGATAAAACCTGCAGGTGCTATTGAAATTGAGCTCTTGTTCATGTGTGCTGTCAATATAATTTCTAGTTTCAGAAGTCAGCTTTATGACTTTCTCATACCCCTCTTCCCTTGCAGTCTCTCCCACGATGCAGATTAAACATTCCTCCCCAAAAGAGTTATTGAAGGATGGAGCACCTCTTCAACTTGCGAAGAGATCTTCCTAGTCTGATGAGTTTGTGCCGTACCATGAAAATTGCCCACTGCTGATTCCAGGTGTTGGTATCAGAGCAGGCTGGACACGGCTCCCCTAGCTTGTGCATAAGCTATGGTTTCTCCTGCAACCTTCTTGCAGTTCCACTTCTGCTTTGTGGCAGATCATTTGCACTCCTTGCGTGGCATGTGTTGGCAGCAGAAGGTTGTTTTTCTACAGATCAGGCTACACTGAATAGTTTGAACGCAATCTCTGGCTCAAGCACCATCTTTAACGGGCTCTCTGTGCACTGCAAAATTGGAGGTGAATCCTGCTGTGAGGTAACAGCGTGCAGACTTGGCAACTTGTGGAGTTGCAGGCTGTGGAAAGGCAGATCAGGCTTCTCCCAGCTTCCTGCTCCCTTGGGACAAGTCATTTAATCTTGGCATGTTGGATCTTCAGTTGGAAGTAATACTCCCTTCCATAGCTGGGTGTTGTCAGGGTACTTACATCAGTAGTGGGTGGGTGTTCAGGTGTGGAAACGATGAAGCTACGGAAGGTATCCGGGGCCTGGAGCTGGTGCCTGTGCTCATGCTGGTGTTTTTTCTCTGCTGGCTGTAAGCCACTTGCTGCTCAGCATCTTACGAAGGCTGAATTGCATTACTTTGTAGAGGCCTTTCAGAACTGGCTGGTTTGCCATGTTGAGTGGGAATCACAAGCTGGGTTGCAGTTATATCATGCAGACATGGCCCTGACTGCCTTAATCTCAACATTAAAGGTTGTGTCGCCTTTGGAGAAGATAAAGAGTCGTGAAAGTACTGCAAATTTTTCCAGCCAGAAATTTAGTTCTGTGCTTTGCAAAGGTCTGGCTATTCTGGGAGCGCAGCAGTTTCATTTCACCATCCTGTGGGACCCATTCATGTTTTTTACTTAGTTGTCAACACATTTTATTGGGCTACCTATATTTTTCATGATTGCAGTCCAGAAAAATAACAGCCAGGTCTGACCTTGCCTTAGGTTGGGTAATCCGGAAGAGAGATGGCTGCAGGGCATCTCAGGTTTTACAAAGTCAAAAGCTTCATGGTACCTTTTCTGATTGTCTGCTTATGCCATGTGTTTGTTTCATTCTTCTTCTCATTTTAAACTAATCCTCAAAATGCCATAAAGCAGAATATTTCCAAATGGAGATAGGATTTCTAAGGCTTAGGACAAAACAAGCCATCTGTGTTTCCTTGCTTGATTCCAGTTTTAACTGAAGTGTCTGTAATCGTGTTTCAGTTCTGTGCCGTGGTGTCTATGGGGGAATTGTTTCACTTGAGGCAGCAGGAGGTCCTTGGTCCTTTGATACCAGGTTCTAAAGGAGGGAAGATGCACAGGCTGCGGAGACTCTTTGTTTCGGGTGGCCACATGTCTGGGGTGGTGAGAGCTGTTTGAGGAACAGTTGCATTTTGCTGAAGGTCTTGTTTGAGCGGAGAGGCAGTGTGAGCTGTGTCAACTGCAGCTAAAACCATGCCATTTATTCTATGGAGACTTATCCAAATAAGACTGAACTGGGATCTAAGTGTGGAACAGGCACTGGTCTGGCCCTCCTCAGCAGGATGGATATAATCTATTCTCAGTTACATCCTATACACATGAGAAACCGTTTGTTTTTAGGTGGTGTTTCTCAAAATAGTGGTGGAGAGAGAGGGCAACTCCATTGTGTGACACCCCAGCAAGCGGCATGTAGCACCCTGGGAGGTTGTCTTGCTTAAACAGGGTTTTTGTGGCTACAAGGTAACTGGGTGTGGGTTGCCTCGTACATCCCCCCATGTCAGGGCCCTGTGGTTGAAGCACTGGCCAGAGGAGACCTGGGGGTTGGGTCTCAGCTGGGCTTTTGACTTCACCATGGGCTCAAATTGTAAGCCTGTGCAAACCTGTGCTCTCTGTTCTCCATCTCACATCAGCAAAGAATAACCTTCAACACCATGCTGAAGCTCACTTTGATGAGCTGCTTAGTTCCCAGGAGGCAAATGTATGCATCACCTAAAGCATAGCCACCTGGAGATGTGTCTCCTGGGATCTGTTTCTGATTTTGCTTGAACATACTTGGGGTTTGAATTTTGCTTTAGGACCAGGCCATGGAGAGGCTGAGACAAGGGAATGCATTTACTACAATGCCAACTGGGAGCTGGAAAAGACCAACCAGAGTGGCGTGGAGCGCTGCGAGGGGGAGAAGGACAAGCGGCTCCACTGCTACGCCTCCTGGAGAAACAACTCGGGCTCCATCGAGCTGGTGAAGAAAGGCTGCTGGTTAGATGACTTCAACTGTTATGACAGGTAATAGCCTAACTGGTTTTCTGAATCCAGGTTTAATTGTTCCTCTAAGTGCAAAGGCTCATGATATTTGCATCAGGAAAAGAAAGCCAAGTCCAAGTCAGTCAGCCCATTCATCCCCTATAATTACTTCTGTTGCTAATGCAGGTCTCAGAATTGTCACTTTTCTGCGTTGACGTTCTAAATAGAAGCTGCAAAAGGTACTTTTAGGGTTTTTTGTTGTGGGTTTGGTTGTGGTGGTTGGTTTTTTTTTTCCTTAGCAAAGCTTTGATAGTTCTGGCATGCATTGAAAAACCTGTCCTGTATCATCAAATGAAAAGCAATATGTTCTTCCAAGAGCGTTTGGCGATACAAAGGAAAACTTGGAATCATTTGGAGCTTTCTAGAAAAGCACAGATATCTGGGGGTGGTTAGAGGTTGAGATATCCTGGCGTTGTGATGTTGCAAAAAGTTTCACTGTTCTTTGGCTGAGTTAAGACGGGCCAAGAGAAAGAGTGGGGCAGCAAAAGCAACAGGTGTGGTTGTGTGTCGCTGCCTGTAGCAAGCTGAAAAGGAGCAAGGTTTTGTAGCATGAAGACTCCAACCTCATTAAATGGCTGGGAAAATAAACTAGTTTTTTCTCATTTCCCTTGATGGAACTCTACAGAGGGGAAAAGAATTACAGCTAAAGAAAATAGCCCTCTGAAGTTTCACGGTTAGAAAGGGTAGTGTTCAGTAGCTCTAGACTTACTGTTTCTGTTAAAAAAAACAAACATGCCAATGAGCAACCAAGCCACCCAAACCCAGCCCTTTCAGTAAGGATTAACAGAACATAAAATTCAAGGATTTCACCTGATAAAACACCAGTATAGGTTGATCACACCTTTGTCCAATTCCCAGCTGAGCATCTTTGTAGCTTCTAATTCCAAACATTTTAGGACATCATGACCTAAACCCTGGGTCTGAAGCTGGGACTAGATTTATTCCCATGGGTGGAGAGTTTTCTCCCTTTGGCACTGTATGCTATCCCTACTTTTGTGTCCGTTGTCTTAGCTTTTCCCAAGTGTGAGTCGTTCCTCATCTTCATTCTATTCTTAGCCCCGGGGTTGCTTTCCCACCACACCTATTCCCTTGCCAGTTGCGTAGCCAAGCTCTATATATAGTTAAATTTTTATTCTTTCCCGATAAATCAATCCTCCTTGGCCCATTAGTCATCTTAATGCTGATCCTTCTGAGAACAGAAGGTCACTCTCGTTTCCTACTTCCAAGCAGAAGTGTTTACTGTAAACAGATTTCTCCTTTCAATGCCTGCTCTCGTATACAGTGACACTTGTATTGTCACTGAGTGTCTCTGCTCAGGGATGTAGTGGTTCTTAAACTTTGTCATAATGTGTTGCTCTGTTAAAATGGTAAAAAGTTTCCAGGGCTCCTCACAAGCCTTTTTGCAGCCCCAGGGTAGAGCATCCATTATCCTGCAGGCTGATTCTTCAAAGACACAGTTCCAGGGCAAAGCTAAAAGATCTTCTGAGAATTAACAAACAGTACAAGTGTTGAAAGCAACATTTGAAATAAAGGTTAGCTTTAATTAAATAAAGGCTGTTTAAATGCAGTCTTCCCCTCCCCCCCCCCCCCCCCCCCCCCCCTTCCCTGAGTGCCCTCTGCAGTCTTTCATACAGGTAGTGTTGCATCCCAAGACAGGAAAAATGGCTAAAAAGATGATTTTTCAATTGATGCTGCTGTGCTGACGCCCTTTTTGTCTCTATCTTCAGCATCTTTGGATACCGGACTCCTGGGTGCAGCCTTGGGAGATGCATCTGTACCTATCTCTGCAAAAGTGTCCCCTGGATGCAGGGCACGGTCCTGTTATTCCAGGCTGCAGCTCCCCTTGGAGCACAGGCAGCACATGCTGCTACGTGCCAGATGCTACCTCCTTGTTGCTGGAAGATGAAAAATGCAGGAGTGCAAGGGTTGGGATGCTGAGGGTGATGGCTCCTTACTCTGTTCTGTATCTTAAGGAAACAAGAACGTGGCACATGTATATTTAAGGTTATAGGAAAAGGTAGTGTTTAAGAATAGACTTGTGTGCTCTTTGTTTATTTACACAGCCCCACCAGAGAGATTGTGTTCACGTTCCCTTGAAGAGCACGTGTACTGCTATGAAACGTGCCCTCAGTGCCATAGAAAAATGTGTCATTCTCTCCCACTGTCTCATTTGTAATATTTGCTAAGTATAACATGTCATGTGTACCTGGATGGCTGCCCTGAGCGCACACCAACTCAAAGACAGGGATAATGAATTGCAGATGTGGAGCAGGCTGTTTTCACTCATTAGCTTGATTTCTTAACCAACAGATTTAGCAAAGGATGTGTTTTCTATTGAAGACTCCAATACTGATGCTGTTAAATCCAAAGGGCTTGTTATCTGATTTCACGAAAAAGCATCTGGAAACATTGCTTAACTTGTTAAATCTTTGTTCATTTGAATAAGTCAAATAGCTGCTTTTTTTGCTTTGAAGTTTAAAAAAATAAAAGCCTGAAAAACAAACCAAGCGTTTCCCAGCTGAGACCTTGCAGGAGACATTTTGGCTATAGCCACTTTCCCCCCCCCCAAAAGGAGTAAAGCACTGAAAACTACCCCGTGTTATGACTGAAGAGAGCTCTTTCTTCTCGTGGCAGTATGTCAGTGATACCACAGAAAGGGAGGCTTGGCATGGGTTCATAAATGAGTAATAATGTCAAACACATATGATTGTTTTGCTACTTCCTCCGAGTGGTCAAAGGAAGGAAGTTATGCATATAATTTAGCTGGGCTTCAGGAAATAGTTTGATACAGTTCTCTGCGGAGAGCAGCTCTGCAACCCTCGTAACTAAAAGCAGAGGGTAATGTAGCAAAAGGTGGCAGGGAAGGGAAGCAGACATTGAAGAAAGAGAAAGAAATGACTGCTAGAGCAGTGCAGAAATCACTGCACGGCTCTTTTGGCATTGATCTGTGGGAGAGGGAGGATGTGTGAAAGTGGAGTTGGTCTGATCCGTGGAAGTCCCCTAACACCTTGCACAGTGTAGAAGGAAACCTCAGTGCTGAGGAGGCTGTAGCGCTACCTGGATAACAGGCAAATACAAAAAAAATGAGAGCTGCAACCTGTTTTTCTTAAAGGCTTTCATGCAGGAATAACTTTTTTAAAGGAGGAGGTAGCATTTGAAAATTAAACTTAAAAAAAACCACAACCCAAACCTGCAGCCTCCCTCCTGCCTGCAGTGGGACCGTTGCTGCTGGTGTTCGATGCCCTTCTAGCACGTAGAGTTAGCGATGCTCAAGGCGGTGAGAGCAGTCCTCGCTCAGCCCTCATCTTATGTACTTTATGGCACAGTCTTTAACTGCATGATCAAATACTCCTCTCCACTGACAGCATACATACAGGCTGTGAGAATGACACTGTTCAGGGAACAAGGCATCTCTCCATCGTTTTTCTGCTGCTCTTTCAGTTAGCGGCGGCGGCTGTTATTTATTACTCACCATCTAATGCCTTCAGTACATATGGAAGCATTTGTTTCCTTTACGGTCTTTTCAAGGGTCTTTGCTATCCGCTGGGGTACTTGAACGCCAAGTTGTTTTCTGTAAGTGGAGACTGCCGATCTATGCAGCGCAGCAGCAGGAGAAGGTGCATGGAGAAGACGATTTGGGGCAGGTCAGCTCCCCAAGACCAGAGGCAGGAGTTGGCTGACGTTGTTTTTTCTCTTCCCTTCATTGTCATGTCTGTCCCTCCCTGACACAGGCAGGAATGCGTAGCCACAGAAGAAAACCCTCAAGTGTTTTTCTGCTGCTGCGAGGGCAACTATTGCAATGAGAAATTTACCCATTTGCCTGAAGTCACTGGCCCAGAAGGTGAGTGACTCGGTGGACGGGGAGTTGGGGGTCTCTTCCTCTAGACCCAGTTTGTGATGACTTCTGGGTTGTTGGATACATCCGAGAGGACACAAAGCACCATTTTGGTTACAAGGTCCAGAAATCCTTCTGCTACAATTCTTTAACAATAGTTTTTTAAGGTTCTTTCACTCTGTGGGTAAAATGTGTTGTCCCAGCACCTCAGATACCACCAGCAAGGATTAGTTTTTCTTTATGGTGGATGTTCACAGTGGGATATTACAAAACCAAAATCCTGCACAAGGGGAAGAGGGCAGAGTGATTTATACAGCATGGAAGAAGGCTCAAACTCTTAAAAGGTATTTGACACCTTCTTCATTAATTTTCATAGGTCACAGGTCTCCAGATACCTTGAGCATTTGTAATTTTTGTATTTGATTGCTACTTTGTTGGTCTGGGGATTGAAAGGGAATGGGTGTGTGTGTCAGCTTTCAGAGTTTGTGGGTATACTTCAAGGAAGGAAAGTAATAGCTAGTACTTCTTCGGAGGCTAATAGAGAAATGATGATTCTTTCAGCTGTACGCTTGCTAAAGTATCATTCAATACAAATTATTGAAGCAGGTGGATTTTTTCCTTAGGATGGTTTCTTTTGCTATCAACTACTTACATTTACTGAGATGTTCCAATAGACCATTATCAAATTTTCCTGGGCTTTCCTGTTAGGTATTTAATTGTTTACATGGGGTTTATTATCTCCTGTTATTAATGTACCCGTAGCAACCTAGTAGCAAATATTATTTCTCTCACAGTTTTTTGTTTAATTTGGCAAGTCTTGCTATTTTTTCCTTCCCTGTCTCCAACATAGCAACATGGCTCCATTTAGTATTCCCATTGTTTGTGTCTCAACTGCACTGATGTAATTTGGAACAAGAGCTACTGTGGGAATAGTGCATTTGATTGTGGCTCCGGCAGCATTCTACTAAAAACTGACACCTTGTCAATCACTGTAAAAGGCAAAGCAACACTGCTAGGGATTTCATGCACACTTAATACCTTTGGAAGGGTTAAGAGGAGGAAATTTTCTTGCTGTATCCCAGCAAGAAATACCCATCTTAAATAAAGGTCAGATGGAGGCTCACCTTGCAAAGTGTGGTTTGGACCATTGTAACTCCATTACTAATAGCCACATGGAAAGGAGTAAATCGCAGAGTGTTATGAATACTGTTGGATGTGATGGGACATGCCATTAAGCGTTGTCAGCTTTGGAGGAGGAGGAAGGATGGGGCTGGGTTGCATCTGGACATGTAGCTGACAGTGCTGTTGCATGCCTGAAGGGTCCTTCCCCTCGCTTACCCTGCTCTTTTCTCGCAGTTATATACGAGCCACCGCCACCAACGCCCTCCCTGCTCAACATCTTGGTATACTCGCTGCTCCCCATTGCTGTCCTCTCCATGGCCATCCTCTTGGCCTTCTGGATGTACCGTCACCGCAAGCCTCCCTACGGGCATGTCGACATTAACGAGGTAAGGGAGTTACTCCCCTTTGTTTGGACCTTACAAAAGGCATGGAGGCTGCGTAGTATATGTTCACATCCACTTTTGCTCCACCCTTTTTCAGGTGGCCTAAGTTTTCTTCTCTTATCTTTTTGAAGTTGGTGGTACAGCTGGCCAACGTGGTGGTGTTAGCATCCCCTGTGAGGCTGATGGATTTAGATGGGGTTATCACCACGTCTGAGATTCCTAAGGGATGGAGTTCCATAGCCCTGCTTGTTGGCTACCCTTCCCCCCAAAATCTCCAAGCTGTTGCCTGTTTTCAGCCAACTTTCAGCAGAGGAGCAGAGATCAGAGAGATGATAAAGTTTGTACCAGCTTTACGGAGGGAGGGGAGATGCTTTCCCTGTTGAAGCTCGTTTTTATGAGCCATCAGAGAATGAGTGCAGGAGGTCATCCTCATGGTCCAAAGCCATCAGGAACTGGTCCTCGCTGGCTCTGCTGTGCCCTGAGCCTTCTGGTTTCTTCTGAAGGGCTGAGCAGCTACCTCTCCCTCCCTCCTCTACCCATTACAGCCCATACTGTGAACCTTTCCCAGCTGAAAGCAGATAGGACAGAGCTCCAGCCCCACGCATCCTGCAGGGTTGCGTTGTTCTCTTGGACCAGTGCAGAGTTTAAACAGATACGATCTTTATGATGCTGACAGACCTGTTTACTGCCCATTGCTAGGGTTATGTGAAACATGGCTAATGAAGTGCAAAGCAGTGGGAGGTTTTCGGTGTAGTTGGCTGTTGGGTCACAAAGATCAAGAAGTTCCTACTTTTGGCAGGAGGTAGCCTTGAGGTCATCAGTGTTTTACAGCCCAAAATAGCTCTTGCTTTGAGAACATGGGAGAAATCAGGTTTTGCCCAGAGGATGGCAGGTAGGAGTTTGACACACAAAGTGACAGCTGGAGGCATAGGTTGTTATAGATGTTCTATACAAATACCCTACAAAGCAAGATAGGGAATTTTGGGCTGCTCTTGCTGCAGACAGTACGGCTAAATAATTTGTATTAAATAAAATGTTACTTCTCTACACCTCTTTCCCCATCTGCAATATCTCCATTCCTCCCCTCCCTTTGTTTTACTGTCTGTCTTCAGCCGGTGACGAGGTTTTTCTCTCATGCAGGACCCTGGCCCGCCACCGCCTTCTCCCCTGGTTGGCCTAAAGCCTCTGCAGCTCTTGGAGATCAAGGCGAGGGGCCGCTTTGGCTGCGTGTGGAAGGCTCAGCTGATGAATGACTACGTAGCAGTGAAAATCTTCCCTATTCAGGTGAGAAAGGCATTGCATTAGGTTCTCACTTGCTGGGCTTCCTCACCTGTGCTGAGATGCTCTAAGTGCCCATGGAGGC
This sequence comes from Falco rusticolus, assembly GCF_015220075.1. Lineage (NCBI taxonomy): Eukaryota > Metazoa > Chordata > Aves > Falconiformes > Falconidae > Falco > Falco rusticolus. The sequence goes on along the minus strand of NC_051190.1, from coordinate 57,096,060 downwards.
TATGCTTTTTAAGGCCATAACAAAAATGCATTTGGACTCTTCCGCTGGGGGAAAAAGTTCAAGGACCCTCCGTTCCTACACTTTTCTCTGTATTATCTCCTTACCGAATGCATCCTGTAGTAGTAGTTGTTGCAAGAAGGGCAAAATCAAGCACATTTTGAAATCTGCAGGGTATTTTAACTTCACTGCAAATGTCCGTGGTGTTAAAGTCCAGTAAGACAGCGTGCAGCTGCGATGCCCAAAGCACACACAAAGGACCAAAGCCCTGGCTTTGTGTGTCTTGCCTGGGTAGATTGTAAATCCAGACCCGAACCTAGCAAACAGTTTACTGCTTACAAAGGCACAGCCCCGGCGCTGTGAAAGCTAATTGCACAGCAGCATTTCTGTCAGCTCACGTCTTCCACTCTAGGAAACCTTTGAACACTCCTGACTTGACTCTCTAGGAATTGCAGATGGAAACAGTAAAGCAATCAAAACTCAAATGAAAGAAGAATGACTTAAACTTCTTTGCGCTTCTCTGCTATCTCCTTCATTAATTTTTTGCTCAGTATTTGTTGTCATAGTGTCGTTAAAGGAGATTTGCACATATTCTGTCCAAGCCAGCTGTGACCTACTGGTAAATATTCAATAGAGCCTAGATTACATCTTGCATTCATAACAGTTTCAGCTACAATGCGGATCTGGGTGCTGTATGCACAGGCTTTATTCTTGCAAGCATCCTTAGGAAATCTTGACAAATCTTATTTCTCAGTGAGGTTGAGTTTGGATTCCTCCTCGCTCGCCACACATGTGCTCTAGGAATAGCTGAGGATGATTTTGGAGAAGGGAGACTGAGAACAGCTACTTCCAGTCTTTCTCCAGCGCTTACCTTTTAGGAAAACAGCCTCATTCTGAAGGGACACATCACATCCAAATGCTGGAGGGTGATATTAAGAGGACCGTGAGCATCTCTGACTGAGCTGAAAGAGCTGTTTGCTTTAAAGGGAAGCGTGATCTTTGATGGTGCATTTCTCCCTGCTCTAGGATAAGCAATCTTGGCAAAGCGAGAGGGAGATTTTCAATACGCCTGGCATGAAGCATGAAAACCTTTTGCAATTTATCGCAGCAGAGAAAAGAGGGACAAACTTAGAGACGGAGCTCTGGCTAATCACAGCTTTCCATGACAAGGTAACGTATCATTGCACATACATTTTGGGAAGGCAGAGAAGCGGCTGGTTGTGGAACAGAAGGGTTTGGTGTCTAATATTCTCCCAGAAACTCCCCTGTAATCTCTCCAGTCTGTCCCTGGTGAGCTATGGCTCAGTGGTAGTGGAAGAATGCTCCTCCCCCCCTACTTCAAAGGCCCTTCCTTTAGCTTTCAAGGCTTTCCTACACAAATATAAGATTAATAAAGGTGGGACCTGGCGGGGAGAGAGAGGCACAAAAGACTACAGCTCACATATGTGGTGGTCACCATCCCTTACCATGCATAGTTGAGCACGTGGGAGCCAGGTGTCACAGACTGTTCAGTCCCAACTCACCCCTTGCAGATGGGCTCTGTGTTTGCTTTTGAAGCTCGGGGCACACCTCCGGCTTCATGAATTGCTTTAGTTATCAAACAGGACTAACACTTAAAATAAAACAAACACACGCAAATCCAGAGTTGAGCCAGCAGTGTTATCCCTCTGTTTAATCCAAGGTCTACTGAGTCAATCATTGCCACAACCAGCTGATATGATGCATCATCTTCTTGCATGGAAGGCTTTCCCCTTTCTTAGGTTAGATGAATTGCTCGGTTTGAGATTATTTTGTCCCTTCCTTACCTCCCTCCACTTGCCTGGCAGATTAGTACACTCCTTTTAGACATCCAGACACTTTCTGTGCTGTCAGGGGCTGAGGACTCACGAACGCTTCTGGGTTTAATTTCTTCTTCTTTCTTACTTCTGCTAGTGATTTTTTTCCCCCTGTAGAATCAAGGTTCAGATTTCTCAAGCACTCATTAAAACCATTTTCTGAACTGATGAGTTAGCACATCTGTCACGTAGCAGGGTCTGCGATTAAGAACATGCGATGTCCTGTTTCGCAGGGCTCTCTGACGGATTACCTGAAGGGCAATATTATCAGCTGGAATGAGCTCTGCCATGTTGCAGAAACAATGGCCCGTGGCTTGTCCTACCTTCATGAAGATGTCCCTTGGTGCAAAGGTGAAGGACATAAACCTGCTATAGCACACAGGTACGGCTTCTTTCCTTGACACCATTCAAGTGCTGTGTTCAAATGTTTACAATCTCTTTGAAATGATGCTGTTGAATGAAGGAGGAAATTGTGCTTTTAGGATGTGAATGCCTTTTAACCCAACAAATCCGATGCTAACGCAAGAATTTTTTTCAGTCACGTATGAAACGGTGAAGGGCATTGTGTCCTGTCTGTGAAACAGTCAGTGCAGTTGGTAGTGGTTCATGGCAAATGTCTGGAGGGTAGGTGCTTCCCTCTGCCATCAACTCTTCTCTTGACATGTAGTGGGAAGGAAAATCTGGTTGCTGCAGAACTGCTCTTTGAAAGGACTGTGCATGATAAATCACATTATAATCTGTGTATTTCTGTGGCTGTACCAAGATTTGGACCCTGTTTTTCCCTAAGTGTTTTAGACTGATAACTCCACTGCATGTCTTCCCACAGAGCTTTTGATCATTAGGTAAGAAATGGAGAAATTGTAGAAATGCAGAAAATGGCTGCTATTTATTTTTCACTGTAGCTTCATAGTGCCGAAATCGTGCCAGGGTGCTTAAGATGGACACCAGCGCAGGCACCACGGTGCCTCTGAGACGTCTCGGCACATGCTCCAACCCACCTGGGTGGCAGCTCTGTGGGGACAGCGGGAATCCAGAAAGTGGTGGGTTAAACCATCCTCGATGCAAGGATCCTTGTTTTAGCCCCTCTCCCAGTTCCACTTTGCTTGCCCTGGACTAAAGCATCTCTACCAGCTGGTTTGCTAGTGTCATGGCAGGAGGGGGGAGTTTTCCAGAAGGGATTTATGCAGGCTACATGCTGTAATCCACTGCCGTACTCCCCCACCACCCACTGCATTTCATCTAGGAGGGACTTAAAACCCCACGGTCCAGCTGCAGCAATTTGTACCCGGTCTAATGGGCATGTCTTCATGTACAGCAAGATAATCCCTGGTTTCGCAAGGCTGTCCCTGCCCCCAAAACACACACCCCCTCCCCGGAACCTGAAGATTTCTGAGAGCTGGGGGCTGTTGAAAGAGCCTGCAGCTGCCTTTGTGCTGCTCCTGGAACTGACCCCTGTGTCCCTGACATTTGTCCCTGTGGAATAAAGGCAGTGGTTTATACATGAAAATTCCTAAGGGTGGGGAACAGAGAAAGGCTATAGAAAAGCTTTAAAGCCACAGATCGTGCTCATTAGTGTCCCCATCCATTTAGCAAAAGATAAAAGACGAGAATGCACCATTTGTGTGAGTTCAGCACATACCTAGGGAAGAAGGATTTCAGGACACACGGGACCTCCCTTGTTTTACCCCACTCCTTTTATTTTTGTTTTAAAAGAAACCACCAAATACGTTTTCAGTCAGGGGGGTGGGATTTTTGAATGGCTTCAGACAATGCATGCGAGGAGGCGGGGTTGCCAGGTGGGACTCCCCGAGTCACTGCTGGGCAGGGGTTCAGCCAAGGCTTTACTGGCCCCTGGCACTACGAGGAGGATTAAGGTTCTGGGATCGCTTGTTGGTGCGAAAGTGCCCCCACGTGGAAGCTGAAAAATTCTCCCGTGCTTGCTCTCTTATTCCCTAGTTTGAAGCATTGCACAGAAAAAGACGCTTTCTTCTTTTCAGGCCACTTTACCGGTGGCCGTTTTAGGATGGTCTAATGCATCAGGTGTTAGTGGGAATTCTACGTGGCGTGGCTTGGATTAAGTCTGTCTCCCTGTCCTGGGTATGTTTGCATTGCAACTCACACTTGCCGGTTCATGGGGGATTGTGGAAGGAAGGAAAGCGTGGAAAAATGGGGAAATGTATGGAAATTGGGGGGAAAAAGGAAATACAAAGGGAAGTCCCTACATCATGTATCAAGATGTGGTAGTTAACTGTTGCATGCCCGAAGGGCAGTGCTGGTGAAAACCAGCAGGAAATGCCTTTGCAATAATACTGATTTACATCCCACTTCACTTTGGAAGCATATCGTTCTAGCAGACTGTAATAATTTCTGTGTGGTCCTAGCTGAGCCACTGCTTTGCAAAAATCTCGTGCACAATCTGTATCATCCTGGAGGGCATAATCCCCTAATGCTGACTGAGCAAAGGAGTTTATCTATGTCATTAGATGATGGCTGTTTTCTAAGCCTGTGGGGAAACTGCTATACATGGAAGCAGTCAGTCTCTAAGACGACAGGTATTAGGTAAATGGTGTTTTTCTGTGTAACAGAGGAGTACAAATGTTATGCGGGCTCTGCAAAACTGTACTGTGTCCCTAGAAACCCCGTGTGTCCCCTTGTGGTGATGGAGGCTGGTTTCAGCTGGGGCTCCCTGGTGTATGGTGCTCTCCAACTTCACTCTCACTTCCCCCATCATAATCGTCAAGCCAGAAATACCCATCACGCTGTATTTAGTTTAGAAAGCAAAAATCCTTTCTTCTGATTTTTAAAGTTCAGAATCAGGGGCTGGGCGGTACAGGATGATTTTTGTTCGTGGTGCTTTGAGCTGGTGCTCTGGCATCTGAGGCCACAGTGAGCAGCCCTTCTCTATGGTCCAGCAGTTTCTCTCTTCCCAAAGAATTTTGACAGGTCTCTCTAGTGCGGAACAATTGTATCTGCCCTCATTAATTATTTTGTGCAGGCCTGCAATGTCCTGCAATCAGCAGGGTCACCGAGTGAATTGATGATAGGGAAATTATAATGCTGAGCATACAGGACAATTGCCATCTGCTGTCTAAGGTCTGTAATTTAATTAGATTGCCAAACATTCCTTTTCAGATGAAAATGCAGGAAGCCCAGGGAACAGGGCTTGACTGGATTAGGCATCTCAGTGTGACCCTCTTCCACTCCCCCCTCCCTCTGCAGCCCCTGCAGATTTACCTGAGCTGCCCTGAAACCATCGTGCTATAGCAGAGGACTGACACAAATGTCCCCTTAATGCCACCTTCAACACAGACCCGCCATCTCTCTGCAAATGCTTACACCTGCCCAGCAGCTGCCCAGTCCGATCCTGACAGCTTGTCTGAGTGTGGGCTCACCCCCTTCCCTGCTTGCTTTCCAACCCTCCAAATTCTCCAGGGAAGATCGATCCTGCAATTAAAACATAAGTGTAATAGATGACTATGGCAAAAGTCTGTTGAAGCGTGTTGTCAGGGTGAAAAGAGTCCCACCAGCATCTGTTAATTTCCAGGAAGATCTAATTTCGTAGATAGGAGCAAACATCCTTACTAGGTTAAAGAGTAAATGCACCGCCTGAACCTGTCTTGCTTTTGTTGTTGGGACTGAGAACTAGTAAGAAGTGCTCAGAGGTGGGGGTCCACAGCTGGTGCTCAGAGCCATAAATGGTGCCTTATACTGCCTGCTTTAATTAAACACCCCCCTTCATATCACTCCTTGCTTTTATTTTGAGGTTGATTCACCACAGAGTTTGACTGACTCTGCTGGGCAGCACAGGGCTGCTTGGTTGTGTTTTAGGGACACAGGCAGTGAGAGGCAGCCGAATTTGTCAGAGCCAGCTGTGCCGGGCAGCTGGGGAAGGAAGGAGCTGATCGCCGGGGGCTGCTAAGCCTAGAGACTTACAGCGTGGTCTGTTGCAATGTGATTTGGACGTGTGCTGTAATAAACCCTTCCCAAACTTGCTTCTTGGCTTGTCCATAGGGACTTCAAGAGTAAAAATGTCTTGCTGAAGAACGACTTGACAGCAGTGCTAGCCGATTTTGGACTAGCTGTACGGTTTGAACCTGGAAAGCCTCCAGGGGACACTCATGGACAGGTAATCATTATCGTCAACAATAACATTTTAAAAACTTGGGCTTACCATAGCTCCTTGGAAGTGGGAGGTAGTTTGTATAGATGCATTTAATTCTCTTTGAGATATGTATTTTCCATAAAAGCTTGTGCTCAGACATAAATTCCAGGAGCTGCTTTGATCTGGGAGAGTGCTCAGACCCCCCCTGACCACTGTGCAGGTGAGGTTCCCCCAATCCCAGGGGCAGGCAGCTTCGTCCTTCAAACACAGGACTTGTTGGCTCTTTATTGCTTCGGTATTAAATATTCGTAGAATCATAGAATACCAGGTTGGAGGGAACCACAAGGATCATCTGGCCCAACCTTGGCAAAAGCACAGTCCAGCTGAATCTTAAAAGTGTCCAGTGTTGGGGAATCCACCACTTCCCTGGGGAGATTATTGCAATGGCTGATTGTTCTCATTGTGAAAAAATTTCCTTTTGTGTCCAATCGGCATCTCCCCAGGATGTATCCATTAATCCTTGTCTTTTCCATGTAATGCCTTGCAAAAAGGGAGTCTCAGTCGTCTTTGTAGCCACCCTTTAAATACTGGAACACAGTGATAAAGTCTTCCCTAAGCCTTCTTTTCTCAAGGCTGAACAAACCCTATTGTCTCAGCCTTTCCTCACATGGCAGGCTTCCCAGCCCTTTGGTGATCTTTGTGGCCCTTCTCTGGACATCTCCAACCTGTCCACGTCTTTTTTTGCATAGCGGGGACCAAAACTGAACACAATATTCCAGTTGTGGCCTGACAAGCGCTGAGTGGGATGGGATGATGACTTCTTTATCTCTACTGGTGATGCAGCCTAGCATCCCATCGGCTTTCTTTGCCACAGCAGCACACCATTCACTCATATTGAGCTTGTCCATCAGGACCCCCAGGTCCCTTTCCACAGAGCTGCTCCCCAGCTGGGTAGGTCCCAGCCTGTGCTGCACTCCTGGATTATGTTTTCCCAGGTGCACTTGTCCTTGTTGAACTTCTTCAGGTTCTCGTTACCCCACTCTTCCAGCCATCCAGGTCTTCCTGCAGTATGGCCCTCCCTTACGAAGTGTCCCCTTCCCCACGCAGTTTGGTATCATCAGCAGACTTCGTCAGGGTACACTTGATCCCATCATGCAGATCACTTACAAAGGTATTAAACAGCGTTGGGCCCAATATCGATCCCTGGGGGACCCCACTCGCAACAGGTTGCCGGTTTTATAAAAGGAGCAATTTTCTAACCCCCTCTGGGTGCGGCCTGTCAGCCAGTTCCCCATCCACCACACGGACCACTTGTCTAGACTGTAATGTAAATATTAATACTCCTGAATATTAATGCTAGTACTACAATACAAATAGTAATACTCCTAAAAGTAATTAATTTAGTTTTAAGAGTTCGGCCAAGCTGACTGCTTGGGTGACGTTTAGCAATGGCAGATCTTGTGAGCTGGCTGTGTGCCGCATAAACAATCTACTACATTTTTATGGATTCTTAATTTTCTGCCTTTGCCCTGCAGAGAGCAAAGCTCCTCGTTCTGCTCTTGTACCAGGGCACAGCAAGGCCAGCATCCCCTCCTTGTGCCTCCAGGGTTTTCCAAATGCCCATCTCCAGTGCAGGCTACCTTTTTACCTTTATCTCGGGAAGAGTGAACACTTCTGGGTTAGCTCCTCCCCACAGGTTTCCTCATTTTTCCACCTGTTTTTTGAACTTTTCCAATATTTTGCACATGTTTTCATATCCTGGCTTCCCCCTGTCCTGACTGCCTCAGGTAACAGCAAGAAGAGATGAAAATTTCCTAAAGGAAAATACTAAAAGCATTTCAGTTCCCATGTTATAAAGGTGCTTTTCCCCTTGCTCTCCTTTCTGCTGCCCTACATTATGGGCTGTAATTCTGCTGCATATGTAACCACAACTATATGAGGAGCTCAGTATGGCTCTACCTGGGCTAATCACAACAAAACAGGCAGTATAATGAGGACTGAATCCCCTCAAAGTGAGAGGGGATCTTTTCTGAACCACATCATGGCAAGCCAGGGCAGGGTAGACTTTGCAGGGTTCATGCTTTACTACTCCTGTGGATGCAGGAGACTTGTTTTATTCAGGGGCTGTCAAACCAACACCTTTTCCTATCATTTCAGGATATGTCAATTTTACTCTCCTCTTTTTTTTCTCCTCTTTTTTTTTTTTTTTAATATATATATATATTGATATAGATTTATTTTTTTTTTTAGTAAAAGGGGATTGAACTTTCAACAGTTAAAATAACCAAGTCTGACTTGCCCTCAGGGGGTTTTGTGTGTCTCCAGAGACTGCATTTTCTCATGCAGTGTGTGCTGCTGGAGCGAGATGTGGTGGGATGCAAAGCAGGCAGGATTTCATCTGTACCCACCGTGCCGCACTGCATTTAATTTAGACCTGTAGCATACGCTGAATGATATATCACACATGTAGCCATGCACTTTGCTTTTTTTCTTCAGGTAGTTTATCTAGACTCAGGCGATCTTAATGAGAATTCGGTGTCAGAAAAAACAGCTCCCTTTTGCTTGTTTTTCGAGTGAGGTGCAACTTTAGCAGAAGTAGCCGTAAGGCTAATGAAACCACCTGTCACTTGTCTCCAGCCAGCAGAAGCTGATGGGCCCAACTGGAATGTAACTTGAGTTGTGGGGTTTTTTTTCTCTGTAGGTGGGAACAAGGAGGTATATGGCTCCCGAAGTGTTAGAAGGAGCAATCAACTTCCAACGAGACGCCTTCCTGAGAATAGACATGTATGCAATGGGACTGGTGTTGTGGGAGCTAGTCTCCAGATGCAGAGCAGTTGATGGTAAGAATAAAGATTGTCTCTTCCCTGGGGAGGGTTCTGTTTCAGCATGATTTAGTGATCCAGAGCATGGGCCTGGCTTTGTTTAAAAAAAAAAATATTTAAAAAAAAAATCAATGGCATATTTTTATTAAGCAGCTAACTTGTTTTTCACTTGCTTGTTTTTTGACATAAGCTGTCATTTTCTGTAGATAACAACCCTTGTAGTGTTCAAGTCTCAAAGTGCCTTTAATTGCGGTTGCATTGCATATTGGCTGAGAACTCAGAGTGAGAAGGAGTACATGAATCTTCTGTCGGTGGCCGGGTGTCCTTTAGTCCTGAGCCTGCTCTGTGCTGCTCTCTGTGGCACTCTGCTTTCCTGCCTGTGACCAGGGCAGGCTCTGAGCTCCACAGAAGAGCTGCCCTCAGCTCCAGCTTGGCTGTCACACCTCGCTTCTACAGGGCAGTGTGGTAGCCTGAATGGAAAGCCCAGAAGTGAAACACCTCGGTGAAATAGCAGGACCACAGGGCTGGAAAAATCTTCTTGGATCAGGATGCCCATTTCCCTGCTATCATAAGTTGCTTGGTATTAAACTTTGACTTTCGCTGATCAAGCCTTCTCTCAGCAGTGGGCTGAGTTTGTTGTAGATGGAACAACTTCAGAGGACGTCCCTTTCTTCTCAGTAATCCAGAAGAATGAACTTTAATGGTGTCTCCTTTCTCAGGTTTTTCATCCTAAAACGATGCTGCAAAATGGGGCATCTTTTCTATCCAAATAGCAGAGCTGCCCTTTGGTGACACCCTGGCCACTTGCAGGACCTTGCCCCGGCCAGGGAACCAATCATTTCATTGTAGTAGCCCCAAGTCTGCTTGCTCCAACTTCTTTCTTTCTGTATAGTTATAGGTACTCTGGACTGAATATCAAGTTCATAAATTAACAGTACGTCACCTGGACTTCAAATGTTTTTGTTAGTATTACAGTAGGACCAAGGAGCTTGATTATAATTAGGATGGCTGCATAGGTGTGTGGTAAGAGGAGGGCTTTTTTTCAAAAATCCACTAACTAGAAAAAATGCCAGAGGAGCAGGGACGTAGGAGCACAGTGGGGTGAAACAGCGGTACCCAGATCCACTCATATAAAGAATAACCCTTCTCTGTTGAGGCCCCCCAAATATCCACTTGGATTTTTGCCTGTCATGTTTGTGATACCCTTCCAACGCTTCTCAGGCAACAGCTGGCCAAGCTACTCCAGGTGCCATACGCAGCACTGTTAAATCAGAGAGGAGGCTTCCTTTGGGATAACTGGGAGCTGAACCTCATCTGCACTTCTAGCTCAGAAGTGATGTGTAAACAGCGGATTTGGCTTGGAGGTCACCAGTGCAGCTCTCTGTAGCCTTGATTCCTCTTGGAGGAAGAGGAAGGGGACGTTGTGAGAGTTACTGTGTCATACGTTGGAATGGGTGTTTCTGGATTACCTAAATGTCAGGTTGTTGGTGTCACAGTTCATGACCAGCTGAAGTGGTCAGCTCTTTTATTTTAGTCTGGAAAGGCCCTCTTGAAATATCTCCACTCTTGAAAGAGGTCACTCTTTGCTACGGAGAAACCATAAGTGATGCTGCAGAGCACCCTGAAAAAGCCTGTCAGTTAAGCGGGGCTGCCATTTGTGAGACAGCATCTATGCATCGCCAAAAGCCAAATGATGTTTCAATAAGCAGAAATTATTGCTACCGTCCAGCACCTGCACTGATACTCGAAACAGTTGTCTCATTCCTGTGGCCCCGGGCAGTTCACAGCTATAACTGGTATAACTAAAGTGTTCAGAAATCATTTTGCACTTAAACCTGGTACTTGGGACAAGTGCATCTGGCTCCAGCGTGTCAGGGCTGAATCAAACCTATGAACAAGCCGGATCACAAGTGGTGTATGTGCTTGACCTTGCTAGTCAGTGCCTAAAATGAAATGATGTTTACGCTGAAACCTTTCTCTAGGTTGTTGTCTGTCAAATTGCTGTGCTATTTGTGCTAAAATGTGAGGAGGATGGGCTGATTTGCTCTTTCTATTAAACTAAGCCAGACTACCCGGCGAGTCTCCTCCAGGAGAGCAGTGGGATCGGGAGGCCTGGCTGAGGGTTTGGATTCGTAACTCAGTGAGGTGGAAAATGCGTGGCCAGACAAACAGTGGGGACAGCAAAGTCCATTGTGCAGGAGGAATGTAAATCGCATTTGTCTGCAATGACATGTGAACTTCAGGCTTTGCTGCAGCGGGTTGAGGTTGCTCTGGAGTCGCAGCTCACTCATGCATGGGGAGGAGGTAGCTCTGCGGAGGACGTTTCTGTACTAACTCAGTTCTCTGTGTGCGCCTCAGGTCCAGTGGATGAATACATGCTGCCTTTCGAAGAAGAAATAGGTCAGCACCCATCCCTTGAGGACCTGCAAGAAGTGGTGGTTCACAAAAAGATGCGCCCTGTGTTCAAGGATCACTGGCTGAAACACCCTGTACGTTGCTCCTGGTTAACGGTGGAAAATATTTTCCTGTGTGATGGGAACAAGGGATGTGGTTATGCATCGCTCGTTAGCTTTGGAGGGAAGCTAACCAGCCCACCCTGGTGCACAGACCAGCTCCCTGGTGCTAGAGTGTCAGTGCCAGGGCACGAGGGGTTGCTCGACACCTTCATGCTCTACTTCCCATTTGTCCCTTGTATTTAGAGGGTAAATCAGCTGTCTGAAGTCAGCCAGTGCTGAACACGGAGCTTGTGGTGGTTTAGTGGGTCTAAAGGATGGAAAATAAAGTCCCTTCCATTAAGAAAAAGAAAACGATCCATACCATTGGAGGCGTGTTCCTCACTAGCTAGATAACATACAAGATTTAACAATTTTTTGAGGAAAAACTAATTAAATGTGAAGCCAAGCAGACAATGAAGCAAAACGCAGCGTGGGTTTCCCAGAGGTAGATTGTTTCAGGCTTGCATTTTTAATAAAAGAGGTGATTTTTTTTAAGACTGGGAAGCTGAGCAGATGATGAAATCTCACAGGGCTTCAGGAAAAATGCCCCTGTTCTGACCAAACGGCCACGGTTTTGGCTACAGTCATGTGTACTAACTCATAGGCTAGAAGTCAAGGAGAGCTGTGGGTTGTAAAGATGAGTATTCCAGTTCAAATGAGGGTTCAAATAAGAGCTGTGCTCTTCTAGCAGAGTTGAATTTGGTTATTTTGGGTATATCCTCAGCAGCGATTGCCCACAAAGCAATGGTTTCGTGGTAACTGATATGGTGCTGCCAGCTCTCATGGTTTTATCATGGGGTTCGTAATACTTAATGTCTTTTAAAGCTTTAACTACTGAATCTTGGGGTGTATTTTGATATTAAAAAAAATACTTTAGGGGCTATGAAAAAAAGCTGGATGTGACCAAGCTCTACAGCCTTAGAAAGCAGAATCTTAAAAATCCCCAAACCACATATTGAAAGCAATTCTTAAAGCTAATTTTAGGGTAATTGGCATACCATGGAGGAAATATTCTTAGTTTTTCTTTACAGCATTAGGCTGTGTGAAGTGGACTTCCCCGTTCGCTGCAAAGGTGGTCCCTGGAGCAGGTTTCGTTGCTGAAGGTGCTTTCTCCCCCTTGTTGTCTGCAGGGCTTGGCGCAGCTCTGTGTGACCATCGAAGAGTGCTGGGACCACGATGCGGAGGCTCGGCTCTCAGCGGGCTGTGTCGAGGAGCGCATTGCGCAGATCCGCAAATCCGTAAACGGCACTACCTCGGACTGCCTCGTCTCCATCGTGACATCCGTCACCAACGTGGACTTACCACCCAAAGAGTCTAGTATCTAAGTCCTGGTTCACTTTTGTCTTTCCAGACTCAGTGGATTTAAAAAAACAAAAAAACAAAAACACAAAAATCCAACAAACACATGAATGCAGCTGCTATTTTATCTTGACTTTTTATTATTATTGTTATTATTATTATTATTATTTTTTTGGATTGGATCAATTTTACCAGCACATTGCTCTACTGTATTAAGAAAATGGACATTTCAGCAAGCATTCAGGTGCCGACTAATGAATGCAGAAAAGGTGCAGGTACCTCAGAACCTCAACAAACTCACTTCAGTTGTTTTCATTTTATTCAGTTTTCTGGGTTTCTCTTTATCGGTCTGTCTTCTGAGCGGAGCATCTGTGACATAAAGGAAAACCACCTACCATCTTTGAAAACGCAATGCTGCAAACTGTGGAGGAAACTTAAAGACTGTTATATAAAGAATACACCTTCCTCAAAAGGATTTTTTTTCCCCATTTTGTTTAGGTTTTGGGTTCAGTTCCTTTTTTTTTTTTTTTTTTTTTTTGTTGGAAGTGAGCTTCAAAAAAAAACAGCAGATGTGTCTTTTACGGATCTAACGGGTGTCATTGTAACATGGAAAAAAAGTAACTGGGCGGAGAATGTTAATTCTTGATGGTAGAATTGAAGGGGGGAGCATAGAATAGGGGTGGGGAGAGTGACGTTGGATTTGGCAGCATTTGGGGAAACATCGTTTGCTATGGAGCTACTTCTCAGGTAACCATTAGAGGAGGGGAAGGACATTTCTGGGCAGAGTATTAACAGCTGCAGCGTATGGAGAAAGCTGAGTTAAAGAGCCAGTGGTTGTAAGCAAGGCGCTAGTTCTTCCTCCAGTATCTCAGGCTTGGGTGGTAAAAGAACAGCGCAGAACTATAATTACATTTTATTTTTTGACTCCAGATAGTAATGGGAAGGATGCTTTCAAGCAATGTAATCAGAAGAGGTGGGAAAGTGTGTTTTCAGGAGCACTTTGGTAAAATACTGGAAGATGGGAAAATTTTTGCATCTCACTTGAAGTGTGAGTCAGTTCAGGGAATTCGGCCTTAGGGTTGATTATCTGTCAGCCCAAGCTACCAGTGCAGATGGTGGAGAGAGGAAAAGTGTGAAAACTGGCTCTATATATTTTTTTTTTTTCTCTTATTAATTTGGGGTTGGGGGCGGGGGTGGAAATACCTGAACTGGTGGCAGATGGCTCCTGTAGCATCCGAGAAACCTATGACCTGCCCAGCTGCAGGATGCCCAGGCAGCTGAGCAGCAGCAGTGATTATCGCAGCATCTCTCCGACTGGTTTCTTTGACGCTGCTTTCTCCTCACTCTGTGATGAAACTCTTTTGTCTTAAAGTGGTGCATATTCTAAAATACCGTTACTCTTATTATGCCATAAACTCGCTCTAGTCAGTGAATGTTCCTAATGCTGCTGATTCAACATTGAAATATTTTTTTAATTTGCAAAACATGCAATGTTTAAAAAAAAAAACTTAAAAAAAAAAAACAAAACCACAAAACACACACACACACACGTTACGTGGCTTCCGAGGTTTAAACTGAAAAAAAATTAAAAACTTCATGACCACAGACCACCTCAAACCAGAAATACCTCAGAATTTTCTACTTGTATGAGTTTTATTATATATTTTGTTAGTTGTGTTGTCTTGTAGTAAGTATATTTTAATGTAAGTTGGCTTTTATGACAAGGGAGTTTTAAAAAAAGAAAAAAATGAAAAAAAGTTCCAAAATCTTTTAGGAAGTGCTACCATTTTTTTTTTCTGTTTGTTTTATAAAGCACCATTGTAAATAACTGTATACAGTTGTAGAATAACTGCCTATATAAGGTACCTGGGCATTATTCACTCTTATTTGTGAAGGCTGTTTCCATTCTGTGTTATTTTTTCTTTTGGTCTGTTTTAGTGAAAGGACAGTACATCTTTTTTTTTTTTTTTTTTTTAATTATTTTTATTTTTTTGACTTTGAATATAACATGAATTCTGTGTCTTGCTAGACTGACAAAGTTATATCCATGGAATGGCCAGAACTCCTAAATTTTTCAGTTTGTTAAACCAAAATGCAGTTCTAAACTGATCACCCTCTTATGAAAATGTAAAAAGTCTGTATTATATAAACTAATTGGACTTGCCACTGCCAAATTGTCAGCGTGCACCCTTGCACAGTTATAATTTATTAAGCAAGCAAAAATCACTAATTGGAGAAAATACAAAGAAAATTGAAACACATTTCTTGAAAAATATAGCTTTAAAACCTAGAGATCACAAATGAGGACATGGTCCTTTATCTTGAAGAGACATTAAGATAATTGCCTTAATTTGTCTATCTGAATAAAGTCTTAACCTATTCTTTCAAGTTACTGAATGTATATTGCATATTAGTATGTACACACATGTAACTGTATTTCTGTGTGTAGGTTTGAAAGTTTCTATTGTTGATGTGCTTCTGTTGAGAACACCTTGACAAAACCAGACGGAACCATACCATTTTGTCCCAGCCAATGTCCCTGGTCGTGGTTGGCATCTTTGGGTCTGATGCTGCAACATACCTATGCTTGGCATTAAGTGTGTAGGTAGCTCTTCTGGCGTCATGACATTAGGCGCTCACTTAATGTCAGGCATGGTCATAAAAGTTCGCAGGATCAGTATTTTTCATGTTTAATACATTTCTGCACTGAGATTTATATAAAAATGTGACTATGTTTTAGTAGTGAAGTGATGTAAGGGTTGGGGTGGAGCGTAGAGCGGTTAAGATTGAGTGAATACTTGTTTTGAGGTGGGCTTGCTTCCATTTCCCCAGGCATGGGAGCTGGTTCATATTGCTGCAGAAAGAAAAAAGCTGTACTGTCTTTTAACTGTTAATACCTGTTTGTTTGCTGTTCTGGATTTTTTCCTTCAGCATTATGTATTATGGCTAAAACAGGCTTATTACAGCAGTTGCTTTTTTATCCTGATTTCTTTAAGAAGCTTTAAAGTATTTATTGAAAGTGCCATATGATTTTAATAGCCTATTAGACAGTCTCCGAAATCTTCTCTTTTGAGAAAGCATAAAAATTTCTCACGTGTAGCTTATCTTACTGCAGGGAACTGCACGACCATACAAACTTTGACCAAATGTTGATTGTAAAGTATTACATCTTCCCTGGTGTAATGGTTCCTTATAGATCATCTTGTCAACAGGATTCAGAAAATGATTTTTAAAAGAATTTCCAAATTGCGTGTGTGCTCAGTTACAAATTGTAAATGTTTGTAGGTATGTGTGTCTTGCTGTTGCAGCAGAGAAAGAAATGCTGAACTTTTGCTTATTTACAAATTTGTACCAGTTTAGCTAAAGCTGTTCTTTGAAACTGGTATTTATTTATTTTATTAATGAAGGCAAGCTCTGATTAACTTAGTGGTCTTTCAACGCTTGAGCTGTCAAGCAAGTGGTTTCCTCAGCGCTACTCTAGCATTTGAACTCTCATTGACAACATGATTTTTGTTCTGTTCAGTACTGCAGAGGCTTTTTCCAAGCCAGCCAGCCATCGGGCACCTCCATACATTTAGCTGTAATAAGCAATTGCGGCTCTTTTCCTCTTAACACTCCCTTGAATATGATGGGTACAACACCTCTTACGGTACTTTCCAAGCACCAAATTTCACTTCCCATTCAGACTTAGAGGAAGTAGCTCTTCAAAAACTTTGCTGCAGAATTTTATTGTTGACCTTCCTCTCTTGTGTGGCATTTCTTAGGTGAATATTAACCTTAACTATCCTGGGTAAAAATTCTCCTTGACTTTAGGAGCCAGGATTCCCCATCTCTCTGGAGTAACTCCCTTTATGAATTTATTGCACTAGCTGGGCTGGTTTCCTAGGTGGAGAAAGTTTGAGTTCACAGTTTGGAAGTGGAGGTACCACAGGAGCTAACACCACTTTTTTTGAGATGATAGAGCTGTGACTTTCTAATGAAATTGCATTAGCAGGGCAAAGTTGGAAATTGTACGTGGCTCATGGGAAAATACATGTGCATGTTCTAAGAGATGGCTAGAAACCAGTCTAACCATCAGTTAAGTAGTACCAGGCTTATTATGATTAAGGGTGTTAGCTAGTCCTGATCATAAAGTTTTCTCTGTTTAAGATAAAGCCATTTTCTCTTCTGCCTTGTTCTTCAGCTGAAATTCTCTTACAGAATACGCTATGCTAGGTAAAGTGACACCTATGGAAATGCCAAGATCTTTGTGTGTGTTTGTTCCAAAGAGAAGGTCCGTGAGTGTCCCCTGGTAACTCCACTGCATTTTACTTGGGTGTCTGACTCCCTGCTTTTCCCACGTGAAGTTGTTGGTTGCAGCAGAAGCCTTGTGGGTCCACGCAGTGCAGCGTTGCTGGGGGCCATTTCCAGGTTGGCTGGATCAGGCCTCGCTGTTAGGAATCCCAATCCCCCTTAGTATCACAGCAGAAAGCGGAGAACACAGGTTTCATTCCTCTTGGGCTGCTTTCTGGGCAGACTGTCAGAACTTGCCCTGTTTATAGGGGGAAGATTTGATTTCACTTAGTATGGAAGAAACTCGTACTGCAGGTGAAGGTGCTGGTTGATAACGTTGTGACAGTGCTGTTGTTGCAGTCCTCTTCAAGCCACACTCTGCTTGAGAAGTTGCTAAGCAGGAAGTGTCCCGTACACTATTATCACTTTTACATACAGAATATTGTTTGGTAACATTGTAAATAAAATAGACTATATAATAGAGGAACATAAGGACATTTTGACTTTTTTACTTTTGGAAATATATATATATATTTTAGTTACATATACAAACAAAAATTCTACATTGTGTGAGAATTCTTTTATACCACAAATTATTTTTGTAATGTCTAATATGTTTCTGCAGGGAAAGGGGAGAAAGGTCTGTGTATGCACAGCAAATAAATAAATATATATATGATGTCTAAATTGTGTGCACTACATCAAAGTCTAGAGGATAGAACACATTTAGCCTGAAACCAGTTAGAGGAGCAAGTTTGGATGTACTTGGACATGCTTTGAGGACGGCACTGAGTATATGTTTAGGTTATCTTGCATGTCACATCCCTTCTGCTAAATAAGCTTAATTGCTTTTCTATGACCATCTTCAGTTTAACCAGGAAGAGTTTTTTTTCACGTATTCATGCAAGTATCCATGTGTGAGAAGTGTGTCGTTTGGCATATGCCATGGTGCTGCAGTGAGTTGTGAAGTCAGGGTGTTAAGAATTTACCAAGACCAAATAGCCGGGCTGATCTCGCTCACTGCCGTATCCGTTTATAGCAGCTGTGTCTGCTGCATTGACAATATGATCTGTAAGGAGCTGTTGCCAGTAGAGTCCTGATAAAACCAATTCCTAGAAGTTCCTGCTCTCTGAAATGACACAACTAATCGGGCTTCACCAGACACGCAGATATGTGCTCTCTGTTCCCAGCATCAGATTTTACGCTGGGCTGGAGGCACTAGAGAAAAGGAGCACTGTCATGTCCAAAGTCCTACTTTGAAAAAGAGCATTCCAAATTTGTGTAGCCAATCCAAGGTATTCTCGAAGTATTAAAGAAAAAAAAACCACCTTAAAATGTTTTCTTTTTACTTCAGCTAACTTCTCCCATTGGACGTTAAATTCACTCTGGTCTTTTTGGTTCCCTTAGCCTCGACAGCACAGTGTCAGTGGGGTAAGAGCTACTGAGAAAAGCTTTAAACCAAACGGTACATTGCACTACCTTGAAGCTGGCTTGACAGTGTGCCTTTTGAAACCAGTGCTTAAACGACTTTGAGCAGGCTCCTGCAATTGCGGAGTCCTACATCTGTGGTGTTAGTGAAGTCCTGGCCCTGTGGAAGCCAGCGGGAGAGGTGCCATCCCGTTCTGTGGGACCGTGAATGTGCGTGTTGTTCCTGGAGCACTTTCGAAGTACACCTGGTCCCTTACTTACATGGGACTTCTTTCTTAAAACTCTACTTCTGGGGTGACGCTCGGTTGCCTGACTGAAGTAGTAACCTATCGAGTAAGCAGTAATCCTTTTTGTCAGGACACTTCCACAGAAAGAGATCATACTTGTGTTATGTCCATCAAGCTGTTCTGAAATGTAATGCGATTCTGTTGTGCCTTTGTTTCTCCATGTAAAAGCAACTGCTGTAAGCTTTTTTTTTTTACTAGTTTTTTCTGTCTGAAAAAACACTTTTCATTGCCCAGCTGTTATTTCTGGATGCAGTCTGTGATCCAGGTATTTCAAGAACCAATTACCTCAAACCTCATGTTAAACAACAGTGTTGCTATCTGGATTCTCCTTGATACTACAATATTGTAACATACACAAACAGGAACCTTGCTATATATGGGTGTTTATATATATGTATCATA
This sequence comes from Falco rusticolus, assembly GCF_015220075.1. NCBI lineage: Eukaryota > Metazoa > Chordata > Aves > Falconiformes > Falconidae > Falco > Falco rusticolus. The sequence goes on along the minus strand of NC_051190.1, from coordinate 57,077,121 downwards.
TACATATATACAGGTATATATATGATATATATATGTAAATGGAAAGTGATCCCCAAGGACTGAAGGAAAAAAGCAAAACTTTTTTGTTTTCCAACATTGAAACCAAAAGGGCTTCTCTGAAGCTCTATAATGGCATTGTGCTGGATATATATCAAGAAAGTGTTTTCTGAAAAGTGCTTCCTTTGTTAGCCTTTTATTTCAGTATTTTAATGGGGCAGATGATGTGATTAAAATACTATTTCTGCATTTTTTGGCCCATTTTTAAGCAGAGGCCTCTTAATCTTTCCAGTTGTTAAAAAAAACCAAAACAAACCTCAGTATATAACATTCCAGTAAGGTTAGTATTGCAAAACTAAAACATGTTCTGGGAAGACTTCATAGGTTCTGATTTTGTGAAAAGGCAGGCATTGGCCATACTTAATTCAAATTTTCCACTGTTTTGAGGAGCTGAAGTTTAACCAGTAACCATCCTAGTCAATTAAAATCCTAATTTAGTGGTCACTGGCATCTTTGTGTTGCCACCCCTGTTAAAACACTAGGACCCCCACCACCCAACCCCCCAAAAAAACCAATCCAAACCAAAATTCCAGCCATGAGAGAGGAGGAGGAGGAGTTTGGAGCATTTCATAGCTCCTGAAGGTGGATTTGGAACCAGAACAACTTTGTCAATAGCAAAAAACGTGTTGGCAAGACCTAGAACCCGTCTGGCCCTTTCCTTTTTCCAACCACCTTCTCCCAAGAACCTTCTCATAAAAGCAGACCTTCAACCGTAATGACTTCTTAATGGTACTTTGCTGAAGAGAATTCTGTTCTGGATATATTTTCTGGGGAAAAAATAAAAAAGTTACACCGTTCTTTTAATCTACACCTTACGTATGTGTTCCCCTCCCAAATGTCTGTTTTTTTAAAATTGTGTCCATGTAGCTGATGCAACATTACAGTCTGTATTTTACTTGGACAAAATAATAGCTTTCCAATCCAAATAGTAATGAATTTACTATTACTAGTAATTCATTTAATTAATTAAATATTAGTAATTAACTTACTATTACTACAGGAAGAAAAGGAGATGCTTCCCTTTCCCTGTTTTTTCCTTGACTGTCTAATGTTTCTATGGCTATCGATGGTTTGTGATTATCTTTGGTAAATCATTTACAAAAAATACTAAAATCTCCCAGGAGGAGGCATTTTGCAATGCTGCTGGCCTTCCAATGGAATAACTATGATGCAAAAGTTGATCTGTTGGTGGATGAGAATTGAAGGAGGTGGTTACTGCAAACTAAGTAACATTCTTGACCTCAATTCTATGCCATAAGTCCGCACAATGCCATTGTCAATCTGCTCAAACTATCTACTTATGAATTCTGCATGATCCTCATGATAGAGTTGAAAGCCTGATCTTTCACCTGTTAATATTTTCACATTCGTCCTTAAGTTTGACAAATTTTATACTGTAAAGTTGACTTAAGTACAGTTTGATGTCAATTCTTGTGGAAAGAGCTTTCTGCATGTAACATTAGATGCATACAGTTAAACAACACAGCATAGTACAAAACTCACAAGAAAAAGTTTTGGCACCAGCAGAAAGAAATTTCACCCTAACCATTTGTCATTTTAAACCATCTTATTGTAAGTTTTACCAGCTACTTCTAAATTTGTGCTTTATTTAAAGAAATAAAATAAAAATCCTAAGACTTGTCTAGCGTAGTGAAATATGTGTATATCAGTTTTAGGATAAATAGCTAAGTCTTATTACGCTGTGTTACTTAACTTGTATATATAGAGTATACATAAGAGTTTGCAGTAACCTGTTTCTCCAGGATTTCCAGTTTGAATGGATTTAAACTCAAACTATGAGATTAAGTAAATGATTTAGAAGATTGCAGAATAAACTGAGTGTAAATTACAGGAAGCTCTATCAGATGGTGAAATAATTTTTAAAGAGTCTTTTGGTCCTTGGCTCAAATTCAATAAGTACTGTTTGTATACCAAGATATGTGAAATGTAAATGTTGTAGGTTATATTTCACTCTTGTAGCTATAAAAATGTAGAACAGAGATAGCTTGTACTACTGAGTTAACAAAAGTTATACTAAAGTATCCTGTTAAAGAAAAAAGTATACAGAGTTAAGCTCGTTGCTGTAACCCCTTTTGGATTGAAGTGTGCTGATTTTTTATATATGTATATTTTATATATGTATTCTGCAAAAGTATATATATATAAAATGTATATATAAAATGGCCTAATGCAGACATCCATTGTATTGCAGTTATGAAATGAAGACATTTTGGAAAGAACATTGTATCATAGTTCATGAATTTGCAGTGGATCTTTGTTCCTTTTTACTGTGGTATTTTAGAAATGAGTCTCAAGTTTGAAATTAGATCTGCCAAGTTGGAGTTTTGCTGCTTCAGCTTTGCACTGGGTGTCTGAATAAATCAGTATGAATGTAGTATTTGCCCTGTGTGAAGCAGCTACACCCCAACAGATAGGAGGAAAAAAACTAGAAAGAACCTATTTCAAGTTTATCTTTTTGTATATGAAAATAAACAGTAAATTACAAATAATTGCTTCTTTTGTTGGTGCAATGTGAAAAATCATTGTTACTTTGTTGTCTTTAGCATCTAGCTGGAGTATTTCCTTTTTTATAGAAGAGTGTTTTGGTGTTTTAATAGCTTCTCAGCTATCCAAAATCCCTAACAAAATCCCTGCAGAGGCATAGCTGAGGCCTCTGCTGCCCATCATTTGTAACTCCTCCAGAGGGAAGAGGGAATTAGCTTGAATTGCTGTACGCTTTTAAGTGTGTTGCCTCTTCTAGCGCTATGGTAGCACTGCTTATCATTCCCAGCAAAAACCTGTTTACACAGGGAATTACATGCATGCTAAGCTCTACCAATAAAGTCCAGCAAGGTAGCTGCAGCTGCCAGTGATCGGGGGGGGGGGGGGGGGGGGTTTAAGGTAAATCTCAGGACCATGCAGTGAAGTGCCTGCCCTTCCCTTCCACCAGCTCTAGCAGAAGAGCAGAGCAGAGAGCAAGGGACAGCAGTCGCCTAAATGGTTCTAACCTGATTTACAAAAATTTGTCCGCTAATTCCCTAACAGCTGCTGGAAGTTGAAAGTTACAACACTGAACGTACAGCTGCTATGAACCAGCACACCCCTGTTCACAGTGTGCCCACAGCAACCGCACAACCAGGTCCTTGATGAAGATGGCTGGAGATTTTCCTCCTCCGAGGGAGGCTGTTAGCAACCACGCAGCATGCACGAGTGCTGCAAGGTTCCCAGGCGGGGAAACTGCAGTCAGGGAAATGGCTTCAGCGTGAGCTATCTGCTGCCAGGGGGAGCTGAGACCGGGGACCGAGGTGCAGCTTCCATACACCGTGGGCTTGGTGGGGTTTTTCCCCACTTCAGCAGGGCACCGAAAAAGATTCTGTGAGGCAGGGGGACGGGAGCTGGAAGAAGATTACAAAAGGTAAAAAAAAAAAAAAAAAAAAAAAAGAAGCCTGAGTCCCCTGCACTCCTAGTCCCCACATGTCCTAGTCCCCACATGAGACAAGAAGAAGCCCTCAGCCACAAACCGAAGTGTGGCCAGACCACTGGGCAAGCTGCCTTCAGTGAGCTGACAGCGTGGCGACGCAGCCCTCATGTTTTGGTGTTTTCCATGGCTAAACTGGTCCTTTTTTTCAGCAAAAACGCCTCACGCTTGGTGCTGGCTTGGAAATGCTTGCAGTGGGCCCACATGAGGCCCATATAAACACTACCGGGCACCTGTGAGGGAAAAACCCCCAGCAGTAATCGGGCTGGTGGTGGTCCTGACAGAAAGCCTGATGCCACATCACCAGAAGGTGATTAAAGCCAATCACGCTGCACGCTGCGGTGCTCGCCGGCTGGCGGTTCGGTAGGCCGCCCCTCGGCGGGCGGTCCCTGCGGCCCCCGTGAGGGCGAGCCCCGCGCCTTCGCCCTCCCTCCCCCACCGCTCTCGGGCAAACCCCGCGCCGCCCCTCCCTGCCGGTGGTTTCCCGCGCGGCGCCGCTGAGGCGATGCCGCCACCATGGCGCCCAGACGCCCGCAGTGCCGCAGCCGAGCCGGCAGGGGGCGCGGCGGGGTAGCGCGGCGCCGCGGCTGCACACCCCCGCCCGCCGCCATGGCGGCCTTGCCCCGGCACCGCCGCTTTCTGGGCGGCTTCTTCTGCGGGGCCGCGGCGGGCGCCGCCGTGTCGTGCTGGGTTGCGTGGCGGCTTCTCCGCAGCCAGAGCCAGCTGGAGCCGGTCCCCGGGCGAGCCCTGCCGGAGGGTAAGAGCCGCGGGCCAGAGGGGAGAGGCCGGGCGCGGCGGCCCCGCTCCCCACCAGGCCGTGCGGCCCCGAACCGGCGCCCTCCCCTCAGGGGAGCCTTTTCCAGCCTGGGGCGCCCGGGGGGGGCGGGAGGGGCGGGCGGTTCCCTGGTACCCTGCGCCGGGTTGGGGGGCGTGGGGGCTTACTTTGGGATGCTGGGCTGTAAACTTGCGCTGGAAAAAACGCAGTCTCCTCGCCGCACCCTGCTCCCGCCGAGGCGCTGGTGGCTGCCAGGGAGGGGGTTTCGTGCCACCGTGGCAGCAAGCGTCCCGTGTGGCAGTGGGGAGCGGAGAGCAGCAGCCCTGGTGTGATCTGGTAACGGCCCCATAATGTCACCACACACAGATATATATTTATTTTAAACATGCAGTTCAGGTCAGGCTATAGCTACGTTTAAGCTGTTGCGTGCCCTGGGCTGCCCCGGGGAGCTGCGGCCAGCACGGGTGGTGGCTGTCCCCTTGGGAAGGCCCCGGCCCACCTGCCTAGGGGGCTGCGGCGTGGGGAGGGGGCTGCGGGGGGCACCGGGCCCGGGGGAAACCTGAAGGCTTTAAAAGCACCGGACTGTTGGAAAGCACAGGAAGAACGGCTCTAAAAACACGAGTGGCTGTCGAACACATGGCTGGAGGACAAGGAAGTCAGTAAGATGCTGTAAATATTCCTCCATGAGACAAAAATGTCACTTGCCAAAAAAAAAAAAAATAAACAACAAAAAAACCCCCAACAAATCCTCAACGTGAAGCTTTCGTTCATTCAGAAGCGTGTGAGCACACACTCCTGGTGACTGCAGGACTCGTGCTTTTGCTCAACTCCTACATCTCAGTTTGTGAGGAGGAGTGTAATTTCCAACTCTGAAGGGTGAAATGGGTGTGTTTTGATTTCCTGTGTCCGTAACTTCTTTTTTTGACTGATTTGTTCCTAAGTATCTGTTAGCTTTTCTTCTGAAGGCCAGCCCAAGGCAATTGCTAGGTAGATATTGAGAGGCTAGTAGAGTGGATGAGTTATCCTAGAGCTGAGATCTCATGTGAGGACACACTGAAAAGCACAACTTTTTTTTTTGTAGAAGGGAGTTTCACTGGATAGCTCTCCGTATTTTTTTTAGGTCTTAATTGTGGCAGTAACCTCAGTAGTTCCTATACAGTATATTTACATCCACTGACATACTTTTCTTACTGTCTTGTTTCTGATCCCATTTCATCTTTGGATGGCTTTCTGTTTATTTTTCTTCTTAGAACCAGTAGAAGAGTCTCTGCTGGAAAAATATGGATTCCCTGAAGCTGGAACAGAGACCAGATATTATACAAATCATGCATTGTCTTATGACCAGGCAAAACGAGTGCCTAGATGGGTGATAGAACATATTTCAAAACAGAAGACGCTGGGTATGTAGGTATTTATTTGCTTACGTTTATGATGCCCAGAATGGGCTTTGCTGTTCACAGAAAGGTGGACCCAGGAGCAAGCAGGGAGAAAAATACTATAGTGATTTCTAGGTATGGATTTTTCCACCCATTCACAATCCCACTGGAGGCAGCGTGCCTCTGGGTGGATGTCAGTTTCATTCATGAGAGTATATGTCTAATGTTGCTAGTGATTTAAGTGATCTGTCATTGCAGGTTGGCAGGCCTCTTCAGTGTTCTTTCACTTGTTGGGACTAGTCTGGTATTGGATGTACAATGTCCTGAAGCCTGCAAGATACACTTGGCCCAAGGGCTATGAAAGGGAGGAATGAAGGAGAACTAGAGCTACCTTCTGTGGGAAATTTCTGCTATGAAACAGTCTGTAAGCACCAGATTAATATAGCTGTGTCAGTTAAGTCATGTTGCAGGAGTGAAGCTTAACTTATCTCTTTTAAACATGAATGGAGGAAAGATGAAACGCTGAAAATTAAACTTTCCTTACTGGATTCAGACCTGCAAAGATCAGTGTTACTGCTGAAGCACATGAAAATTGCTTTTGCTTCCTTAGCTAGTGTAGTTAGTTCTGTGGTCCAGTTTATGCCAGTTTAGGTACTGCCCCATATGTGTGAATGCTTGTGGAGTCAGCGCCTTTAGTGACCAGACTTGTTCATGTGCAGATCTTAGAGATTTGCTCAGAATGGGAAGAAAAGAGGAATGTCCATTTGTGAGATAAAAATGGAGCAAAGGACTTCAACTGCTGTAATTGTTCAAAGATGGATAGGGCATTACCTACTTACTGCAGCCATTATTTACGCTGATGCAGTTCTGTTGTATTTTCTGATGTGCATTATCTAATACTCTCTCTCCTGTTCTTTATGCAAGACAGAGGCTCAGTGATTTTTTTTGCTGTCAGTAGTGAATGAAATATGAGAAGTATACAGTCATTGTAAATTAAGTTTATAGCATTAGTTCAGTTTTTATAAGGCAAATTATTAGTAATGGAGGTAACTGTATAATTGTAAAATGTTTTATGAATGCAGTAGCCCTCTAAATATATCTTAATCACTGTCTTCAAATTACCTTTCAAAATTAAAAGCGTGATCCTGAAAATATTTATAACCAACCCCTAAGTAGCATCATTGATTCCACTTGTTTCTGAGAAGAAAGCAGTAATGCCAGGCTTACTTTCAAGTGGGCCTTAATAGCCGAATTGCTAAAATGTTTTCCAAATGATCAGATACAAGTAACCTGTAAGCTGAGATCAAGCATCTTGAGGCATTCAACTCTTGATTTATGTCTGATAGCTACTCCAATTGAGATTTGAGGTAGAACTGTGTTGTTCGGGGAAGGTCACGAAAACCTTTGGTGTTCTGGAGTTTTAAAAGGCTGTGATGTAAAAAAATGTACTTTATTGATAAGTAAGAACTTAAATGTTTAAAAAACATAGTGGAAAGAAATTATCTTTACATGTATATGAGATGTACAAAATTGATTACAGAAGAAATTAGCTGTTTTCGTCAAAGCAGTGAACACAGAATAAATAAGGATACATTTTTCTGTTTTTCAGGTTTAATTGATAGATTACACTTTGTCGTAAATACTGAGATTAAATAGGATTTTTTAAAAATAAGAATTCTGTTGTTTTGCACACTGATAAACTTGTCCATGTGGCTTCCTAAGCATCACTCCTGTGTTGAAGTGTCATGTCACATGCTTTACCAAAATAAAAGAGAGGTGAAGCTCCTTCCTTCTACCTGCAGTGCATAAAGGTGCTCTGACCACCTCTATGTTTTGACATCACCTCCATGGACTTATGCAAAGAGGAAATTGCTTACAGGCACTGTTTTCCAAGAAATGCATTATCCATATGCATGCTCATTGTCCGCCTCTTCCCTTCTTCCTTGTGGTCTTTGCATATCCTTGTGTTCTTCAAAGAGCTGCCAAATGGAGACATGTACCACACTTTTTTTCTCAGTATGGAGCACAAGGAAGCGTAGGGTGCAAATGTGCTCAGTGATAGTATTGACATGACAAAAAAGCCAGAGTGCTGCAGTTTGCCTGTGCATGCACAGTCGGCTATAGAAGAAAGAATAGTTTTAACAGCTAGCAGTGATGACTATTGAAAATTGCCATTCGCGTTGTATAGCAATAGGAGGTGCTCTATAAACTGCTGAGTTTGAGGAAAATTCTCTGGTGTGTACAGGCCCGGATTCATGCTTAAATGAAAAGAGACTGTAAAACAGTCCTGTATATTGCATCTATGAAATTATGCCTAAGATGACACCCTGAATTTTATAAAGAAAGAAATCAGTATGCTGTAGATACTTTGAATTATATTGTCATTTTGGAGAAAAAAATGTGGACACAGTGATGGTGCTCTAAGCCAGTTATTTTCCAGCTGCATGCTGTGCCACTCCCTGTGTGGAGCCCTTGCACAGGCACAGCTGAGTTAGCCCTTGCACGTACGTCTGCTGCTTCTCTAGAGCAGCTTCCTTAACTATGGAAGTTCTTAGGTCCCAAGCTGTTTCCTAAGAAAGATGGTGTGTTACCGGAGGTTGTCAGTGCCAGAATAATTCATGTAGGGCTCTTCTGACCATCACTTCCAAGGAGGCAGTCAGTGTTTGGGATGAAGTAGTCTCAAAGTTGCAGCCTACTCAGCGTAATTTCTTTTCCAAGGAGTTGACTGGGACTTCACGCAGTGGAAGGACACAAATGTAGGTGTATGACCAGTAAACCTGGGAAGAAGGCACAGACTCCCCAGTGAAGACAGCAACTTAGAATGGGCTGCCAACTCTGCAACAGTTAAGTTAGCTCCCCTCCCAACCCTCCCCGCAAAATGTTGTTGTCTACCAGAATACTTTAGGCCTAGTCATTTTCGTGGACATTTCCCAAATGTCTGGACAGGCAGAAGGGGAATCTTGGAAAGGAACAGGAAAGCTCTATGTTTATTTCTGTGTTCATGAAGAACAAATTACTTAACCCATTCAAGAGAAAGTCTTATTATTTTACAAAGTCTAATTTTATAAAGATATACCCATCCTACTTCAGGCTAGGCTTGGAAAAAGAAGAAATGGTTGTAGTGAAGATCTGTGTATCTTAATTGTCCTAAAGAGTGAATATATACTGGTTTATATCTTTAGCAATCTTGCCTTTAATGTGCCTGCATTTATGATAAAGGCCAAAGTATTTTGCTTTTTCTCTATAAAAGCATGTTAGAATTTCTAGTGTATAGTAGGGACAGATTGAGAACTGAAGCACAGGTATTTAAGCAGAGTTATTCTTTTTTATGGTTGAGAAGACAAATACCCAATTTAGATGAATGTGTGGAATCCTTAAGCTTGGGTCACTTGGCAAGATGGGACAGAACCAGTTTTTTGTCTTGTTTTTATGATGGTTTAATGATAACCTAACAGTTTGGTGTGTTATTCCTCAGGCAGTGCGGACCGAAGGCACTGTAAATTCAGACCAGATCCTAACATCCCTCTAATGTTTAGTGCTGTCAATGAAGATTACCTTGGGAGCGGATGGTCACGAGGACACATGGCACCAGCGGGAGATAACAAATTTTCAACAGTAGGATTTTATTTTTTCTTTTTAATTTGTGTTTTTCAGTCAGAAAGGGTCAAAAGACCCTTTAAAGTAATGTGCAGTGTTCCTTTTACAGTTTGTTTTGAGATGGAACATGATCTCATTATTGATGCACAGATCTGGACTTGGAGTTACAAGGTGTGTTCCTGACTGAGCACTGTAGATGCTCTCACAGTCTGCTTCAGGCGTCTAAATCGGGTGCATGCTCTGGTGACATACTTCATTAAATTACACCTTGATTAGCTTGTTTGGCAGAGAAGATGTGAGTATATCTTGAACAGCGTAGTGTTAAGCAAGTCTTCTCAACCTCTTGTATGTCACATTGTCTACCTGTAAAATGAAGATGATAACCTTCATCAGACTAACCTCAATTGTCTTCCAAAGCTCAGTTCAAGGGAGACAGGGTACGGTGACTTCATTCTGGCCAACAGGTGCTGAGATGTTTAAGGCTAGATTGGGCAGAGCAAAGAAGCTGTTAAGTACTGTTCTGTATCGGCAAGGGGATTGCCTGGATGATTTAAAAGGCTTTTTCCTTTCTGGCAGTGTGTATGAGGTAAATTAGAACCACCTTTTGCCATAGTTCTTTCAGTCTATAAAATGTCTTCACCTGCCATTTATTTGAGCTGTAAGAAAAGCATGCTCTAATGCCTTGGCGGACTAACAAAGCAGCCTTGGATTTATTGGATCCTCTTGTGAAATGTGCCTAATGCAGCAATTTGTCAATTAAAAAGCAGTTTGAATTTGTATTTCTACCAGACAGAACAGTATGCGGTGGGGTAGAGTGACAGCACAGTGGCATGTGGTGGATGAAAGAACCAGTTGTTTTACTTCTACTGGAAATGCCTTTGTGGTTATTTATTTGTGGTCTTTGGGGAGATTTTGCTGGTGAGCTACCTGTGCAGAGATCCTGTACCTGGCTTGAAATGCAGTGAGATGATACAATCTTTCAAATAAAGGATTATAAAATTTTTATTTCACAGTTGTAATTAGTGTGGGTAGTATTTGCTCATTATCCTAAGGAGTTCTGTCAGCCCCTTCAATTTGACAAAGTACTATGTAAAAAACACTGACAAGTACAGGACCTGTGAAGATTCTGGGTTAAGATCTTGGAAATTTTTTTCTTTATTTGCCTGCACGGGCGTTGTTTTTCAGTGCCACATCCTTTGTATCTGGAGACATGTGGGCTTCTGTTCAGAGAGGTTTATAACACTTTTGAAAGATAAAATTAGGCAGATATGTACATGTTTGGCCATTACGGTCTCGTAAATAATTTCATCACCTGCATGTTATGAATTTATAAAATAATGATGAATATTTTTAATAAAACTTTTACTTGTAAGGGAAAGAAAAAGTTACCCATTAGGCAGTCAAATAAATGACAAGCATGGGTGAAAGCATCCTTCTCATTCAAAAAAAAGAGTAGCTAGTCACTTCCAAAGACGTTACGAAACTGACACTGGGTGACATAGTGATTCCTATGCCTCTAGAATTGGACATTCTTGTGCTGTATTTCTGTCAACCCCCGCCCCCAAAGCCCCAAAAAGTAGATACATTTTGCAAGGTTTGTAGCCTCAGTTATGCACCTCATAATCCAAAATATTTTTTTGAGATGTTCTGACTTAGATTTTATGTGAACTTTTATGTTGATCATGTGAAGACTAAACTAGAAATGGATTCTGATCTGAAAACTTCTAAAATGTGTTTTCAGCTTGTAAATGTTTAATTATTTTCTTTCTCTGTGCAGAGAGCTATGGCTGAAACATTTTATCTGTCCAACATCGTGCCTCAGAATTATGAAAATAATGCTGGATTTTGGAACAGGTGAGAAATTGCTTTTAAGTAAACTAAGTGAAAAACACCAGGCAGTGGCATAAACAAAAAATGCTATATTTATAAAGCTTCTTCATGTCCAGGTATTCTACAGCACTTTGTAGGCTATCTGTAGAGATCATAGGAACTTTCTCTCAAATGAAAGGCAGCTCAGTCCTTACAGTGCAAGAACAGTATAACAATTGCTTTAGTTATTTATTCAATAAAACTGTAAAGGACATTTTTGGAAAAGATAAAATTACTTCTCTGGCTGATGTGGGTAGAGGTACCAGGCTTAACATCTCTGTCCTCAAGGAAAATTCAGTAGAAGCAAGGAAAGGGTTTAGATCTTGCTTTAACACCTCTTCCTCAAAAAAGTGCTTCCCATCTCTGTATGTGGACATTGGTTCACTTTGAATTGAAGATCTGAGTGCTCCCCACTGAGTCGTGACTACTTCAGGTCTTGGGTGTTTCTTCAAGTGCTGGCTTCCAAGTAGCAGTCAGGCAGGTTCTCTGTCACTTGTGAGCACTGGCTGGATCGGCTTTGAGGTGAAGTGAGTGGTTGATAAATTTAAATCTCTTCACATAGGATTTGTATTCTTTCCTTCCTGGGAGCAGAGGAAAACATTAATAAAAGTAGCATTCATCCAGTGCTCCTTGCGTAGGACTTACAGAATGTTAAGACTCAGAAACAGGAGGGGAAAATTAGGGTTTTCACAAGGTTCACTCAAGGAAAGGTTAGCAGAATTATATACAGTACTGTATTAAAAGTCTACCAAAACCGTATTGTCATTCAACTACACACTGCTTTCCAGTTTTACAAGAATGCATATAAAATCCTATGAGGCTTTCAGTAAGGTTATACTGTTTTATAGACAAATAAAATGATATAACATGTTAAGAGATTTTTTGGTATTGTTTTAATACTTGGAAGTATTTGAGCATAAAATTTCCTTATACCAAACCTAGGCATTTATACTAATTCAAGGTTGGAAAACCCCTTTATTTCCCTTGAGCAGGATCTCTGTCTAATAAGGGGATCGTGGGGAGTGTTTGAAAATTTCCCCTGGCACTGTCAGCCCCACCATTTAAGCAGCTATTAGCACTTTCTCCCAACCCCACAGTTTAAATGCTTGACAAAGGTATTGGTGCCACTTTTTCCGTCAGTCACTTTGTATAGTGATGAATAGTTTTAAGGATACCGTGTTTCACGTGTGTTGTATCCCTTCCTGGCTTCAGTACTCTCTTCCTCCCCCTCCTTCTCCTTGCTTGCTTCTTGAATTGTCTTCTGAGGTGCAGGTAGATAATACAATTTAGTTTAATAATCTGTTGGGGTTTTTTAAGTGGTGTTTGCCCTCCAGCCATGTATTTTTGCTGCTTTCCTAGTTCCAGCTGTGGTACTAATCTGACTCTTGGGGAGTCAGTTCCATTTGTGAACCTAGTTGAACTGACTTGCATCTTGTTTTGCTTGATTATGTTTCTTCCAGATTAGAAAATTGGATCAACTGGTGAGATAAGTGCCAGAGCCAATGTGGAAGATGGAGTAGGACTTTCAGCTGGGGCAGACAAGGGGAGCAGTAGGAAAGGGGAGAGCAGGACTGCATTTTTCAGCAAGCTGTTAGATAGTAAGCTATTAGATTGGCTCAGTGGTGTGGTCTAACTGCACTTTAATCATTTCTTGTTCTCTTGCCACTAACACACGTGCTTCTCTTATTTTCTGATGTTTAACTGTTGTTTTCTGTCTTCAGTGTGATTCGTGGTCACTGTAATCTGTTCTCTGTCCTGGCTACCACCGAAAGCACTTTGCTCCCTAGCTGCATTTGTTCCCATTCTTTCCTTGTGCCAGGTGGTGGTTGTATTGCCATGCCATGAGACAGCCTGAGGAGCTGAGCTGCTTGGAAGCAAAGCTGACAACAGCAGGAAAAAAAATTAGCTTGTGATCAATGCTTTGGCATATCACATGAAGAAAGGGCTCATTCCTGCTAATTCTGATTTGTATGAGCTGATTTAACTCATTAAATCAAAACAGTTTGTTCTAGGCTATTGAGAGATGAAGAGTGCTAAAGGTGACCCAAAGGAGAGGTGTGAGGAATAGGGATGAAACAAAGAAGGGGGTGAAACCTCTCTGTTTAAGAGGCAGCCAGATTAGCTGGGTTCATCTGGCTCATGTTGTGGTCTCTGTCCGTTTAAGTGCAACTCTGTCTTTTAGTAAAGGACCAGTGGGTGCTCACTGTACGTGACTCATTTAACACTTGGGGTGTTAGATCGAAGACAGGCTATAATCTTTTGTTTTATATAAAATAGGCAGGATCCAGAAACCTTCTTATTTGGAGAAATATTTTATGCTATAAACTGAATCAGTTTAAAAAGCAAAAGCAACATACTACTCTATGTTTAAACAGTTTTATATTAAAAAAAAAAAAAAAAGACAAGTAGACTGTGGGAATGGTGCATAGAAACTTTCCTAAGTACTTTGAGCTACAGAAAGAGCTTATGGGATGTTGGTTCCTTGGGGAGGAGCATAACAAATTGAGTATCGTGGTAAAATCTTTCGCAGTAAGAATGCCACAACCTGCTGTTTAAAATAAGTATTTTACTAACCCCAAGGGACCATCAACGGTATCTTTCTAGTGTCAAGTGTGGCAGTAAGTAGAGAACTCAGATTTTCAGCACCGGTGGTAAGGCTACAGAAACCTTTTTCAAATGTGTGCGATAATACATCCCTATTTGTAAATAAGTGAACCTGTGACAAGTGGCAAGTAGGACTTGGACCTGCATTATTCCCTCTTTGAATTGAGTCACATGAGTTTGGAAAACTGCTCCCAAACTGTCAGATGTTTATCTTGCCCTTCACAGTATGTTTCAAAGTTTATTATGTTTTCCCAGCTGACTTTACCCTATCTGACAAATATGTTCCAGAATGGAAATGTATTGTCGGGAATTGACCCAGAGATTTGAGGATGTTTGGGTAGTTTCTGGACCTCTGACCTTGCCTGAAACAAGTGATGATGGAAAGAAGAGTGTTACTTATCAGGTATGTATATATGTTGCTGGGTTAACAGTGCAGTAGTAATATTTATTTAAAAGTGATACTGTAGCTTGATAAAACAAAGTTAAACATCCTAGTACATGCAAAATGTAGGGAATGTCTAGTACTAGTTGGCACAAGATCAGCAGTGATGTTCGATCTTGCCTACACATGAAAAAGTATAATTTTAAAATAATGTGTTTTATTTACAAAGAGGGATCTATTAAATGTCTGTTTACAGTTTGCAGTAAAGCTGTTTCCTGATTTCCATAATACATGTCAGGCTCTAAGCAGAGAGTTAGTGGGTTTTGCTGTTATGTAGGCATCTATTCAGTCATTTATTTATGTATTTTAGAGACCGTGCAATACAAAGGTAGTTTAGGTTTCTCAGAACTATATAGGGTATTGGAATACTTCTATTCATTAATTCAGAAGCAGTTGGTTGCCGATATCCTGCATGCATCACTTAGATGAGGCCTTGCAACTGAGATTCTGAGCAGACCAAAGTCAGCTGCAAGTTCCGTAGGTTTTAGGTGGATGCAGTGTAATCACTGGTCCATGGTACTGATACACCCCCTTCTTCTTTTGGTCCCCTATTTTTATTACCTGCTTAAAATACCTTGAGGGTGTAGGATTGATCATGCACAGTTGTTAGAAACCATTGCTGATAGACAGACAGATAGGGAAAGCTATCAAGTTGAGGGGTGAATTAATACTACTTATCTGGATTTGCTGTTTGTGAGCATGTGTTTAGATGTCTGTAGGATCTGAGCATAGTAAGGCATTCAAGGGAGGGAGTATTACCTTCTGCCCCTGCTGTAATGAGATATTATTGCTGTCTTCAGTTGCTAGATGAAAGCTAGCATGATGCAAATAACAAATGCTGTATTTTGCGCCTCTTGAAAAAACACTTTTCCTTGAAAATAAGTACTTGGATCAACTGCAGCTTCAGCTTGTGAGTGATTCAGCTGTCCAACTAGTTCTCTGAGGAGCAATGAATGAGCTTGCTACAACAAGCCCCTGTTTCAGAGGGATACGAGAGACACAAAAGAAAGAGGTGTTCAGTTTTCAATACTGGCTTGTTGAGCGGTAAGATTTAGGCACTGTTTCTCCATTATAAATACACAGGTGATTTCCATTTGATTGAACTTGGAACGCAGTCATGATAGTATTTAATTTTTCCTGTTCGCTTTTACCTTTTTACTTCTTTAAAAACTGTCTCATATCCCCACCTGCACGTCTATAACCTTGACTGTGATGAAATCACAGCTTTGGGTTTGGGTTTGTTGTTATTTTTTCCCCAGACAGTCATGTATTATGCATATGAAAATGCAGTAGTAATAATTGCATATTCAGTGGCAGTTCCAAACTTCAGCTCTCACCACATCTTTGTGAGGAAGGTGACAGCTGTGCTCATTTGCAAGTGGATAAATAAGCCGTGGTTAAGGGATATGACCAATGCCACGTGATGTTAGTGGCAAAATCAGCTTTAGACTGGCAGTGGTTCCTTGTCACCCAAAGGGAGAGTGATGACTTTGCCATTGCCCATTATACTTTTCAGTCCTTTCCCTTGTCTGCCAGCAGTGATGACTGTCAGATCTTTCCACGAGATGCCTAATTACTCAATGCAATAGAAGACCATCCATACCAGACTCTTTATTTGCTTATTGGGCTTGTTTTCTACAGCCCTAGAAAGATAGAGCAGCACACAGAGGAGTCCGGCGCTTACTGGTGACAGCATGAATACGTCCAAAAGCACATAGCTGGGAGCAGGAGGGAAATGTTTCCTTTCAACAGCCTTGAGCTGAGCATTTAGCTTACTGTCATGCAGAACGGTACCATAAGAGTTCTCCAGACTTGCACATAGCTTGCTGGAATTTGCCTCCTTGTAGCTGTCAGGATATTGCATTTATTTTTTTATCCCTAAAAATACATATTTGTCTTACATAGCAAAGAATTAAAAATTCTGAGCTGACTTGAACGTTTTATAGCTGGAAATGATTTTCCAGGAAGCAGCTGAATCATCTATGAACTGCTTCACTTTAATCTTGGTCATCTTTCTCTAGTTTTCCTCTAGAGAAAGTGTTTACTTAGAAGAGAAAGATTACATTTTCTGAGAAATTATTGTGGCTCCCCATTTTGGTTTTGAAATGTAAATTTTAGTATTCTCCAGCTAGAAATAAGAGCAGGCGCTGCATCTTACTGCCTTTTATTCAAAATAACTTGCTACCAGGATATGGTGACGGAATAATAGTGGCACAAAATGTCCATGCTGCTTAGATTATCATATCATTCTGTTCTTGTCTGTTGCCAAGATGTCTTCATCATCCTTGGGTTTGATGACAACTCTGGTCTTTTATGAATGTTTTATCACTTTTGGTCTTAATATAAACTGAAGTGAAGTTCAGTGTTGGACTGAAAACGGTGGAATGCTACATGATGGTATTCATGCTTTCATTTCACCATTTGGCCACACGCATAAATCCTTTACTCAGCTTCCTATGGTGAGATTCATCATGTAAATTGATTTGTATTTAAGCTGTATTTAAGTACAGATAATGCTGTCTACAAGTGGGAAAAGTAAAATGTTACTTTTGAGGGGTTTTGTTTGTTTGTTTAAAACATTAAATTATTTTATTTGGGTTCCCTTTGGCTACACTCCTAAGTGTAAATAAATACAGTGTGAGGATTGTTTTGTTTTTTTGAAATCTCTTTACGGCAGAAGTTCTTGTGCTTGTCATTGAAGTTGTCCTTTGGGGAGAGAGACTTCAAAGTGGAGTGGTGTGTTGGATTTTGGGATTGGTTTTATTTTTCCCTTCTTATCTCAACACATACACTTAGAAGAGGGAACACAACCTGTCAAAGCACTGGAGAGAAATTCTTTTCAAACAGATACCTTCGATATAATTGCAGCCATTGCCGCTGATTGTTGTAGTCTGGGATTCTGCCCCTAAACCAGTGCTAAGAGTTGGCAGCTGACGAGAAGGGAAGGTGCCTCTTAGCCGTCTTTCAGAGTGAACTGCTGGGTTCAAACAAGTGCCGTAGAAATGAAAGGCTTTTAGTCCTCATTGTTTGTGCTTATGAAGCTGATATGAGAAGGTGTCCTTTGTATGTGCTGTTTTGGAAGTGCTACAGTATACACAATAGTACTGAAACTTACAACCTATAATCTGACAATGTGACTGCTAAGGCTAGGTTCCTTTCTCATGTTTTTCTTCTTCTCTGAGACTAGAACTGTGGAAAAAAGAAAACACTGAAGTACTACAGTGAATGTGCCTGCACTGATTTGTCTCAGATCCTCTTTTCAATCCTAGTTTCCTTGTTTTTGACTAAAGGAACAGTGAAACATGTATCCATGGCTTCACAGGCTGGTGTTTTTCTCATCAGACATCCAAAAAGGTTATTTTTAGATCACTATAGAGGAACAACAGAGCATCGGTCATGGCATTGTTCCCAGTTCCTGCTTGGACTCTGGTACCATTTGTTGTTTAATTCCAGAAAGGGAATTAACCTTGAACTCCTTAGATGCCAGTGGTGTTCTGTCTATTGGCTGAACTTGCAGTATCCTCAGATATGTTCTGTCATTTCATCTGTCTGCAGGGGAGGCTTTTATTGCAAAGAGTAGATTGATGACCATGCTTGGTAGCTGAAAAACATATTTTGTGAATATATGTAAAATAGAATGCCAACAGGAAAAGTCTGTTCTATGTCATGGGAGAGGCAGACACAGGATTTTCATCTTTGTCCAGATCAAATCAAAATGACATTTTCTTGTTTTATACAGTACTCTTCTCCAGTGACTGTCACTGTAGTGATTTTCCTCTGTCAGCAGATTTTGGAGTTTGAAGTACAAATTTTGCAATAATTCTACAGTGTCACACTCAATGCTTCACCCTCCTTATTCTCAATGCTGTTGTAGTAAATACTAATTTAAGAAAATTGGCTCTGGTTAGTGAATGGAAGTACAATTTGGATAAAATTTTGTTTGTTGTTTGAAGAAACATTTTAATGTACATTTTAGTGATATACTGGGTTCATACTGGAATCATATCTGCTGTTTAATTTTCAAAATTGAATGACTAGGCTGTGCCAGAGATGCATGGTAACTGTACCAGAAGATATCTGCCACAGACTTAGATGAAAAGTAAGTATAAGTCCCTGGGAAATCATTGCACCTCTCACATATAAGATGGTACTTTATGGTTTTCCCCAGTCAACTTTCAGAAGTAGTAGAGGTTTTCTCCTAGCCAAGATGCTACAGGGGAAGGAATCCTTGTTATAGGAGGAAATAAACTGGGGACTGTTAATTTTTGTTGGCTGCTCCAGATAGGCTCAAGGCTACACAGGCAACTAATGGATCGAGGTCCATTATACACGTCCCATAAAACTTACGTACAAAAGACTAGGTCTTAGATCAGCTGGTTTAAACGTCTGGAGCTGTCAGCCCTAAATTTAGACATGATGTACAAATGAAAATAATACAGAGTGGGTTAAAATTGGAGGAGAAGAGACACCAAACGTGCAGGACAGATTTATGGGGTTGCTTTTATTTAGCACTGTACCCATCCCAAAGGTTCTTTTATTATGGAAAGAGTAGTGATAGGGACTGTAGCGCATTCAGTGTTAAGTAACCTAAGTGGATTCTGTGGAAGTAGTAGTCATTGGTCACCATATAAATGCAGTATCATAATGTGTATACACACCCTCTTTAATTAAAAAAAAAAAATCAACAAGGGGGTGGTGGTGAAGTGTCTGTCTTTTAATATCATAAATATGTATTTAGGCACGGGGGGGGGGGGGGGTGTTTACCATCTCTTTTTTTTTTTTCTTTTTTAGGATTGCCAAATGATTTGGCAGTAGCAATCAGACCAGCCATAACAAATTAAATTTTCCTCAAGTACGTACATTTGCATTTTGGAGTGCTTGGCTGTGCAGTGTTGTTGCAGATTGTTACTATGATTTTTATCTGTAGTATTTTCTGTATTGCTAGGTTTGCCTTCACATCCCTTGGTTCTTCTCAATGCCATCTGACAGAGTTCTCTCAAATATTGGGGAAAAAACAATATCAACAGCATCAGTGCTGCCTAACACAAATCCAAAAGGAACTGGAGTGAAGGCAGTTAATGCTGTCACAATGATCAAGTAAAGAAAATTATACTGATAGCAAAGGGAGTTTTTTATAATGCCAAAAAGTCTGTTTCTATACAGAATTTAGTATCAAATTACAATAAAGCTCTGGGTTGTCAAACCTGGGGTTGTATCAGCAAGAATATTATCTACAGTAGAACATCTGGTGGGCCTCATCAGTATCATGCCTCAAGTTACAGCTAAAACAAAACGAATGCCTATTCAGAGAAAGCTACAGTCTTATTTTGGTTGACAAGAATGATGTCCTTGGGTTCTGTCCATCAAGAAGTGCGGCAGAAGTCTTAATTTTTTTGCTGCCAGATGTAGATGGAAGCACTGTTACACAGAGAATTGTGTGTATGCTTGTTTTCGGTCTGTTCTGGTTTGCAGTATGGCTTGTTTCTAAAGTCAGATTATTATACAGAGCGAGCGTGAGAGTGAAGAAACAGTAGAGTGCAGAGGGAATTTCTGGAGCTATCATTTTAACGTATTTGATGATGGTACCCTCTGGTACAAGGACTCTTCGGTGTGTGCTGGCAGTTAAGGCATTATTGGATGTGATTTCTGTTTACCAGGTTCTAAGAGAATCTCAGATAATTGCCAGTCCAGAACTGGCTCTGGCTGATGAAAGGCTAATTCCTTCTGCTAATGCTCTTCACGGTTGATTTTCATTTTCTAGTCACTAGGTGGCAAAATACTACTTTCAGATTCGAGAGTCCTTTCTTTTAAGAATTCCTCCTACCCTTTCAGAAGAAGATAATTTTGTTACTGCTCTGGGAAGATGTTAAGAACTCCATTATAAAGTGAAAATATGGTAACATTTGTGTATTTTTAAAACTTTCTGGTAAGAGTAACACTCTGTTTTCTTCTAATATAGTATGAAGTGTTCTGCCATTACACCTTATGTATTCCTTTTCTCCTGTTTATTTAAGCATGGAGTTTTCTTTCTCATAAACTCCAGCCTGTCATTTTTAGGGATTTGCCTCCTATTTGCCTGACTACCACCACGAAGGTAAAATTAGCTAATGCCATGTGCTTTAACTTACCCTACATGACTTTAGCAAATGTCTTCATTACTTACTGTGATACTTAAGCACTCCACAGATAATATCAAATTAGTCCTTCCAATTTTAAAAACTACGACCAAGAACAGTTTAAGGATTTGGCAAAAATCACAAGGAAAGCCAAGCTTAAGACAAATCCCCATCCAGTGACTTGGCTACGAGACCGGATTTATCAAAGCTCACAGAGTTCTCTCTGTTTTAAGAAATCATATTACTTCTGCCCTTATCTTTATCTGTCCCTGTGAGCTCTTTAAGTTTGTATAACTGCTTACCAACACGTTTGTTGTTTTAGCAATATGTAAACATCTCTAAATGTCAGGAATTGCACACATTTTAATGGCCTGTCCTCATGACAGCTGTCCACGTTTAATTGGGCATCCAGGAGTATAACAAATTTATACACACTTGTGGAATGTCAATAACAATGTCAATAATAATAAAAACCAATAAACACTATGCTGAAAATTGCATTATCATAATGTTGCATTATTAGATGACTACAGTTCACTTGTAAGGACTTCAGCCACCACCAAATCACCAAAGAAAGTAAGAGCAAAGCAAAAGTGAAAGGAACAAGCAGCTGCTGAAAGTTAGGGCAATGAATGTTTTCACATTGGACTGATACAGACAACGAAGAGAAATAGTATCTGAAATTTCATGTTGTTTTCCCAAATGATGAATGGAAAAGAATATATTTAATGCTATAAAAAGAAGGCTTTTAGCTTGATAGTTTTTTTTTTTTTGTATTATGAGGCTATTGAAAATTTGAAAGATTAAGCAAAATTTTATAGGAATAACAAAATGGAAGGATTGCACAAAAATTTACCCTGTGGCCTGTTATTACCGTAGTGTGAAGACATGTGGGACAGTAGTGATTTTCAACAGGCCATTGCTGGAATTTATTGCTTGTATTAGCACATAAATTTTTTTTTGAATCACAGATACTGTTAAAAATGCAGCTCTTCTCCAGCTGTGACAGCTAGCTGTTTCAGGCATTGATTGCTGAAAGATCATCTGCTGCCTGTGGATAGACTAGTACAAATCAAAGTCAACATCTGTGCATGGATAATCTTAACCCATTTTCTATTCTGTTACAATAGAAGCATATGCTGTCTGGCTCTATTAGGCATGCACTGAGATAAATGAAATGGTGCAGATCAGAACAGTGATTCAGACCGCTGTAGTTAGGTAGGAGAATCCCCTAGGTGGCAATAGGAAATGAATTGTTGAGTTTGTTTTTCCTACCTATTGCTTCTGTTGCAAACTTCACTTCTAGAGAATCCAGCTTCCTTCCCTGTCTGTCGAGCTGTATGTGGGGGGTGCCTATGGAAACATTTATCTGTAGCTTCTCTACCTACTCCCATAAAAAAGCAAACTGTGGTATATTACAGAGCATAATGATGGAAATATGGCATGTTCCAGAACTGCATTCCTTTTCTAACAGAAATCATTGGGTTACACTGGCTGCATAAATTATTGGTGGTGCATCCTGTGCCTGGTTCACATAAGCATTAAACTGCAGGACAAAACTTAGATATTCTTTGTAATGCATATTTACTCTGTCAGAGAAATTGGGCACCCTTCTTTGATAGTATTCTCCTCCGGCAGAATGAGCTGGGGATAGAACTTTATGCCCCGATTCCTGTAAGGAAAGGACACTTGTGGACTCTGGCTGTTCAGAGGCTGAAGTTTGTTTTAATCACTCTGACAGTATTAGAACTCAGTGATGTAATTAGAGTAGTTTACAGCTATTCAGAGAACTAGTATAAAGCCTGTGCACTACTTAAATTTTATTTTAAACCTCAAAAGAAAGCTTATGTGGAACTGAAGTGGTACATAAATTACGTGTATGGCCATTGCCTGTGTAGAGTTGAGTTGTATTAAGAGCTACATTTCTCAAAAGGCCAATTCTTCCTTCATTTTGAACTAGTCCTCTCTTTCCTTACCTCCTTCATAGGTGCATATACTATGCATAAATGTGCATTATTTTGCATAGAATATATATATTTGCATAATATTACATAAGCACGGGGTCTGTTTTTCCTTAACACCCACTTCAGGCATTCAGCATTTCCATTTCATACCTAACTATTCTGTGTGCAGCTCTATTCATTCCCCAGCCTTTCTATCCACCCACTCAGTCCTCAGACTCAATCCCCTGTTCCCTCTGCTAGCTCACTCAACACTCATTCACCTGTTTGTTTTACATATGCTATATACCCCCTAATTGGAGATACTTGTAGCAGCTCCATCTGCATGTTCGCTCTTCCTCTAGTCTTTTATACAACAGGCAGAGGTTGGGGGCGGGGGGCGGTTGTAGGAGGTGTTGAGAAGGGGAGAGAACTCAGCTGGGGAGGACCTGGTACACAGATATGTATTTATAATGGGGAAAAAGTATGTGAAGGGCCCTGGAAAAGGCAGTGCACGGCTTACTGCGCAGGAATGCTGCAGGTCAGGAGATTGTTGGCCCAGGGAGAATCTGGGGAACAGGCTTTAGTCTCGCTACTGCCTTCTCTCAGGAGGCTACAGCAGCTTCAGGGTATAGTGCAGCTGTGTACAGCCTCCCTTCTCTTCTGCCCTGCCCTAGAGTGTGCAGAAGGTGGGATTGCAGGGCAGGCGCTGCAAGCTGCCCGCTGCAGCAGGAGAAAAGGAACTGCAACCTTCTGCCTTCAATAGTGTCAGTTACTGGATGCATTGGGGTGAATATGGGAATATGAACTCATTCCTCTCCCACTCAGGGTTCTTAATGCTTCTTGGCTCCCTCCTTCTCACCCCTGTACGACGCATGTAGAAACTCCCCATTTTGAGTGCCACCTATCTCAGATAGGTTAAACTCCCAACACCATTCATTTTGGAATTCAGTTTTAACCCACCAGGTATAACAATGTGTTGATGCGTAGTTTTTAGTATATTTTAAAATTACCTGTGCATCAGTCAGTTTTGATTATTTATGCCATTGATCCTGCAGAGCTGTAACTGTGGTTTCACCCACACTGAATGCTAAATGCAAAGTGCTTTGACACTCGGGAGCTCTGATTTCCCTATCAAGACATCTGTTGTCGTTGAAAGGGAAAGTAGATTTGGCATAAGGCATTTATTTATTACTTACCAGTTTCAATGACTGTTAGATGTCTAGGCAGAGCTTTTATTTAGGAGAAGGCTGGTGGCATAAGCAAGATCGATTTTGTTAACAAAACCAAGAAACAAACCCCAACCCACAAGAAAAAAAGTTTAAACTATAGCAAAGCTATTAAATAGCCTAGTTTGGGGACGGGGAAGCAAATACTCTGTAACAGAGTAAAGAAATCTAAGAGCATGTTTGGGAGAGGCAGTAGTAATGTTACTACTACATTATCGTACAAAACATAAAAAAACATTGTCAAAGTTTTCCCTTTCTCTTGAAGGTACTTTCTCTGGTTTTGGTCTAACCAGTAAGTCTTTAAGACTGGTCACGTAAAAAACTGACAACAGAGGTAGAAGACACACTTCAAGCGCTGAAAGAATTCATAACTGAGATTAATTAACTATTGGAATAGACTGATGTGAACCTTGGTGATTCAGTAGCCACAGGCAAAGTTTAGTTGTAAAAACATGTTTTCTTTTGCCAAAGTGCTGAATACTCTCAGAATAAAGCATACATAGGAAGTGTTTCTTTTGTGACTGAGTTATATCAGACATATGAATGGACAAAGCCTGTCTGGACTGATACACGGAATTAGTTTGTAAAATACTTTCTATTAATGTTGTTGTGGCAGTAAAATAAATACCTGCTTTCTCTGAAATTATATTTTAACTGTATCTAACAAAAACTGTCAAAAAATCAAAACAAGCAGTCTTTGCTTTTGCAGGTAGTGCATATACTAGAAATAGTACCAAATTACTGGGGTTTATGTGTGAAATAAGATGCCTTTATAGTTTTTGTATCTTTTTCTTCTGTTGCCATTAGAATAGAAGTACAGCTTTTAGAAGGGTAGCTGCACAGAAGGGTTATGCAAAACTCAAGACTTTCCGTGTGTGAGCCTGTTGTACTTTCTTAGCATGGCAGATTCAGTTCAGCAATATTGAAGAAAAAACCACCAAACCTAATACATTGCATGTACGAGCGTCACATCTTGAATTCTGGAGAGATTATGTTTATCATCAAGAGGTGTATTTCCTTGGACTTCTTCCTGACACCTTATTCCAGGGTGGGGTGTCTACTGTGTACATACATGTATGAGCTTTTAACAGATGTCATGTGAATTCAGAGTCCTGATCCTCCACTCCCAGTGCTTCAGTTAATTTCCTGGATCCTTGTCTGAGTGACCCAGCAGGAAACCCAACATGTACAAGCTCTTAAGTTGAATTGTAGTGAATTTGTGGAAGAAACAGGTTCATTTTCTTTGGATAGCTTCTCTTCCAAGATACTGAGTGACTGAATGTACTTTATATCCAGGTCCCCTCAAAAAAATGCTTACTTAGGTAACATAGCTTTTAAATGCAACCTGTGTATAGGTAATAGAGATTAAAAAAAAGCTGACAGAAGGTAAGTTAGAGCTGATTTGAAATGCATATTAAAATGCATATGATTTGGAACTGTTAGGTCAGGAACTTACTATAGAGCCACCGTTACTGAAAACAGCTTTCCAAGCATTAGCAGTGTGGGGCAGTATGAGAAATGAGCTCTACCATCCCTTCAGGTAGAGTACACTTAGGGATCTGCACCAGGATCAGGGAGCTGGGGTCTTGGCTGACTCCCTCTTTCCAAGCATGTTTTTCAGATTTGGTTCTGGTTCAGTTTCAGCTGTAGCTGAAGTTGCATCTGCTTGGGAGATTCGAGTTCGTTCTTCTACCAGAGCTTCTTGTTGCTGATCTTTACAAATATTTAGGCAATAACTGACTAATCTTTTGACCTTTTGACTGTATTGTTGTTCTTAACAGTGTAATATAATGCCAGTGGGTTAGAGGCAAAAAGCAGAGAACTTTCTGGGAAACTTTTTTACCAACAGTGAGCGAATAACCCTGCAGTGAAGCATTCTTTGCCCTGCTTTTCCTGATTGAGAGATTCAGGCATCAAATAACTAGCTTATTCCTGAACAGCTATATAAGGGGCTGCAAAGAAATGGTGCTGTGGTGTGTTGACTTGGCCAAGTGCCCACCAGGCCGCTCCATCAATCCCCTCCTCAACAGGACAGGGAGGGGGGCAGGGAGAAAATAAGATGCAAAAAGACTTGTGGGTCAAGATAAAGGCAGTTTAATAAAGCAAAAGCAAAGGCTTGCATGCAGAAGCAAAGGAAAATAAAATATTTGTTCTCTGCTTCCCATCAGCAGGCAGTGTCTGGCCGCTTCCTGGGAAGCAGGGTTTCAGTGTGCATAGCGGTTGCTCTGGAAGACCAACATCATGATGAATGCCTCCCTGCTCCCCCTTCTCTTAGCGCTGTGGCTGAGCAGATGTATGGTATGGATGTATGTGCTGAGCAGATGTATGGTATGGAATATCCCTTTGGTCATTCTGGGTCAGCTGTCCTGGCTGTGTCCCCTCCCAGGATCTTGCCCACCCTCAGCCTGCTGGTGAGGGGGGCATGTTGGTGGGACAGCCTGGATGCTGTGCAAGCGCTGCTCAGCAGCAGCCAAAGCACTGGTGTGTTCTAGCTGCCTTTCGAGCTACCAACGGAAAGCACAGCACTGTGAGGGCTGCTACAGGCAAAACTGTCTCCATCCCAGCAAGACCCAATCCAGCTACTTTCCACCCTCTGTGGAAAGCTTCTGGTCTGATAACATTGCACATGGTTTTGATGTGTAGTTATATGCCATGGCTCATTTTCAGACATAGTAGGATTAGTCTTGCATCTTTTTTTTTTTTTTTCCTCCCCTTCAACTGATAAGATCTGTATCTGTAACATAGCTTTCCTTTTGACAGGTAATCGGAAAGGATGATGTAGCTGTGCCATCCCACCTATACAAGGTGATCCTTGCCAGACGGAGCACAACATCTACAGAACCCTTGGTACTGGGGGCTTTTGTGGTGCCAAACAATCCCATAGGTTTCAGTCACCACCTCACTGAGTTCCAAGTAAATATTGAAGATCTGGAAAAGATGTCAGGTTTAGTTTTCTTCCCCCAGGTGGACAAAACCAAAGATGTTAAAAATATCTGTGAAGTGGATACCTGTAAACTGATGGGCTTCAAGGAATTTACATTGTACATCACTGCTCGAAAAGTGCAGAGTGCCCGTACATTGCACCGGCTGGAGAAAGCCATGGCAGAGTTAAGGGAGGCAGGAATTGAGCCTGATGAATATCTTAGGAAACTTCACAAGAAGAAAGAAGAGGAGCTACTACAGGAAAAACAAGTAGCAGCTAGAGAGGGAAAAGCTGGCTGAGTACTTGCTCAGGAAGATGTTTGGGGTTTGTACTTTGAAAAGGGAGCTGCAGACAAACACAAAGACAAGAGCTCTATGAATTATCCTTTTTTGAGTTGTGAAAGCAATAAAACATTTGGAAGCTGATGGGTTTGGAATAACGTTCATTCTTGTGTAACTTGATGCACACACATGGTTTGCTGCAGTACTTAGATGTGGGAAATGAAAATGACCCCTTTCTGGCATGAATAGATACTGGACGTCCAGAAAAGGCTATGTGCTATTTTCCAAGCGAGACGTCAGACTTGGGGTTTGTATGGAATCCCTTCTAGGAATATTATAAAAATAGACTGTAGACACCTTGGGAGTATAACTGGAACATGTTTAAATGTAATTCTTCCTGTAAATGTCTTTCAATATGATGTAGAAGCAGTGGTACTTTCTGGGATTTTTAAAAATTTAATTGGAAATGTTTACTTTAGAGATCTTTTATTACAGACCTGTACGACATAATCTGAATCCCTTACAGTCTTCACTTAGTTGTGTTAACCAAATCAGATTGTCTCTAACCTCTCCTGACCTTGTGTGCTTTGGATACTTCAGCGTGTCAGTAGCTGTCAACTGTTGTCATTTGCAGCAGACTTCTTCCATTCATATATAATTCTGCAATTCTTTTAAAAAAGCAATAGAAGCAGAGTTTACACAAGTTGCTACCAGTGTAGACTGGGTCTTCATAAATTAATGTAAGCTTAATATTTCACTTTCACCACTAAGTTTGGATAAATTTGTTTTCTTGCGTATTTTTTGATCTGAGAGGTAAGCATGGCTTTCTCATTGCTTGTAGTAGTCATTCACTGGCTTTTTTCCTAGCATCAGCCTTTGGTTTATAAAGTTGGTTTCGCAACAAAACTTATGTGTGAAAACAGAAGATTGACTAAAAATGCATTTCCAGTTCTGTTTCAGCAGCAACTGAAGTTGCTTAGATTTACATCTGCTTGAAAGATTGAATGATTTTTTTTTTCACTAGTTTTGTACTTTATTTGTATATACATCTTGAATTTCAGACATAAATCAGTATGACTGGTGTCCTCTGATCCTCAGATTTTGCATCTGGAAAGAAAGAGTAAAAACTGGAAATACTTAGAATTTTTTTTAGTGGTAAGAGTCTATATAATTTTAGAGTTGTGCCATAAAAAACACCTTCAGTAGTTTTAACGCGAGAGTTAATGGTTTCTGAGAAGGGTCATGTAGTGCCAGGTTGAACTGGGCTGTTTACATAAAGGATGAATCAGGAGCATTATTTGGATGTTGTGAATCATCGTCTGGATGTTCTAAAAAACTGTATAGTTTCCTTCATCTCAGTTCAATTGCAGTATCCAAAAGTAGATCACTTTATAAAGCAGTTACATTTCCCATGACACTTTTGTGTTTGCCAAGAACATATTTACAAAATCCAGATGTTTAAAACCAGAGAAATGCAACTAGCTAAGGACGTCATAAAAACTTACTGCCCACATAAATTAGAGGGAAATTGAAATTGCTCATTTCAATTTTAGCCTGGAGTTTTGGTTGTTAATCCTATCAAATGTAACAAAAACAGTAAATCGCAAAACAACAAGCCACCTCTCCCTTTGCAGAATGTGGGAGATGACAGCATGTGTTGCCTGGAATAACAAAGTGCCAGATACTTCACGTGCCTCTTGATGGTCTTGTGTGCTTCACTGGAGTCCAAGCAGCCTTTTGGCCCTGCGATGGTCTCACCCGTTGGAAAAGGTATCTGTCATCACTCTTTGCATTGTCTTTCTCTTTTTCCCCATTATTTGAATTATTTATGTTTTATAATTCAGCATTTCACCTTCCCTTTCATCTCGATCCTTTCAGCTGAGGTTACAAATCTCATGCAGTGCTTGCACCTTCTCTGGACAGCTGAAACAGCTCTCAGTGCTATGGCTACGTGTCCATCCGTAGCAAAAAAAAGCGCCTTTGGGACAGCATTGGTTGTATGCGAGGAACTCCAGGTATCTTCCCTCTCTGCTGACAGCTTGCCATTACAACACCAGCAAAAGTGCGGCATGTGACTCACCTCTGGAGGCCTCCTGCAGAGCCCAGCTGCTCCTTAACTCGGTACCTCCTCGGGCCTTACGTACCCCCTGGAATTCCTGCAAGCCCCAGTTACCATAACTTCCATGCCTCTTGGCTTACCGCATAGACTAGACTCCCTATATAATTTTCAGCTGTTGGAGCATGGTTGGTGTTCCTCAGCTCCCCTTGGAGGGTGGCAGCAGGTGGTGAACAGTGAAACCACTTCCAGTGCTGGTCTGTGCCAGAGAGTGCGCTCACCTGCTCTGCTGCTGGTTTCCTCATCTGAAGTAAGTGTGGAGTCTAGCATATAGCAAAAAAAATGTACTTTACAACAGGAAATATAAGACAAGTAATAGCAAGGGGGGTGAGGCTTTACACACTTGTTTGAGCCACCTACGTAAGTAATTGTTTGAAGATCCTTCATGAGAACTGTGCTCGTGTCCGTGTCCATCTGTCTTTCCTGTTGCACACTTAATCACTTCCCTGCGTGCATCTGTAGTGACAATACGAATCTATGATGCAGCTAAGCAGCAGGAGCCCTGGAAGCGGAGAACTCTGTCCTTTGTTCCTCTGCTGTTTTGTTTGGGTTTAAAGCTAAATAACTGAATCACAAGGGAAGTTGAACACCAGGCTGTCCACAACCTGATACAGTGATTTTCTGATATTCCCTGGACTGTTGTTGACTCTTGATTGTAACTGCTCATCTTCAATCAGGGTGAAAGTGATGGTAAATAGGAGGCAGGCAAGCGAAGGGAATGCGGGGGGGGGGGAGGGGCTGCCACCGTGCTCCTGGCTTTGGGCTGCAGCCCACTGGCTCCGCTCGCGCACTTTTGGTATTTGGCCTTTTGAGGGCAGACTGTTTCCATGGTGTCAGCCTCGGCGGCCAAAAATGATGGGGGGATATGAAACAAGTGTCTCCGGCCCCTAATACCTGTCTGTCTGCTTGTGATGCTACGATACCCATTTAAAATGAATTGTTATACTGACAGCAGTGTGGTATGAAGCTAATGATTTTTCCTAGATAAGGGGTTTGATAATAATGTCTGAAAGTGCCTTTAGATTGACCACCCAAGTTGTGTATCTGCTCCAAAGACAATTTTGACTCCAGCTTCTTCATGAATTTCAGTCTAGGTGACGATTTAACCCTGCACTGTTCTTGTGTAATGCTCTTGTTTTGTATCTGTAAACACAATTTAGGGGGGTGGTGGGAATTTAAAGTTCTGGGTTTAATTTTTGTGTGTTTCGTTCACTTTGGAGTACTATTTTGCAATTTTCAGTTTGTCCCATAGTAGTAAAGATGGGTCTCATTAGCTAGTTGTGCTAAGTGCTGCACTAACCTGTGGAGAAACAGTCCCTGTCCTAAAAAGTAACGTGTATTAGATACAGCAGGCAACAGCTGGAAGGGGAGAAGATACAAACCCAGAAATTTAAGGTATTACTTCATCAAGGGGCTTCAAGAGATACTGCAACACACACTTGTGTTGTTTCCATCACTGGAATCATCTCTCTGACAGACACTTGGGTGTTCTGTAAAACAAATGGAGGCAGGTAGGTAACAAACCCCAGGATTTGCAGAAGCTAATCTGGCCAGCAGGGTTTGCTGGAGGTGGGCGCTGGGTTCCTCTGGGTTTCTCAGTCATGAGCCCTTTGTTGGAATTGGCTGAGGGAACTGGGGTGGTTCAGCTTGGAGAAGAGCAGGCTCAGAGGAGACCTAATTGCTCCCTACGACTGCCTGAAACTAGGCTGCAGTGAGGGGGGTGTGGGTCTCTCCACCCGAGTAACAAGTGATAGGACAAGAAGAAATGGCCTCAAGTTGTACCAGGGAAGGTTTAGATTGGATATTAAGGGTTGGGTATTAGGGAAAATTCCTTCACCGAAAGGGTTGTCAAGCACTGGAACAGGCTGCCCAGGGAGGTGGTTGAGTCACCATCCCTGGAGGCATTTAAAAGATGTGTAGGTGTGGTGCTTAGGGACATGGTTTACTGGTGGGCTTGGCAGTGTTAGGTTTACAATTGGACTTGGTGATCTTAAAGGTCTTTTCCAACCTAGACAATTCCATGATTCTGCCAGTACACCACCTGGTTTAGTGAGATGTCCGAGCAGGCATGATTTCACAGCCTTCTTTAATTTGGTTCATGTACTTGAAGCCATGGATTTTTCTAGTGGAAACTTCCAGTTTCTACAAACCCTACTGAACTGGCCAGCTAGGGCTGTGCTGTCCCCAGGGGCTGCTGGCCGGACAGGTGGCCATGTCAGCCCCAG
Source organism: Falco rusticolus (assembly GCF_015220075.1). NCBI lineage: Eukaryota > Metazoa > Chordata > Aves > Falconiformes > Falconidae > Falco > Falco rusticolus. The sequence continues at coordinate 57,046,093 of NC_051190.1, read as the reverse complement.
AAGACTGGAAGGTCTCCTGCCTGCCAGGTGCCTTCATCATCTGTGCTGGTGGGTGGAATGGGCTGTTGAACTATGATAGCTGGTTTTGGTGGGAGGTCTCCATGGTGAAGCAGCTCCAAAGATGCATCTCAGGCAGGTGGATAAACCAGAGCTCCTTAAAGATGGGACCGCAGGGCAACAGAGGGGGTTTTTGGTGGCAGCTTGCAGGGAATAGGGCACCTCTGGTACTGTAGTGCCTGGGTCTCTACGTGTTTAACCTGTGCCAGCCTGTGTGAAGAAAATGCCAAATCCCCCTGTGCCCATCCTAGTCCCATGTGTTTGTTGCTCAGCAGTGAAGCTGTGGAGGAATTTATATATAAACCCCAAAGTGCTTTTGCTAGTAACCTGGCTCAGTGGGGAAGTGAGGAGCAATTTTCCTGTTATTTTTGAATTGTCTTCTCCTGCAGTCACAGAGGAAAAGCTTTTCTCACCATGCAGCAAAGGAAATGTACCTTTTTTTTTTTTTTTTTTTTTTTTTTATTCAGGTCCATCTAATCAGCTCCACCTACACAGTGCTGGTGTAGCCAGTTCTCACACGCTTCCTAATAGCCATCTGCCTGTGCAATTAATGGCTTGTCCGCTTTTGCCATAGCCTGGAGGAAAAGACCAAACAAGAGCTTTGAGTATTTGGTTAAAATATCTGGAGTGTCTGTGTGTATACTCTGGGATGGATGCTCTGGGATGGCTACAAACAGCCCCCACTTTCTCGTCTTGTAAAATATTACAGAGCAACTGGCCTTTTCCGTCATGCCCTTCAAAGAGGGCAAGTTTTCCACCTGCCATGTGAAAAATTAACAGCTGTGGCAACATAATATTCCCAAAACACTCACTTCCAAGAGCTGAATGCAAAGCTTTTGATGTTAGTTTGAGAGGTACAATGGCTGGGATCCCCACCGGAGTGTCCAGTGAGTGGGGAAAGATGCAGAAAACAGGTCTGGAATGAAGTGCTTCCAACTTTGCTTAAAAACCAGTGTGGAGGTATTTAGCAGATGACAGAAGTAAATTTGGTTTGTGTCAAGCATAAATATGCCCAAGACAACAAATACAGACCTGTGCAATTTTTCTTTAGCAGCTCTCAGCAGCCGATGAGCCAGGGCTCGGCACTCAGCAGGCTGGAGCTGGGGAGGGAACGGGAGCACCCACCGAGCTGCTGGTGCTCAACAGCCTGAAGTCCTGTCACATCTTTCCATGGGTGCGCCCATCTGGAGGAAGACCAGCCCGTCTCCCTGCCAGCCTCATTTTATTCTCATGTATTAAGAAAAATAAGCCTTCCTCCCCCTACACCTGTTGTGTGACCCAGCTGATGCTCTTTGGTGCTGTGGTCCCTCAAAAGCAGGGTGGCCATGGCACCTGGGGAGCCACAACAGGACACAAAGCGTGGTGAAATGGAACCATAGCTGGATTAGACAGCCTGGCTGTAACAGTGGGCTTGAACTTGGATTTCATTACTGAAGTGTTGTAAGATGCAAGGTAAGTGAAAACTGAAGGGTGTGAAAGCAAGGCGAGAAAGCTGACCTAACCGGTGACAATGCTAGAGGGGAAGATGCCAAATCATGTCCCTCAGCCATCAGCAGGTCCCTTTGGGTGGAACCTGAGCTGCTTCAGTGGCAGCTGCAGGACCTTCTGTAGAACATCAGCCCTGTGATGCCGCTCGGCGAGGTGGACAAGGTAGGATTATCGCCCTATGCCTGTGCATGGATATGCATGTAATGGTCCCAAAAGCAGATGGGCAAGAAGTGTAGGGCTTGCTGCAAGCGCTGCATTTGCAATGCACACAGTTGGTTTCCTTTCGTCACACGTGACTTCATTTTTCAGTCTCCAGCTCTGGGTACTGAGGCTTCAGTCTTTCCCTGTCTTTATCTTACCTACACCTCTACAAGCTGAATTCCATCATCTGCAAGGAGATACCACTCCTCTCCCAGTCCTCTGAAAGTGGGAAGAGGAGAGAACATAACCACTGTCCTGCTTATTTATTTGGAACACAGCGTTGCACCTAACTGAGCTCACCTCAAGCTGTGATGCAGCAGCTTGAGCTCCAGAAAAAGGTGCTGGGGTTAACCTAAGCGGTTTTAACCCCATCTTGAAGACAACCGTATTGCTCTTCCTATTGCTACACTACTACTAACTGCATTGTTATCAGACTGACTGTCCATTCCAGTCGAGGGAAATCTAATCAGAGAATCTGGTAGAGCTCAGGACCTCATGGCAAGGGACATGCTGGTGGCAGGGCTGCCATTCCCCACTGCCACCCCCTGTCCCGGTGAACTTTGGAGCCCTGGAAATACCTGCCATGGTTAAAGAGCAAACGGAGTGATTGCTTAGTGTGTGATAGCCTGGGTGACAATATCTTAACCTTTCCTTTGGGCTTTGTCACAGGCATCCTGTGATGTCAAGCAAGTGTAATGGGGAAAAGCTGTGCGGGGAGAAGCTGTACTGGAGCAGTGAAAGGCTGTGGTAAAATTTCCCCATCCTCCCTTATCTCAGCTCCAGTCTTCAGGTGCTTTAATGTGGAGGGGGGGCAGGATTCCTGTGGGTGGGAATGCAAAATGTATGTTCACGTGGAGTTAGGATCTGCGTGTGGCTGTGTGGGAGAGGAGTTTTGGCTCCAGGGTTATGTTTTCATTATATGAGATCTGTGCTGTAGCGAGTAGGAGATTTCAGGAAAGAAATCGATGTTCCTGCCATCAGGATAAGTCCGATCAGTAGCAGAGCAGCACCCTCGCCATCCCTGGACTTGCCTGTCCTGAGCCCTTGCCAGGAGTTGGGTATCCAAAGCAGACCACATCCTTCTTGCAAAAGCCATGTAGATGAAAAGCAGACACATATTGGAGATGCTGGAGGCCAGTATTCAAACACCCCTGCACCCAGTTTGCACTGGGGGTTTGAATTCCAGGTTCCCGCTCCCAGGGGGGACACATTCACCATGGGGGTGTAGGAGGCAGTGGGACATGAACTCTCCTGCTAAAACATTCGTACTTTCCCTAAACTGCTCAGAAGCTCTGGCTGTCATTGGGCCAACGAGGGAGGATGCAGTCCTCACTGCAGAGCTTATCGGTGGTGCAAGGTGCGTGAGTCTCTGCCCTGCCAAGGCTGTAAGTGCCATGAAGAAGTGGGTGAGACTGTGCAGGAGCATGTCTGGGCGCTCCCACAGAGCAGCACCCCCAGGACTGCAAGCATGAACGGGAGCCCCAGGTAGGTCTGGGGTCTCCCATGGCCTTAGGAGTCTGAATTAAAACCAGAGATGCCCCTGTTACATGTGATAAGACTTCAGGGACTCAAAGTTTAAGCCAGGTGGTATTTCTTTTTAATGCAAGATGTGCTAAGCGTATAAAGCATCCAGCCATTTCCATGCTCTTTTGCTTGCCAAACTCTCCCCTGAGCATGACCTTCCTCACCCCCGTCGCCCCCTTCACCCCCGTGGCTCTCCTCATCTCCATGTACTCTTTCAAATCAGCACCTTCACTTTGCTCTCGCCACTTTGTACTCCTCCTCCTCCTCTGTTGGAAGCTGCCATCACCAAAGTGAGCATGTTGCTCTTACTAATAGCAAAGTAATCAATTTGAGTCAATGTATACATTAGTAATGGCCATGTAATTCTAGTGCAAATTAGGTTTGGGCAGGCTGCAAAGCCTGAGACATCTCGTCTTCCTGAGCAGTTTGGATTTACTGTCCTCTGGGGAAGGCCACGGTGAAACGCCCCCCTACCCCCCTCGCAAATCCTCCCTTGATTGGATACAGTGTGGTCGTCTGATTAAAATTGTGCAGTGGTTCAGAAAATGATTTTCAGCCAGTGCTTCACAGTAAATTACTTTTTTTTTTCTTCTTTTTTTTTTCTCAAGACAACACATTTTTACCTCAAGTACAGCTGGACGCTGAAATGAGATGCTCCAGAAAAGCAAGATGCTAGTGAGGGAAAGGCGGAGAGGGGTCAGGGGAGCACCCAGCAGCGGTGATGCCCTGCCATGGACCATCCCCAGTGCATCTCCCATGAGCCCAAAGCCCGGCACCCACTCCCATGGTGATGCTGCCCACTTAACACCCAGATCCTTTTCCCTGCTCCGAGTCAGGCAGCCGGCAAGGTTTGCCAGTGCCATGCGTAGGCAAGGAACCACTGCACTCCCACGTGGGGTGTCCCCTTTCTGATGTGCCTTGTCTGTGCCTGTCACCTAACCGCTTAGGGAGGTAGATGGGAGGGCCAGAGCCTGTGTCCCTCCTGCCACCCTCCTCTCTGCTCTCTGCCCCGATGGCCACTGCTGCCCCAGAGCTATGTGCCCAGTGCTGGCCATGCAGCATTTTCCAGTCCTGGGTATTAAAACTGAAGGAAATGCACATTTTTTCCTCAATCCGTGGAATGGGGTCTCCTGTTTTCCATGTGAGCATCCCAAGGATGCCTAGAAAACCCTCTGTCCCTAATGCCTGATCCTGCACTAGCTCACTCATCCAAAACGCTGCTGATGCTCTCTGCAAGGGGAGAGCTGCCTGCTCTCTTCCATCCTGTGGCAAGGGCTTGGCAGGGAAGGATGTGTCATCCAAGATCAGTCCAAAATGACTCCCCTATTTTTTGGGTTACCCAAAGGAGGGTCAGGAGGTGCACTGCTCTGCCAGTTTCTAAAACAACAGCTTAAATATCTGCTTGCAGGAAGGTGTTGGTTGTGACTGGTGATGACAATACTGTCCCAATTTCAGCATGGTTAGACCTCGAGGAGGCATCATGAGATTTAAGCATGCAGCAATGAGCCCTTCCTGGAGGCCTTCCATGGACCTTGTGCCCATCCCATGCACTGAGTGCTGGGCTGCGTCTCCAGGCATTGGGCATCCAGCGGCGAACACATCTGGACTGAGCCCCGCTCTAAGCAGCTCCCACCCTATGGCAGGGGGGCTGTGCCTGTGTAAGGAGGTAGGATAAGGGATAATAATAATACAAAAAATAATCCATGTAAATACTGCAGCAGATGTGTGCCGGAGAAGGAGTAGTTGGTGGTGGGGAAAAGGGAGAGGTTTTGGGTTTTTTTAATTAGAGGTGGATAATTTATTGACTGTGTGCTCACATGTCTATGTGTCATTCAAAGTGTCTTTCAACAAGCAGTATGGCATTACTTATAGGGACTCATCCACTGAGTTGAAGGTCTGAATTTACCATCATTATTTTTATTTTCCTGAAGGGACTGTGGCAGCCAGGGGGAGTGGACAACCACAGGCAGTAAAGCACCTTTACGTACGCCATATGTAAGATGTATGTTTGCATTCAATTAAATGTAAAATTTATTTCCTCCCTTTTGAGAAAAAGAATTTAAATGCTAACTAGAAGTCTACCAATGGCAGGGAACCACTTCACTCTTTAACATCCTTGGAAGCAGAAGAAAATTTGCACGTAGTGCCAACACGTGGAGAATCTTGGACACAACTGATACCAACTTCCCCCCTTTGCTGCGACACAGGGTCTCTCCACTTCGTATTTGCTCCGTGAGAAGTGGTTAGTGTGAGGGAGGGAAGGGCTGTTTATTAAATTAAGAAAATACGTTTCACAGCATATTGGCACTGAGCTGGAAAGGAGCAGCTTGGTTGCCCACTCCCTCTCCCGGTCCCCACAGGATCCTTCCTCACCGGGGATGATTAGTGCCGTCGTCCATCCAGTTTGAAATGTCACATTTCCTGCTGCAATTAGAAGGAGCTTTTATCTGCGGGATGTATGTGTGTGTGTCTGAGGGGGCGTTTTCATTCCCTCCAGGTGAATGTTTTAGTAAGCAACATCCAACACATAACACAAATACTTGAAAAGAAACATTTTACTATTACTAAAGACTGTTATTGCAGCTTTCATGACCTTTCAGAGATCCCTGGGAACTGAAAGAAGGAGTGGGCTTATGAAAGGAAGCACGATCTTGTTTTTAAGCTGGGGCACAGGAGAGATGTGGTTTCAGCATGCTCAGTTCCCAAAAGCTGCTGCTGTCACCCTTGCAGGGCTTGCCCACGCCAGCCTGCTGGCACCCAACAGCAGCGGCTGCTCAGCCCCTCTGGGGACCACCTCCAGGCAGCTGGCAGTGATGGTCCACAACGTTTTGGGGGAGATAGGGCAGAAGATGCTGAGGGGCTCATGCTGCAGGTGACCCCATGGTCACACACCGTCTCTGTGCCCTGCTCTGAGGGTGCTCAGCTGGAGGGGGTTGAGCCCAAGCGGTGGGGCTGCCTGAGCTGGGCAGGGAGCTGGAGAACCTGCTTCTGGGGACTCCAAGGCAGCAGAAAGAGTGCTAGGAAAATATGTGGTCCAAGGATAGGTCTTGGGTACGGGGCTGGCAGCATCCAGGCTGTGTAATGTTTGGCACAGTTTCTATCACAGCCTTGGCTCATGCCATCTAGCAGCCTTCTGTAAGGTACCTGGGTGTAGCTAGGGTGAGGACATGGGCTGGGGACTTTCCTCCCTGAGAAATCTGTGTAAAACCAGCCAGTTTCGGGGGGTGAAGGCGGGGGTGGGGGGGTGGGGGGGGCGGGAGTGGAAAGACACATTAATGCAAGATGCTCTGTATTGTTTGTAATAACCAGGCCTCCAGCTAATTTACCAGTACAACATATCTGAACATGCTTTGAAGGTCATGAAAGAACAGTCCTGCTTGAGGATTTCATCCTAAATACGAAATCCATCTGATTCTGATTTGACAATATAACTGCAGCCATAGGATGAAATTTTCAGTTCTATTAGCTGTCAGGTAGGCCCACTCTTTTTAGTGGAGCAGAGTACAGCTCCAAATGGGCCAACACAGCAGAACGGAGGTCTTGACTATGATGTATAATTTAACAGGTTTATGTATTTTCTTCCCGTATCTTCTGTATGCATGAGAAGATGAGATTCCTATCCAAATGACTTAAGACTTTTCAGGTTTGACCCTACAAACCCTTATTCACACAAATAGTCTCAGTTACTTCGAAGGGGACTCTTCATAAAAAGGAAATTTGTGCCTTTGGGGTTGAAAAGGTAGAAAATGAAAACATGGAGTCAGTCATGGTGCACCACCTATATAATTCAGGGTACACATTTAACAATATAAGCACTAATATATTGGGCATGGTGGCCAAAATTGTCAAAATTACATCCCTAATGTTAGATCTTTTCAGCTATATTTGGGGTGCAAAAGGCCCTGAGGCATCAGGATACAGAAGGAGATACTTAACTTTATGTGACAGCGTTGTTGACCTTTGGAACATTGTTTCGGGTGAAACAGTATGCCATGAAAGGGAAGTCTGACAAAGTGCTCTTGTTTTTACAATTACAGTACTCCAGGCTGCTGTTGTTCTTCGGGAGTTTGCACATTTAAGCACCTTATTTAAAGGGTAAAGTAGATCCACACTCGTGGTCAGTTCTGCTGGCTCCTTGGCCCACCTCACCTTCTTCATGGTTTTTGTCTCCATCTCCAGCCAATGGTGCTACATCCCTCCCAAGCTGGTTTTCAGCCACTGGCACCATCCTGTTTTGGTCCCTGTTAGTGCTGGCTTTAGCAGGCATTACGAAAGAGGAATGTAGGAACAGAGCAGGATCAACACGTGGAGCCCCAGCTCAGGATGTTGTCTTGATGTTTGAGTCCCCAGGGCTCTCATCATCCAACATCTAATGTCAAAATCATGTCTCGCTGATAACATATCGTTGTTGTCTTCCTTTGTGTCATAAGTCTCCGGGTTGCCTAAACAGCCTGGTTTTTTGTGAATTATTTGGCAGTTACTCCTGCTCATCTGTGGCCTTTCCATAACATCAGCTGCATTGTGAAGGTCAGAAGCCTTGTACAGGAAAAAAACTATTCTGTGTTTGGGTTAAAGGGTGTTGGTCTAGCAGGGAAGAGGTGCATTTGCTGTTGGAGTGTCCATGCTGCTGCTGCACATGGCCTGAGGATGGTGTTGCATCCTCCGCTCAGTGATCCTCAGCTCAGTAAAAGCCAAAATTTGAAGCCTCACAAGACGAGTCTTAAAAGCGACCTGGTACACTGAGATAAATATCTCAGTCTGACTTTCAGGACGCACTCTGTGGGATCAGGTCCTCGCTCTTCTACCTCAGACACAAAATAATTAGCAGCCACCTTACGTGGCCTGCATTAGTTTGTCATCAGTCTTAGTTATAATGGAGACTGAAATGGTTCTGCTATTGACCTGATATTTTAAAATGTGCTTAACAACTTAAATTTAAACATTGACATATGACAATCCTACCCTTGGTTTTCAAAAGAAAGTATAAAAAATATCAGATGAGGAAGAACATAATGAGAAAGGAAATTTGTGAGGACGACTCACGATGAAGGGTGCAGATATCATGCATCTACCAGCGATTGTAACTCTCTTGCCTTATAACCACTTTAGAGCACAGGATGAAAGCTCAAAACTCAAAAGAAAATACTTTTGTGTACAGATTAACATCTTTTCTAAAGCACTGTTATTCCACGTTACCTGATGTGTCCATGTATCTTACTACTGTGTCCTGCTACCTTCCCTCGCACCACGGTGGACTGTGTTGCCATTTCACTTTTGGGGTGACTGCAGAGGTCTCAGACAAGGCAGTGGGTAATGGCCCAGGATGCTTGTGGCTTTCAAGTAGTCCCTGTCCTCCCACTTTTCCCTCTACCTTACTGTTTTTCATGTACTTTTTCCTCTTTTGCTCTCACTTCACTTGTTCCTCCCTCGTTCCTTGGTGTTCTGGCACTGCCTTCGCTGTGCAATTCACCAGGGTTTGTCCGCTTCAGACAGGGCTGATCTGCAGGGGAAAATGCCTGGATTTTGAATATACAAAAGAAAAAGCATGAAGCCCAGTGTATTAGTAAGGGGCAGGCTTTAATTAACTAGTCATTATTGCATTACTCCACAGTAGAGGAAAGATGACTAATGCTATGTCTGCTTCTGGCGTACAACTGCTGTCAAATTCAGCGAGGTCTTATTAAACATCACAGAGGTGTGACTAAAGAAAATGATGAGCAGAATGTGCAAAAATAGCAGTCATGGACCTGCCGTGTGCGCTATGAATTTCTAATCTGGGATGGAGGGGAATGTCTGGGCGGGAAGAGCAGGAAGAAATTGCTGTATTTTGCCATCAAAGAAAAACAAAGTTAAGTTTCAGGGAAAGCCATCCTAACTATGAAGTGATGGGTGGGTGATCCTCTGGCCCAGGTGCTGCTGGGTCTTCTGTCATGGCCTTCCTGGGTGCTGATCCCTGCTTCAGGCATGGCTTATTCCCTTTGTAGGAGACAGTTGTTGACTGAAAAACTCAGGAATGTCCTGAGAGGAGAGACCAGAGCGCTGGTCTGTCCTTCGGTGTGTGGCCAGCACTATGGGGTGATGGTCTAATTTTCCATCTTTCTGTCCTAGGCGTGGTGCATCTGGGGCAGCTTGGCTCCAGCTCCAGGGATAGACATAGAGAAAGTCTGCCTCTTGGCATACCCACAGGCTGTGGGAGGGCTGGAATAGAGGTGTGGTAGGTTGCTGTCTATTCTTTCTGCTTAGAAACTCATTCTCCCATCTGTCAATCCTCCAGGGCACCCAATGTCAAAATATTCCTGTCCTGCACAGACTGGGTGGTGCCTTACTCACTGATGGTGCTTTGAAGAGCATGAGCTGTACTTTGGTGACACAAGAGAGTGCAAAGTGGCTGAAGGTGTCCGTCCGATGGGAGATCCAAGCTCCAGGAGAGGAAAATCAGGTACATGACTCTGCCTGGTGCCTATTACCAGCTCATGACTCCTGCCGTCTGCCCCCAGGTTTTCTGACTTCACCCTTCAGAGGTACATCTCCTGCTGAAGGCACGGGGAGGTCCCCGATTAGGCAGTCTGGAGCGTCCTAACACAGCAGGACACAGTATTTTTGCTGTCACTATACTTACGTTAATTACCTAAGCAGGTCATCAGAATTGGACTTGCAGCTTCCTGAGCCAAACCCTTCTGAGATACACTTTTATTTAGGAATCAGCACCAAAGACTGCTCTGGAGAGCCAGGGCCTGCTATGAAACACGCAATTGTCTCTCAAAAGAGGAATAATTTTAGAACCAGATTTGGTACTTATGTAAAAACTGCGCAAACTGTGGTGACCCCATCGAGCCCATAGTCATGCCAGTGGCAGTCAGCCCCATCCTTCCCATTCTCGCCTCACATTACTGTCTCTCTTTTAAAGAAAAGATATAATTGACAAGTGCTGGCCAGTTTTTATGCGTTAAACAATTAGAACAGTAAGCACAGAGGCTTTATATCACTTCTGCTTTCAATACCTACCGTCAGCATCCTCCTCCCCAATGAGTTTTTAACAGCTGTGTTGTTTTGAGATGTGGCGCAGCACCGTTAACAGCTTTCCAGAGCAACTATATTACTTTTAAGTAGAGCATTACAGGGCTGAGTACCATTTCTTTCAGGGATGCAATTAGGTAGGTGATGGACCGTGATGACTGGTCAGGTAATTTATCAAGTGCTGGTGAGCTACTGCCCCATATTAACAGAATGATCAATGGTGATAATACAAGTTTACTGAAAGAAATGGAAATGAAGGAACAGCAGGGTCTGAACTGGGTGCTGGTTGGATTTAACAGGCATTGCTGTATGCTAATGAAGCCCTGCAGAAAGAAAATGAAAACTGGAGCTCAGGTCTCTGGTTCCCCTCGTGCCCCACCTGTGCTGCAGAGCTGCCTCACCTGACCCTGCTGGGTACAGGAGCCGTGCAGGAGGGAGCGGGGCTGCACATCACAGCACCAGCATGTCCCAGTCGGATGTCTAGCCTGGATCCTCTGCAAGCTCTTCCAGGGAGGGAAGAAACCATGACCTCTGCTAAGTGAGCTGCACTGAACTCAATTTCTAATCAATGGAGAGATGTGTGTGCTTCTAATTCTTTACGCACCCATTTTAGGGTGGGGTGAGTAGTGTCTTACGCTCCACTGTCTCTGGTGGCAAGATTTCCCTGCCAGCAATGCTACAAATGCTCATTGTGATGTGCAGGGAGGTACCGCTCATCAGATGCTCTTTATGGGCTTCCTAGGCAGGACTGCAAGTTCACAGCACACCTGTAATGCAGGTTATAATTTTGAAGACAAATGGGCAGACAGACACAACTATCTCAAGGTCAAGTGTGGAGTCAATGAAACCCAGAAGTCTCAGCCCCGTGATGCAGGCTTAGGCACTTGATTAAATTATTGCACTGATATTTTTTTTTCTTTTCCTATTGCCATGCTATTATCACCTGCTTGATAAAATGCACATATTAATGATCCATGAAAATATAGAGAAATAAAATTAATGAGGAATTTCAATGTCTGGAAACTTTAGCCAAAAACCTAAAAGCAAAACCTTAAAGACACAAATTTCAACACAACCAAAGTTCTCAAAGCCGTAACTCAGCTGCTGTCTAATCTGTAGGTGCCCCAGGGTTTAAGTTTCTTTTTGGTCTATATTTATGCCCTCTTTTTGAGTTTATATTGAACAAGATATATTACTCTTGCCTGTATTAAAAAAAATATATAGCAAAATATTGTATTTTAGATGGATTCATGCACAGCAACAGCTAATCTGGAACTGTCATCGGTCTATGGATGACTGAGATGTTAAGAAGCCCATCAAGTCTCTCATTTGCTATATTATCAGTGCTGATCAGTGACAGTTCACATCAAAAGAGCCTGGTAGTGGGCTGTAAAGCTGTTGTAAAAGATCCAGGAATCAGAAAAAAACTCCAAATTTCTTTCAGCTAAAGCCAGGTAGTGCATTACACCCTGCTGTAAGGATTAAGTACATCGATTGATTCATTAACTTCATGGTGTCCACAGTGGGACTCTTATTTTAGATAAACTTTTCTGGCAACCATACACTGTAAGTGTGTCAGAGAAAGGGAGGAGAAGAGTGCAGACCTCAGTTCTGGAAAGTGTTTTCTTGTATGGCAGCAGCTGTATTTCTGTGATATTGCATGTATTTAGCTGAAATTTATGGGTGGAAAAGAGATTAGTTAGGCACATGTAACATAAAGAAAAAGAGAGCTACATTAAACCATAGCTGGAATCTGCGGCTGGATCACGGGAAGACTGTATAGATCAGCTAGACAAATTTCAGAGGTGCGAGAGACGTTCACCCAAATACCGTGCTTCCCTCTAAAAGTTTCTTGCTTGCAACCATTATAAACTGAATTATTTCTGGTCAGGAAAAGATGGGAGGACATCCTCCCATCTTATTTATTTCATACCATTTGTAAGAAATGTGAGCCTAACTCTTGCTCGTAGCTGTCCTGTGCTTGTGTGGGAAACCAACACAACTTTACACCCCTTTTCTTGTTTCTAGGCCTGAGCTTCATTTAAGGATTTTTAACATCGATGGAGTGTTAAAAAAGAGATCTTAGCAGCAAGCTAAATGATGAGTCCTCTCATATGGTGTCTGCTTAAGAGACCTTAAGGTTCCAGGATCCGATGTGTTCAGGCAAACAGGGAAGCAGACTAGTTTCAACATCCACGTCATAAATCAAGAGCCGTTAACGGAGTCCGGTACATTAGGAAGCAAATACATGAGCAGAGATTCACAGAGCTTGAAATATTCAGGGCTCCAGCCATGGACACTTGGCTGTGGTCTCTTCCCACAAAGCTGTCCAAGGGAAGCGGTTGGGCTGGAGAGGTTTCCTCCAGCTCTGTGAGAGTCTCTCTCGCATGGCTCTGTTCCAAACCAAAGCAGATATCCCCAATTTTGGTCCGGAGGAGAAATGGAACATCTTTATCTGCTGTTATCTGCGGCTTTGGCCATGGTCTCTATGAAATTCTGGCAATGCATTTGGAGAAACATGCCCACAACAGAGAGAAGGACAGGGCTCTGGGCCTTTCCAGCCTCGGTCTGCATGTGCTGCTGGTGGCTGGCTCAGCACCCTAGCACGGAGGCAGCCTGCGACTCTTTTTGTTTCTCATGCTTTTCCTCCCTGTTTCACAGCTTTTTTCACGCTTATCTATATGCTTTTGAATACAGTTCTGTCATTCAACTAGCAAGAGGACTCTCACAGCTTACTATGAGTTTTTTTAGCAGTTGGGACTTTCTTTGGCGGTCCTCTTGGCGGTGCACTGGAAAATTAACAGTTCAGATCCCTCACAATGAAATGTGAGATGAAAGGGTCAGTGCCCTGTGTCTTTCCGTCTTATAAATACCCCTGACTTTCAGCTTTGCGGAGAGACAAATCAAGCTGCTTGCTGGGCTGACCTCCCCTTCAGACATCAGTTGATAGTCTTTCTCCCGACTTGAGGAGTAGCCTAAGAAGGGAAGAGAGATTTCTGAAGTGAAAAGTGCCCTATGATGAGATACGGGAGCCAAAGAGACACAAACTGCTCCTGGACTCCCAGCCTGTGGATAAGAAGCTAACTGACACTTATGAGTGAGTGGGGAAAAAATGCCTTAAACCCTTGTGACACTTATATAACTTCAGGCCCGGGATGTTTTCCGTATAAAGGAAGGATGAGTATTGCCAGGGGCACCTTTCACGATAAGAGCAAGCCAATAAGCTCTGAAAATGGAGAGTTACTAAAAAACAAGCCTTCAGGAAAATCCAGAACATTCCCTATCAGGCTTGGGTCTCTCTTGGCAGCAGGGCACAGAGCTTGGGCAGCTGCTGGTGGCTCCCAAAACTGGCATAGGTCAAAGACCTGAGATGAACCAGGGTTTTGGGCGATACGGGTGGGATTTTTGGTGGGGAGGATGCTGAAGGGTGGGAGTACACAAAAAGAAGAAGAAAGTGCCGCGTTTGGAATGGGGGCTGACACTATGGAGCAGAGGAGACATGACTTTGCTTGGTGAGGTGGGCCCAAGGCCGTCATTTTTCTGGGATCTTCCTAAAACCAGCAGGTCCTGCTTACTTCTTTCGAGCCTTTAATTCCCCTCCAAGAAACAAAATGGGAGAGCATGGAGCACATGACCACCTGAGGTCCCTTCTAACCTGAGTTTTCCTCGAATCCTACTGGGATGGTGTAAAGAAGTAGGTGCTTAGGAGCAACCATTGATACTGGAGCTTTGTAGATAGAATATATGAGAAAGACAGGGAAGGGAGATGGGGAGGATGATCACCATGGGCCACCTTTGAATGTAGACCTGTACACAGTTCTTTTGCCAGGTGATCCTTAAGATGCTGCTGTTTGGTGGCCCATTAGCTGATGGTGGTGAAGTTGTCTGGCATGCTGCACTCAGGAGGTAACTGCCAGGCTGAGCCTGACCTTGTCTGACCAAATTTAGGCCATTTGGGACAGGTATTGGCAATGGAGGGAATTCAGACCAACCACCTACTTCAGATGTTTGCTCCCTTCCTAGTTTTGAGAGAGCGGTAGATGCCTCCAGAGGGGTGGCTTGACCCATCTTACCCAGGTGTAGGTGAACACCTGCTGTGGGGTTTGTTCCCCCTCAGAGCTTTGTTTTCTCCCTCTACAAATATTAGCACTACATTTGGTTTCTGTGTTCCTCATCAAACCAGGTGCTGCAGCCCCTCCTGCTTCCCTAGGAGCAATGGGAACCACAGTTCTTTTACAAGCAACTTGAAAAGGGACCGGTCTTCAAACTCGCCTGCCTGCTGGTGTGATTGCTACATCACTATTGATGTCCACTAGGGAAGTGTCTGGAGGCAAAACATGCAGCTGCAGAGGTCTAAAGACAGGCTGAAAAAGGCTGGGCCTTTATGCTTTCAGGAAAGCATGTCCCCTGCAAATTCTTCACTGTAGTCCCATCTACTGACATTTAACGCCAGCGCGTCCCAGCTTGCTCCAGGCAAAAGGACATCCCGGGCACCAAGAGAGTGCACAGGACTTGGGTAAGTTTCATACAGCTCATAGGTCTTACCTAAAAAATACGTTTCAATCTCAGCGTTAGGGTCCCACATGGGTGCTTTTTGCTGTCTTGCGGTTGCTTTCCACTCCTATCTCTGTGCGTACTGTCCTTTTTGCCGGTTGATACAAGGCGGCAAGGAAGCGTGTGTGGCAGGTGGTGGGTGCGCAGCGACAGCCCTGGTCCTCTGCGAGCTGCGCCCTGGGAAGCCAGAGCTGCCTGACCCTGGCATCTGCACTTGCATCAGTCTCCTGTTCCTCCTCTCAATCCCCATCTGAGGTCAAGCTTTGAAAGAGAGGTCAGCTCCATTTGAAGGCTGTTTGGAGACTGAATCACTTAATGATGAGTCATGTGAAAATTAAATTGATGCAAATGTTAATTTGACAACCTGAAAGTCTGGAGAGGGTTCCAGCCAGACCACAGGCTTTGTGCTAATGCAGCTGTGCTTCCGCCGGCCCGGAGGAGATTTTACAGCAGGTAAACACGGAGTGGGAGAGACTTCCCTACACCAGAATTATCTTTTCTTCCCAGAGTCTGACTCATCACAGGTATCTCACAGGAGGGGAATCTCTGCAAAGAGCCTGTATCACCACCCTGTCACTGCCTGGCAGTGCTCCTGATCAGTGGCCCTGATTCTGGGCTGCTGGATTTTTTGTTATCAGCATCAAAGGTGCTGGACACAGTGCTGCTGCCTGACTTGCAGAGCGGCTGAACACTTCCAGCTCTCCTAATAAATCATTAACTACTCCAGAATGATCACTGAAGTGTACAAGGAAATAAGCAATTATCTCCTGCCCTAGAGGAGCAGATCCTGTCGAAAATGAGAAAGTGTCTGGGGATAACAATATAACTAGAATAATTAAATGGTCTTTTATGTTTGTTAAATTCAGGATTATATTCTAATTTTACCCTCCCCCCCCTTCAAAGTAGGGGGTAATTAACTTTGAGGCATCATTACTGGCATTGACCGACCTTCTCGTTGTTTGCGTGAGAACAGTCATGACGTTTTGCACCTGCTTTGCACGGATGTGAACGACTGGAGCAAATGTAAGGAAGGGAGAAATAGGATCTGTACTTGCCACATACAGACAGATGTCTTAAGGTCACGCAGCCAGGCTTACACAAGTGTGGCAATGCCAGAATTGAGGTTGTCTCCGTGGCGCTTGCAGCAGACCATCAAATGGTTGCCGAGCCCTGTACAAACTTTTAAGACTAGTTAATGATAGGTTTCTTACCAAAATACAGCCACGTCAGTGCGCTACATCAAGTGACATTTGAAATGCCCTTCATTTCCAGATCATGATTTAAGGCAGAAATAGAATGATTTGCTTTGTCAAAAGTAGAGTCCACTTGGAAAGCTTGAATTCTTTCTGTCTTTATAAGTGACGGTTAAACCATGGGAGGTTTGTTTACCCTGTGTCTAAAAAACAGTTCTGGCCTGCTGCATTTGGACTTGGATTTTTCATTCTTTTTTATTTTTTTAATTGTCTCCCAGCTCAGGAAGCAGTCAGAAAAAACTTTCAAATAAGAGTTATTATATTACTTGTTTACCTAATTAGGCAATTGCTATACTTTTCTTAATCGTATATATTACATTACGTATTTCAAGACTGGTTCACTTTGAATAACATTTCTGAGCATCATGATAGGCCTTTAATTAGTCAGCAAGAGGTCAGAAGAACGTTAATGGGTAACATTTGTAATTAATTTAAATGAAACACAGCCCCAGCTTCCTTAAAGGTGATAAAACCATATCATCTTTATATATGTAAAGTTTGTCTTTATGCATATAAATATAGAGGGCTTCATAAAGACTCCATAGAATTCCTGCCTCCTCATTCTCTACCTTTTCTGACCTATCTGGATTACATCTGACTGTGTTATTATTTCAGTTGGGAACTGATAAACCATTGCAAGTTAAACACTAGCAGTTCTAAACTTTGGCCCAGGAGGTGAACAGTATTCATGGAGTCTCTCCTGCCTCTTTTCCTGGTGCAAGCCGAGTTACTTGCTCTGGAGCAGGCTGCACCGGCAGTGTTTCGTGGTTGGAGTAGAAGTCCTGGTATTCCCACAGGAGAGACTGAACTTGACATACTTTCAAGCCAAGAAATGTTCAAGACAAATAATTTGAACAAAGCCGGAAGGAAGTACTAAGATAGAACTAAAATCTTTGTTAATCAGCCAAGGGTAGGGGAAGTGTAAAATACCAAGGGACAGGTTCTGCTCTTTTATTCAGCATCTTCTCTCTGCAAATAGCACCAGTAACATTCCTGCAGGGCAGGCATGCTGGAGACGACTGAAATGTAAAATGTTTAATTTGCTTAGGCAGGAAAACAGGAAGAAACAAAGTTTCTTTGTGCAAACAAAGGTTTCATGTCTGTCAGGCTGATTTTGTCCCAGAGAACTATAAAAAATATCAGACAAATGCAACCTATGGGATAAAATATCAAAATCAGAGAAGTAAAATTTTCCAGGCTCAAGCAGTCTATTGATTTCCTTTCAGCAACATGTAGCTCATTTGCCACATTGCCAGCTACTACAGATTTACTCCATGTTGCAAAATAACTTGACGTTTCACTTGGTGCTCCCAGTACCAATGGCAAGCAGAGCAGAGTCTGGCTTCCATTACACTGTCTCACCCCAGATAAAGCTCAGTTGCTGTGGCTGAGGTGAAAGTATGAGAAAGTCTAGCTCTCCCAAAACCTAAATTCTCATCAACCAGGGAACAAAGAACTAAAAATTAATTAGCAAAGAAAAAAAAATATTAAATGTGTGCAGTCTTAGCAATGAGGTCTTGGTTCTTCAGGGTCCTTCTCAGTGAGGTTTGGAGGGGTGGGATGGGGAGGCTGGTGTTGGCTGTAGGGTTGGGAGCATCAGCCCTGGGAAGAGCATCAAGCGAAGACACGAGTGCTAGGCGCACTGTGCATCATCCCAAACATATCTGGCAGCGGGTGTACCTCCCTGCTGGGGACTCTGATTTATTTACACAGATGAAGGTTTAGCTAGCTTGTGCAGGGTGAGGATGAGGATGAGGGAAAGGTCAATGGCAGCGGGCAGCACCGCTGTCCTTGCAACACCCACATGGCTCACGAGCTGGGGGGCCCAACCAGTGCCCCCCCAGGGATGCAGCACAGCCTGAGTCCCGTAGCAGCCAGCAAAGCATCCGGCATCCAGCACTGAGGTCACTTGTTTGTTTGTTATTGTCATTGCCACTTTCTTTTTTTTTAACTGAAGGATGTGGGGGGTTTTATTTATTTTATGTTATTGGATCTCACTGAGCCTTTGTAAGAGAAGGGAAGTGTATGTGGGAGGAGCGAGGGGGAGGTTATTGTACGGCTGTTGTTAGAGACGGGGTTAATGGCCCAGAGATTTGATAAATAATTCTGTTTAATTTAAGCCTCGGGAGCTTCTAATCGAATTGCATCACCTGTGGTTCTGCTGCTTTCTTCCAGGCCAGAAAGAGAGAAGAAAAAAGCCCGACAGAAAACCCCGACCTTTGCTACAACCAGCTGTGATTGGAGGCTTTCCAAGCCTGAGTGAGCTGGGTGAGGTGGAAGGGAGGCGTGTTCCCTCTAAAAGCCCTTTCCCTGGAGAGCCCAGGCTATGGATGCCACAGCCAAGGCGCCGTTTGAAGCAGCCTGGGCAGCTGGTGAGGTTATCACGGGTAACAAGTCAGCCAAACACACAGCAGGGGATGTAGAGCGGCCGCTTTGCTTCATTTAGTGGCAAAGCAGATAGCATGGTGTCCCCCAAAAAGCTCACCCCAACGTCAAACACCAGCTTTTGCATTTTCCAGCGGCTCATGAGTAAAATAAGCCTGGGGGTGAAAGGGAGAGAATATGCCTTGGTGCTGCTGACGCCGATGCCTTGTAACCTGGGTAGGGCAGTAATAGCTCATCCTAGAGCAATAAGAGCTACAAAATATCTGATTTTATTAGTTATTGCTCTTTCAAACGGATAAGCAGTTTTCAACCAAAACATAGACTTTTAAAAGCTTTTCTTCTTTACGCAGGTTAAAACTGGGATCTGTGTCCTAGAAGTTGCATCCACCTTGCTGTAGTATTTCGAAAATACCTGGAGCCTCAGGCTGTGAAAGCAGAGCTTGGAAAGCAATGCTCGGGGAAGGCTGCTAATGACCTGGAAGATGACTGATACTTATCCTCACTGAACTGGCAGTAAATGTGAAAGAGATAACTGCATCTTGATTTTAACAAATTCTTTAGATTTCCATCTCCACGAGCGCAGGGTTAGATTCCTACTGTGCACGCATCTTTTTTAGCTCTCAGACATCCATGCACAGCTCCACTCAGGTGAGAAGGGGCAAGAGAGACGTGGAGTGGTCCCAGCAGCAGATGCTGCTGCACAGCAGCCTTTATCTCTTCTGCTCACGCCATTCAGCATACTTCTCTCTCTGTTATGACTGGGAAGTGGCTCAGATGTATCTGGGAGCAAAGCAGGCTGCAAGCAGTATAAGCTACACTGGAAAAAGGCACCCTTATTTTGGGTTAAAAAAAAAGAGAAAAGAGGAAAGAAAAATCTGCAGAGGGATTTAACTCTAGAGGGTTCATACAGCTAAAAAATGTCCCTGTTCGAGTCAAAGCTTGAAAACCTGGTAAAGCCGGACACAGTGAAGGGAATGATGTGCGAAATGCAGAGGGGATGTGTAGGGAAGGAGACAGATTTGCAGAGGTGGCTATGCAGCGGGGGGGCAAGGAAACCCAGTAAAGGGCTAAAAGCATGCATGGCAAAGCCAGGGCAGTGCTGGCTGGGGAACAATGCATGACATACGTCTTTTGGGGCATGGGAAGGAAAGCCAGGAGGAACTACAGCACGCAGCACGTTTTTCTGAGCTCAGCTTTTGGTGAGCATCAGTGGGCTCAGAATCAGTCCCATGGCCCAAGGCAGTGCACGAGGTGGAGGGGACATGGGTCATGGGCACGGGAAGGAGCAGAAAGATGCAGCAATAGGGACCTGTGGCTGCAGACACCTGCTGTGCAGCACCTGCAGAAGCTGAGCTGGAAATACCCATCCCATCCATGGAGAGAAGATGGAGCTGAAGTAATTCTGGTGGGTACTGTCATGAAAATACTGTTCAGGTCACCATAACTAATGTCCTTCTTTTAGGGGAGGGCTGTCACTGGGAGACGAAGGGTGCCCGAAGCCAAGACCGAGGCACGGTTGTGTATGTGCATGCGTGAAGCTTGCACGGAATCAGCCAAAGGCTCACGTTGAGTCCCGTCCCTTCAGACTCATTTTGAGGGACATTTTTTCTCTGTTCAGACCAAAGACCAGGCTATCCCTTAAAAACTACCCTATCCCACGCAGCTCCGCAGACGGCTGTCTCCTGCAATCAGATCAGGACTGGCAAAAGCCTGCATCTGAACGGCGATGCATGGGCTTTTTAAGAAGCCATGTGAGAGCAGGCACTTGCCTTCGGGAACCGATCACAGGGTGAAGAGCAGGGTGACTTATTTTAGCAAGGACACGAACAAGAAGAGACCACGGCAATCATCTGATTTGCCTTTCTGCACAGTGAAGGCAGGCCATGAGAATGTGCCCAGCGATTCCTGCAGCCATCCCAGGCTTTTCTGGGTGAGGCAATGGGCACCAGCTGCAACATTTATAATTACGTGCCCCCTCCCCAAGCGTGTGCCTACCCATAGCCCAAGGAATCAAGAGCTGAATTCAGATTTCAGAAGAATATGTAATAATGATAATCACAATAATCACGCTAGTGCTGTATTGCCTACATGGATGTGTTTGGTGGGTGTGCGTGTGTCATTTGGGGGAATTGAGCACATGCTCATGCACTATTGACCCTGTTGTTTTCCTGCCATTGATTTTTAAAGGAAACATTCAATTAAAATCCCATTTAGTCTGGCTAGGCAGGAGCCGGTATTATTCAACTGATAAAGAGAAGATAAGGCTTCAGAAGCTTCACATGTGTTATGGGACTAACTGCTGAAGTTTGCACTAGGACATAAATCCTCCCAGTAATCTGGTTTGCTTGGATTAAACACTGCAATATTCAGGCTGACTCTTTATTTCTGTGACATCTCATGGACCCTGCAGCCTTGAGCTTGGTGCTACGGAGCTGCACATAGAAACTGGAGGGGTTTGGTGCCTTAGTGTGGGACCAAGAAAGCTGGTGGGCAGAAAACTCCCTGTGCTAGCTCAGAGAATGTGGGAAAAAAAAGCACCACATCTTCAATTCTGCCCTTTGCCAAGAATTACAGGTCTTCTAGCGGGTGTTCCTGCATACTCAGGCTTTGTAAACTTTAATTAAGGAACAGCTGAATAGCAATTTTAAATAAACACATTTTCAATGTAGTTCTCTGAAGTTGGAATTAGTGGTAATTCTTGTGTAGATTTAACCATTTATAAAAATGTCATGCCCTCTGTAGAAGGAAGCCCTGGATCAGACTTTTTTCAAGTGTTTGGACCTATGTTGTCAGAGGATCTCCAGGCTGGACTACCATAAGCACTGACCATTTATTTCGGTGCCTGTACAGAGTGTCTTTAAAAAAATGCAGTTCTAGTCCTACCTGCTGAAGTTCCCCAAGAATAATCTGCTTATAAATATCCCCTGAAGTCAAATATACCAATCATATGTAGCCTTCAATTTGAAGCTAAATTTACTTTCCTTTCTTGTATATCAGGCTAATTGAATTACTGAAACAATTGTGGAAGAGGGTGATTACTGCAGCATATATGCCCGTATTTTAGTTGCAATTAAGCTAGTTTCATAAAGAAAGTCACTCTTTCTGAAGCAAAGTCCCTAGTTTATTTAATGAAACCAAACACTTCATTTCCAAAAAAATTGAGACTGTGCAAATACAATCATTATAATCTAATTCCAGAAGAATTAAGAAAAATATCAATCCAGGAATTCATTAAATGCCTTATGTGTCAGGATGACCTTTAAGGTTTGCTAGTAATCTACATTTTCAAATTTTTAGGCCTTTTTTTTACAGAGTCTTAGAGTGAACAAAGAAGCACTGATCATATTTGTTGCTTAGCAAATGGAGAATTTTCCTGACCATTTTATGTCTACATATTTTACTGTGCATCAAGGTGACAGTTGTGGGCTGCAGGTTACAAGAGAAATAAGGTGCACTGGAAATGTGAGTATTGTGAGCTCTTCTTCCACAAATGAGTAGGAGTTATTTCAAATAAAACATCAGGGATTGCATCTGCTATCCAAACTCTCAAAAAAGTATGTACCACATCTTCTCACCCTTCCACCTGCAGAGAATTTTTCTAATCAGAGAACCATCTTGCCCCAAATCTGGCATCATCCTCGGGGTTGCTCCTGGATGGAGCCTGGCCCCGTGTCCTCCTTCCCCAAAAAGCTAAACCATTTTGAAAAACAGTTGTGTTTTACTGAGAAGGACTGTGCACAAATCTCTATTACATTCTGGTGGCTTCCAAGAGAGTTAATTATTGTAAAGTTGGG